>NC_090440.1:85426579-85736412 GCF_031143425.1 Pleurodeles waltl | reverse complement strand
CGCACAAAAACAAGCCTGGTGTGTGGCACAGAGGTTCAGGCGAACATAAAAAAGTATAACGATTGCTCTATGTACTCCAAAGAGGTAAATGCATTCTTTACTTGCCTCGCTCAACAAAGAAAAGCCCTGCTGGCAACGGGAACTAATGGTATGCAGGCCTCTCACAGCCGAGCAGAGCTGAGGCGTCGCCCCACATCGGAGAAAGCTCTCCCCTCACCTCCGGCCTGCTGATGCTGGCAGATTTCCAGAACAAATACAGATTTCAGCACTCCTCAGCAAGCACTGTACTGTGCAGCAAACACTGTGGTATCATCTTAAAACCGCAGGGAACTCCTGGAGGCATTACCCAGAATGCCACTCACTCCGGCCAATGTGATACCGACAAAGCCCTGTTGTTGTTTGCAGTGCATATAACAAAACTACTGCTCACACATAATTTAGCACTTTCTAATCCGACGGAATTATAGAAGCATAGGTCACTTGCACCATTAGTCACAGAGTATTGGGCTTTGGGCACTTTTAGCCCCTTGAGCTTTGCAAGCGGCAGGCAAGCACTATATGAATGCTAAAACATACAGAGTCGAGGAGAAGGAGACGCACAGACTGGACAGAGGGACGCAAACTTTGGAGTAAGGGTGGAGGAAATTGAAAGTAAACTCTGGGAGGTGAGTAAAGGCATAATTAAATGTGACAGAGATGAAAGCCAAAAAAAGAAATAGTCTGTTCCACTGTTTGCCCCACGTTGTAAACAGTGACTTCTTAAATGAAAATTATCAGGAAGATCTCTGCCGTTTCAATTTCCTCAAAGCATCCAACCCGAATTTAAGAAAAGTGGCGCTGCATCCAATGCAGGGCCTCTTTTCTTGGTCTTTAGCGCCCCCCTACCGTCACCATATATACGGCACACGATGGCACAGGTTAGGGGCAATAGCGTCAACATTTATTACGCTATTGATGTATTGTACAGGATTAGCGCCAAAATTGAAAACAATGGTATGCCCCCTGCTCTGTGCAGGCGTTAAAAATAGCTGCTAAAAATGGCGCAGTACAATCAGATTCCACTGCGCCATTTTTTCAGTCCCCTTAATGGGGGAATGCCCCCTTGCATACATTAACCCTGGTGCAGGCATAATGTGGCGGAAGGGGTTATAAAGTGGTGCAATGCAGGTAAATATGGCCCTGCGGATGTGGCCTAGTTGTGCCACATTAGCATCATAAAAAATTGCGCTAATGTGGCGCAAGGAGGCGCTAGGCCCTCTTAAATCTGGGCCTTTGAATTGAAGATTGGAAATGGCCAATAATTAGCATGTTATTAATGGCCCTCACTCAGTGACCAATAGTGTGAAAACCAGATTCTAAATCTACTTATTCATAGCTAGGACGAAAATGAGGCTCGTATGTTTACCTGAAAATAGAATAATCAATCAATCAAGGAATTTGTAAAGCGCACTACTCACCCGGGAGGGTCTCAAGGCGCTGAGGCGGGTGGGGGGCGGCGCTGCTACTGCTCAAGCAGCCAAGTCTTGAGAAGTCTCCTGAAGGTAAGGAGGTCCTTAGTCTGACGCTGGTGGGTGGGAAGAGAGTTCCACGTCTTGGCGGCGAGGCGCGAGAATGATCTGCAGTCTGTGCAATAGGTGTCACTTGGTCACTGAAAAGGTCAACATGAATACCCTGCAGTTTGTTTTTACTGTGGCTTTATGGAAAATGAGTAGTCTGAAAACTGGGCGGCTGTAAAAAAAAACTCAGTGCTTTTAACTTCAGTATTGTTGAAGCTGGGCACTGACCTTATGTCCACAAATGCCTTCATTAACGACTGTAGTAGCTCGTGTTTGCTATTCCTAAACATTATTTTTTATAGTCAAGCTTCTCATTGGCTTTTTAAAATAGTCCAAGTTGTTCATATGTATACTATATCTTAGCAGTGTTTTTTAAAATGTACTGCTGACAATTGAGATATCCATTATAGAAATCATGCCAGCATTAATATACAGGTGACAAAAAGAAAATAACACTCAGAAGAATAAAAACAAAGGCAGGTTTGGAAGCCAAAATAATGAATGGCCATACATTAAAAAGTAAATTACGTTGAAGAAGTACTTTTAAACCATCTTTAATATGATATCTCAAAATGTGCTTCGTAGCGCTGAGCTTTTTAGAGATAGGTGCATAGGTAGAGCATGCAACTATATTTATGCATATGTAAATTGTTACGCAAGTGAGTAACAAGGAGATGATGAAGAATTCCAGAATTAGTCCAGTTACTAACTGTCACAAATTCATGGGCAGAGCCCTGGAGTCCTTAATGTGCAAGAGACAGGTTGGCAGAGGCATCGAAGAAATTGACAAATTGTTCCTACTGGTGTATCCAGCTGTGGCGGTCGGCAGCTTTAAGAGGGAGGGGTGGCGGGGCACACTCACACACACACACACACTCATTCTTTCACACACAGACACGCATGCACATCCATTAACAATACTCATACCATTCAAACATGCACGCATGCACCAAACATTCATTTTAAAACATCACACACACTCATTGTTTCACACACCCACGCACGCACATCCATTAACAACATTCATACCATTCAAACATGCACGCACGCACCAAACATTCAATTTGAAACATCACACACATACACACACACACACACACTTACCTTCGGCGTCCAGGTCCCAGGAGGGTTGGGACTGCTGCCTTCCCTCAGGTCAGCCAATGAGGGAAGGCAGCAGTCCCAGCCTCGTCACAGAGTGGGATGGGGTCAGTGAGACTGCTGACCCCACCCCACTCTGTGACGAAGTGTCACTGATTGACACTCGCCCTGGGCACTTCAGGGCTTAAACTGAAGCGCCCAGGGAGAGTGTCAATTGGTGACCCTTTCCTCGTCACCCAGGGGAGGGCCTTAAGGCACCTTTGCTGGGTCGAGGAGGTCACACCCATAGGAGCTGTGATCTCCTCAGCCCAGCAAAGTTCAGCTCAGGCAGCCAGGTGTCTGCACAAATCGCGCATGTCTGCTCCTGGCTGCCTGACCTGAACATGAAGAGTGTCTGTCAGGCTGACCTTTGTTCAGCCTGACAGACACTCTTCATGGGGGGCAAAAGGTGGGGGGGGGTGGCCCCTCCGCCCTAAAGGACAGGCTGCCACTGGTATCCAGGTTATACGTGCTTTACTGAGCACTGTGACATTTGTCATTGTATGTTTAGCGGTTCATTATGGACACTGCCTACATATATTTAATGGTATAGTGCAGGGAATGGGGTGTATGTGTTTACAAGGGTATTGTGAAAACTGTTAAGGGGCGCTTCTTTGGACATTGTGAAAATTACCAATGTTCTCATATCCTAGTATGGAGGACACTGGGCTATGTGTGCTTTATTGATGCATTGTACACCTTGTCAACTATGTCATGCCTGGCTGGTAGCTTACACAGTGCTTATGTCATCCTAAGCCTGCTTTAAACTGTTGCCTTAGAAACAGAAAAGGAAATAGGGGGACATGAGCTGGAAGGATGCATTGCCAAGAGTGAAGGAGAAAACCTAGTAGAGCATTGTGTCTACTGGATTGTACAGCCCATGTGCCATGATTAGGTCAATTTAGCAGACTGAGCAAGAACAAAAGCAAGGTAGAAGAAGGGAAGGGGACAATGCTAGAAGCAGCAAAGGTGTAGGTGAGACCCTCAACTCGTCTGTGAACTGTGGGTGCTTTTGTGGGGACATGGTAGTGGTTGTGTTGAGGGTGGGGGGGTTGTGTGTGTAAGGGTGCATTGTAGGGTGATTGATGTGGTGTGGTTAGTGCATGGTGAGTGATGGACTCTTGTGGTGTGGGTGCTCGTAATCTGTGTTTTGTGTTGGTAGTGCAGTTGTGTGCTGTGTGCTGAGTGAGATGTGTATATGTGCCGATGGTGTAATGGTGCTATATCAGTGTATTTGCCTGCTCTCGGTGCATGTGAAAATCGAATTTGTAGCAAAGGATTGTGGGTTGTGTGGGGGTGTGTTATATAGTGCAGTGAGTAGGTGTGTCTGGTGTGTGTATGTGTGTCAGGTGTGAGTTATTCAAACTGTCCAATGTGGTGTTCTGACAGTGGTGAGTTCTGAGCCCGGCGGTTCGCACCGCCAATGGTTTTCCACCATGAAAGAACCACTGTAGTGATTTGTGGCTCGTAATCTGGTGGGTTGAATTATGTCGGGCTGCCGGTGCTAGTGGTGGTGGTGGAACCGCCTCTTTCCCGCCCTCCTGTCTCCTGGCGGTGTCGTATTTGTGGGTGTTTTTTGGCATTCTTCATGGTGTGAGTCATAATACGGCGGTCAGATTACCGCCAACATGGCGGTCTTTTTGTGGCCTCCACTGCGGCAGTCTTCCAAAAAGACTGGCAAAGTCGTAATGAGGCCCATAATGTACCAATATTTGTTCTAATACAGGTGACACCTGTGAGAAACTCTGTGTTGTAGTATTAAGGGAGACTTTCAAAATTTATTTTCTTGGAAAACCAAATTAACATTTTATGAAAAAATGAGATTGTCATTTGGAGTGCTTTAGTGAGAAACAGGTCCAGCAAGGAGCACCAAAATCTGATAAGGGATTAACACTGCTCCAGGTCCATCAGCCGAGCAAAAAAGAAACAGAGGGAGTGCAATGTCACTTGCATGGTGCTCATGTCAGTCTAAGACCACTTCAAAGTGCTGAGGAAAGACAGAAGAATGAAGAGGACATTGGAGGGAAAAAGGGAATAATAAAGAAGAAAGTTGTTTTCAGAGAGGAGGAAGTACAAAATGTTGTTCAGATGTCAAAACCCCATATTGGAATGCAGTGCTTTAAGTGGGATGAAAAAGGTGGGCTGACTCTATAACAGGTGGAGCCTAAGAAGTATGTATTGATAGCATAAGATAAGAGGCGTCGCCTATGTGACTAAGGGTGCAACCTCATACATGTAGAATACAATCCTGTGATTGACAACTTCATATATACAGTCTTACTGGACACTGAATAACCAAAATCTGCAGGCAGCAATATATTCTTTAAATATTTTATTTAGCACTGTTATTCCATGCCATAAGCAATAAAACATGTGACAATGTAAATTTAAATGTAATGCCTTGACTGCTTGCTCTCGCTGCCCTTGGAAAGTCAAGTGTACAAAGGAGATAACTTGGTTATGCAATTGGAGTGATATAGTATTTCAGAGCCTGGGAAGCGGGTTGCTTTGCCGCATACCGCAAAGGGACTTCCGGTGATGTTGCATTACAGTTCCTTATGGCAGGTATATATAGCTTTTTAGGGTCGAGCCTGCAGGGTCGAGCCTGCGCTAGCATGCGCTTGCGCATGTGTATCACTTGCGAGACGCTGTAGTAGTTGAAAAAGGGCTCGGAGCCCCGTCCATGTCACGTCAGTGTCTTTCATTGGTTCATGGGCTTGCCTTTTAAAATCTGCTTGCTTTCATTAGTGGATTTCATATGTCATGCCTTTTCCGGTGGTTAGCCCTCCTGGAGTGCAGCGACCAAGTACTGAAAACATACGAAGTTCGCTGTTTTCCGTCCAGTTTGTAGACTACTTTCTCTCTTTTTTCGCAGCGCGATTTTGCTTGGCATGACATCGACCCTGTTACATAGTTAATTGCACATTTGCCAGTTACGTAGATTATTGCATTTTTGCCGATAGGTTTCACTACGAGTGAACTGTAGCAGCGCAATCGCACTCTTTTTTTCCATTTAATGAGGCAAGAAAAGTCCGATTGGGAGTTTACAACTGCTAATAGCTTTAACGTGGAGAAATGCGAGACCCGTTGCATTGCAAATGCTTGTTTTCTTCAGCTAGCAAAGGCCATAAATAGAGGCCCAAAAAGAGCCCTGCTTGAAGCCATTTTCTTTTTTACCTTGCCAGGACAGAGCCTTGTCAGGCCATGGCCCACTTACACCGCTGTTGGAATGTGAGCTGGAAGGATGGGACATGGGTAGAAGGGAACGCACAAGGAGGGTAAACATAGAGAACACATAATGCTATCTCTTGCCCTATGAGCAGTTTAAAAGCTTGAAAATAAGTGGTGGGGATAGCCTTGTCACAAGGCAGATGGCTGCTTGAGCCGAGAGCTCCAATAATTGATTCACCAAACATTCGGTTAAGCAACGATATGGAGGTCAGAAATTGCTCCGCGTCATCCTACCACAGGTGAAATGAATCCAGAATGCAACGCACCCATCCTTCTAATCTTTACCAGAGCAGCCTCAGTGCTGTCACATCTCTAATATGCTGGCCAGGAGACAGGTGCTCCCAAGCTGCAAATGAGATATAGAGCAGCAAAAAAAAAACAGGTATTGCTTATTCTAATGGGTTAAACAAGCATGAAACAGGACTAGATACTGGCCACCACATACTAGAGAAAAATGTAATGTGAAAACATTTGAAAATGTTTATTTTGATTGGGCTACTTTTTTGATAGGAATCCTATCAACCATCTCCTCTGGACCTCTCCAGCTCAGTTTTGGCAATTTTGGCTTTTTTGACCTCCAATAACGTTAGGAGACACACACTGTTATAAAGTTTAAACTGGATTATTACCCTTTTATTGGAGAAACTCTGAGCAGAGTAAAGTATACTTTTATTTAGGCCACTTGATCGGTAGTATCCACTAATTCATCCACCAGTGGCCTCCAAACTCCACAAAGTCTTCTATGACTAAGTTGTCCTTCTGACATTCACTGAATCCGCAATATATGTTCTATAAAACACTTGTAATCTGTGCACAATATTTTACTACTCTTTAAAATGTAGCTGCTACTTCTGGCTAAGCCAGTATACAGCTCTGAAAGGTCTAATGAGGATGTACTCTTGGCCTCTTCCTCTTCCTTAACAGAAGCTGTGACGCCATATAATTTTGGATTGATCCTTTTTCTTTTGGAGAGATAGCTCTTCATTCTTCAATCTGTTGAGGTCTGTAAAGGGGGGCTAATCTGCTATATCTGCTTTTTAAAAAAATATATAGTTTCTTCAGACACATACTTGGTTCATTTACAACCACTCAGCAGTGTCAAGATGGCTCACAAAGATCAGAAATCATGCACCAAAATGGAACCACCTCTACCGGAATCTCCTATTAAACCAAAACCAGATGTCTCAGTATCAATGAGCAAAATTCTTAAGAAATTAGAGGAAGTCCACGATTTAGCTAAATAAACCAAGCAAAACTGGGATAACATGCAATCTGACATCAGTACAATAGGAACTGAGGTTTGTCAAATCAACAGTAGAACTGCAGAAACGGAGGACAGTATCAGCAATTTAGAAGATCATGAACCTTCTCATGTCAGAGAGCTCTCCTGGCTAATATCCAGAACGCTTCCCCTACAGAAAGCAGTTTCAGAGGTAGAGAATTGAAACAGGCATGACACTCTAAGAATCTTTGAGATTCCAGAAGGTTCAGAGGGCCAAGAACGTGAAAGATTCCTTGAAACCTGGATACCTTAAATGACTAGAATACTCTTTAAGAAAGAATTCAAACTAGAGAGAGCACACAGAGGTGGTCATTTTGACCTCGGTGGTCTTTTTCCCAGACCGCCGAGGGACCGCCGTGCGGAAGACCGCCAGTGGTGGCGGTTTTCCGCTCGGCCTATTATGACCGTTGGCAGCTCTCCGTCCTTTTACGGATGGAGAGCCGCCAACAGCCATACTGGTGGGAGGCGGGGAAGTGGAGGTTGCTCCACCTCCACCGCCACGCCAACAGAACACCGCCCAGCGAATCACGTCCTGTGATTCGGCGTGGCGGTGTTCTGTTGACGGTGTGGTGTCGGCGGAGCAGCCCCCATGATTCCCGTCCCCTCCCGGAGGATCGTCGGACCAGGTAAGTCGATCGTCCGTGAGGGGAAGGGGTGGGGGGGTTGTTGTGTGTTGTGTGCGTGCATGGGGGTGTGCGTATGTGTATGTAGTGGGGTTGTCTGAGTTCCTGTATGCTTGCGTGGGTGTCGTGAGTATGGGAATGAGTGCGTGTATGTCTGTAGATATGTCTGCATGGTTGTGTGCGTGTATGTTTGAATGTGGGTATGCGTGTCTGACAGTGTGTGTGGATGTTTGCATGTATGTCGGTTTGTGTGCGTGTATGTGTGTTGGTGGGGCCTGCGTGCGTGTCGTGTGTGTATGAGTGCTGTGATGTTGGGAGTAGGGGTGGGGAGGGGGGTCCTGCCACCTTTTGGGGGTGGCAGGGGTGGCGTGGGGTGTAGGGGAGGGAGTCGGGGTGGGGGTGGGGGGTGGGGGAGACCCACCCATGGATTTCATGGCGGTTCCAACCTCAGGAAAACCACGGCGGTAAGCCGGGTCCAAATACCGCCGGCGGTATAGTGACGACCGCCGGGCTGGAGACCCTGGTCTCCAGCCCAGCGGTCGTCTCCGCCCTGGAGGGCGGAACGGAGAAGCGGCGGATGACCATGGCGGTAACCGCCATGGTCATAATTTTAAAAAAAAAGACCGCCAGCCTGTTGGCGGTCTTACCGCCGCTTCTCCGCCATCCGCCAGGGTCGTAATGACCCCCAGAGTTTTATTGTGCCCACTGACACATAGGAAGCCTCAGAGACCAATAGTATGTAGGAAACTTAGATTTGAGCATGCAGATGGCATCCTTCAATACATGAGTAAAAACAAGCATATACTCTGGGATGGTAAAACGTTCTTTATATTTCAAGACTATTCAAAACTACTGTGGATCTTTGCAAATACTTTCTAGCTCTGAGGCCTAGACGACTAAATGTCTGCCATCTTGATTTTTCATTCACAGGTCCATCTTTCTGACCTAAAAAGGTTGCTGGATGAACTTGATGTAACTGAAATGGATACCAATTCCAAATGGGCCGCTCCTCACACACATCATTCTAGCTATGCTCCAGTGCCTTGAACAAATGGTAACTTTAGATTAGCATTGCATATGGTATGTGTGTACCACATTTGTAAATCACAATTATACCCTTTGTGGTGCATAATCTATCACTTTACAGGAACTAGCCTAAGATTGTTCCAGCTCATTAGTATTCTTTTTTGCTAATTACCTGGCAACTCAAAGCAGCTGCAGGGGCTCCAACACTATTTGCTTATGAATAATTTCTGTTTCTCATATCCTCTACAGCATGTTGTTTATTATGAATATAATTTCTTAATGTAAAATGTTCGACACCACTGTCCACCAATCCTCTACAATTAGTAATGCCTGACTCACACACCTAAAACACCAGATTTATGGAGACTTAATGATCAGATTTTATAAGATCAAACCCACATAAAAAGTACAGAAGGACCTTGATAATTTTCTGCAATAAAATCTGACTGAAGACACATTTCCCCTTACAAGATGGGAAGCATTGAAAGCTACCATTGGGGGAACTTTAAATTAAGAAAAAGCTAATTAATCCTGTCGTAGTTGGACTCTTGCTCTAGACAAGAGTGCTGGTTTCGGGATGACAGTACTTATGTTTGTAGGTGACTAGGACAGTCCTACAACAAGTCGCAACTGTCGGCCCAACCCTCCAGGCTCACAAGCAGTACCTCACGAAAAACCCAAACAGTAAAAGGTGATTTGTGGCAGGCTTTACCCATGGTCTCAAGAGTGCGACATCTCAGGTGAGTCGTGGTTGAATGGAGATTACCCTTTTCTCACATGAGCAACATGTCTCAGTCATACACACAGGCAATGAAAGAGATGCAGTAAAGTTTTCAATAGGTTTTATTAACAAAACTGCAATCTACCATACATTGCATATGCAGCTATGATTAGAATAATATTTTGCACAGGAAAAAAGCATGCTCTACATAAAGCTTCCCTACCCTGAATTTGCCAATCTTGTGTTCCCCATACATGCTTTACATCAATAGTGTTCTTCCATTATTAGTAACTTTCAACTGCAAGTCAGGAAACAAAAGAATTTAGATGAATCAACTTTGTGTTTGTTAGCAAAGTGTTCCTAATTTTAGAAGGTGGTAACTTAAAATAGTATGATTCTGCATTTTTAACGTCATGCCCAGAAAAATATGTGAATTATTCCAAATAATGTTTTGGGCTCCCCACGAAGGAGTTAAACAGTGTTCCCACTGTGTGTATTTGAATAGTGATCTGTGTCAAGTTGCACGATGCAGGTAGTAATATTCCCAGTTGTTATAATAGAACATTTCCCCATAATTCTTTGTGTTAGAGTACACATCATCACTTTCAAATACAGTGTAATCCTTCATTTCTTCTAACATGGAATCAACTGTTTGAACATCCCAGTCATCGGAAACAACACCAGGTGTAATTACATCTGTCATAGATATTTTGAAGACATATGGAATTTGAATGACCTCAGAAGGCCTGTATATATCAAATAGAACTTTATCCCTCACAGTCCCATCAGGAATCGGTACTGCTGAAATGTTCACAAGGGACAAGTCTCTTCGGACCTTATGCGGGGAAAGATATGAAGTTAGGACTTCATTCACAGGCTCAACAGAGGAGCATTCAGAAAGGTAATGACCATTTATAAGCAGGAAGAAAACAGTCACAAAACCAATCCATGGAAAAAATGCAAGCAATGTCAGAACCACAGATAGTTCCATGGATAAATTAAATAGTTATTTTTAAGTCATATGTACAGCTTACGTGTCTTTGAAACAATTTCAATAGCAGGTGTGGATGAAGTTGAAGAAAAGTCATCAAGGTCGATGAAATAACCAGAAGCAGTCTCTGCAAACAAAAAACCGGTGCATTACTGGTGGATAGATCCACTTCTAGTGGAGGTTCATATTAGACAATGTTGTTAGTTTGAGTTGTATTGGAGTAGAAGACAGCCACATCTTGGACAGGTGTTGTCATTGAAGTGGTGACAGGAATCAGCAAAAGCTCATTTTCCATCCTACCCATGCTTGAGGAGGCATTTGTAGCATTGTTGAAAATGCTTGTGTTGTCAGAAGTGTTGTTGTTGTTTCTTCTTTAAAGAGGTGTTTCCTGTTGGGTAGTGAGAGGGCACCGAGAACAACCCAAGGGACCTCTGGGTCTACTGTCCAGGATTGGCCACATGATGGAGTTTGATGTTGTCAATGGAGGCAGATCTGTTTGCTTTGGAACCAGGCAAGGGTGGTAGGGTGACAGTTCTGGTACCTTGTATTCCCAGAACTTGAACTGGTGCTCTGTATGATGGGACGAATTGCTTCTTCACAGCAATCTTCTCACAAATCAGATCCCCTATTTTAGGAATCCAGCCAGTAGAAGTTGTTGGCAAATCCCTTATTCCTAAAATGGCAGCACTGGCAGATGATTTATCATCACGGAATTGCTGAAGCTCCTGTAAGACAGTGAGACGTTCATTTATGTCAAAAGGTGTTTCTGCTGCCACCAAACCAGGGCCATCTAAATCTGGGACATATATAGGTGTCCCAAAGAGAACCTCATAGGTAGTGCGTCCCCCCAAGGAACTTCTTGGCAGATTATTCAGTGCTCCCTGGACCCCATATCGGTGATGAAGCCAGCTGCGGGCAGGACCTAATACTCTAGCTGTTAAGGCCTGCTTTAGATCTTGATTCCTCCTATCCACAGTCAAATTTCCCTCTGGATTGTAAGGTAAGGAGAAATGGAGTTCAACATCCATCGTCCCCATGGTGTCCCTGAATGCCTTAGAGGCAAAGGCAGGGCCCTGGTCCAAATGTAATGCTGCAACCGCATATTTACCGATGAAGATCAGCAAGACTTTTATAACAGTTTGAGCGTGAGCCGACCACTGTGGCAATACCCACAGGAATTTAGAGCAAGAATCCACAGCGCCTAAGATGTATTTGTGTGCACTATCAGGTTGAAGGGGACCACAATGATCCAGGTACACACATTGTAGTGGCCTGTTGAACACTAAGAGGGATGTCTGCAGAGGGTGTTTGATGTTTGAGCTCTTTCTCTTCTGGCAGATGTCACAGCAAAGGACATATTGCTTAGTCTGCTTGTATAGACGTGGCCACCAGAAGCATTCCTGTAAGAGAGTTATTGTGGCTGCAATACCAGCATGTGCAGAAGCGACACCCTCGTGCGCTGCTTTTATTAGATCTAATCTCTGGTCTTGGTTGGGGATAACTCGATCTCCAACCCCGGGAAGTGATGCATAAGCAACATTCTGTGCACTGATGTGGTAAGAGTATTCTGTAATGTATGCTTTTGGGAGAGGCTTGCCTTCAGCTGAAGCTTTCACAGCAGGCAAAATTTCATTATCCAATCTCATCTGGGAATGAGTCACTGCAGCCACAGAAGCCTTAGCTACTGCAGATTTGGCTGCTTCATTAGCCAAATTATTGACAAAAACGTGTACTCCTACACAATGATGGCCCTAAGTATGGACTACATGAGCACTCGGTATCTGATCCTTCAGATCAGCCAGCCTCCCCCACAGAGTTCTGTGTTTTATGGTGTTCCCTTTTGAGTCTCTGAATCTCCAATGATTAAGATAATCATTGTAAGACTGAACATAGTAGTACCAATCACAGACAATTAACGTGAGTTGTCCTGGATCCATATGTTCTAGCGCTAAGATAAGGGCTTTAAGTTCAGCCAGCTGATCTGTGTAGTCCCCCAGGGTCTGCATTTAGATATTGTGAGGGTAGTATACACCATCCTTCATCACTCTGCTCACAGCTGCTCAAACGGCTGAGTATTGATGTTTGGTCTCTCCAACTGGTTGTGTTGAACCATCAGTGTAAATGACAGTATGGTATCTGTCAAGTGGCAAGATGTCTAGAGGTGCAGGGTACTCCTGTTCGTACTAGAGAAATTATTGTGTTTAAAGTTTTGGATCAAAGATGTAATCAACATCGGTGGCAGTCAGGGAGGTTGCCCATTGAATCCAACGTGGATGTAATGCTTTAGCATTAGGAACGCTAGCTTTGGTGACGGCCTCTAAGGCTGTCACCGGGGTAACAGCAATAATGCGTTTCCCTTGGGCAAGTGGCCTCTCCTTAATGACACCCATCTGAACTGCAGTTAGAGTTTTTTCTGTGGGTGCAAAGCATTGTTCTGCATTGGAATATAAATGTGATTTATATGCTATGGGCACTGTATCGCCCTCGTTAAAGGTGACATAAGTGAACCCAATGGCACTAGCAATTATTCTGATGATCAAATTTGTTTTGTTATCACTGGTGTGTAAGTGTTTTGCTTCTAGCATGTCCTGTTGTAGTCCTCTAAGAATGCATGTGTGTTCTACTGTCCAGTGTCTGCTAGAAAAATCAGGGCATATTAAGTCATAGAGTTGCTTCATGCGTTGTGCAGTCAGGAATGTTCTGCCAAAGTTAAAGAAACCAAGTAAAGACTGTAGTTTCTTGATTGTATTTGGTGGCTGTAGTTGAGCACATTTCTCTAAAAAGTGCGGGGCCAGGCTCTTGCCCTTGTTTGATACCTCGTATCCCAGGAACAGTACGCTGAGAAAGGTTATTTTAGTTTCCTAAAATTTAATTTGTAACCAAGGGCTGCAAATCCTAAAACGATCTGACCGACCCTGGCAAGATGAATGTTGAGGTCGGCATCTGTGAGATAGATGTCATCCACATAGGACAATGCTTCGGGAACAGTATCATGCAATATTGATGTTACACGGGCTGAGAACAGCCCTGAGTTGTTCTTGTACCCTTGGGGCAAATGCCAGAAGCGTTTCTGAGAGCCAAATGAGAATGCACTCAGGTCCCGACTTTCGTGAGCTAAGTTCTGGCAGAAATAAAGTTGGAGATATCCAAGGTTGTTTTGTATATTTATTTACACACTATGTTGTAAATTAGTGCTGTGCTATGTGAATTTTGTATAGTGTATATACGTGTATGACTGTTTGAGGGTAAGAATAGTCGAGTTTTGCAACGGGGAATAACAGGTTATTCATTCCAGAGACACAGGGCCCAATTATTCCCTGGTACTCAAGCTGAGTGAGGATCTCCCTCACTGGAGCTTTAACTTTGTGTTTGACAGGATATTGTTGCTGAGGGTGGGGCCTAGACCTAATAGGTATTAAATGGCAAGGAGAATCCTTGTCCCAACCTACATGGTTGCAGCATAGTGCAGCTGCCTGCGCTAAAGCCCAGTTGACAATGTAGGCTTGTTTTACCGCCTCTGAAACAAGTTCAGAGAAAGAAGGCAAAATAACATCTTCCCCATGTGGGAGCTTACTGACATGCTCAGGTGGCCAGTCACTTTTGAACAGCAGGATATCACACTAATAGTGCTCTCTATGTCTCCCTCAATTTGGATCTTTAAATCATAAACTCTGTCGGGTGGGAGGACGCGCCCGTCCACAGTCTCGACTGCAATAAAGTCGCTAGTGGCTGTTGCATCCAGATAATCTTTCAGACTCTGGCGATATATCATGACCTCTGCCGCGCCGTCTAGCAGTGTCACTTCCCACGACTTGTTCTTCAGCAATGTTCTCAAGTGTACTGGCATTTTAATTGACAGTGCTGCCATCTTTTTCTTTTTCAACTGTGGCTTTTGTTGTGGGGACTTATCTTCTTTTTTGTCTGAAGGCTGTGGTGAGTCCTTTTTCTATTTCACATAGTCAGGACGATGCTCTGACCGGCCCACTCTCTCGCTACGTCTATCTGGTGCATCCTGGAAGGAACAAGAGGGACGTGAATCAGTATATCTGTCAGGAGCTTTTATATTTTCTCTATTTCTGAGATTATACTTCCTGTCGGAGTTCTCCGGGTGTGGAGAATCTGCTCTCTGACTTCGTCTGTCTTTAATTTGTTTTTGTTTATCCCAGTGCTTTTTAGAACCCTCTTGTGCTTGTTTAGTTCCTTCCTTAGGGGTGGTACCATGTATTTCAGTGTTTTTCAGCTTGGTTCCCAAACTATCCCGTCCTATACTGGTATAGGTGTCGGAAATTATTTTACCGCTACCGCTTCCCCTTTACTGTTACTGAGTATTATTGAAGAGACTGCATCAAAGTTACGCATTAACTTCATCCCAAATCTAGGGCTGGTGCAGCCCGTGCTCATTCTGTATTTGTTTTAACAAGTTTCGGTGTACCATGTGTGGTAGTATAAATTGCAGCGAAGACTGTACCCCATGTGGCGCAGTCATCCACCGAGGGAACCATCCCAAAGGGTAAGCGCATTGTGAGAATTCTATGTTTTTCCTGTGGTCCCATATGGGGAAATACAGCTTCCAGCTGATTTGTTTTCTCGGCTACGCAAAACGGGATTTTCTCTCGTCCTGTGGGCACTTTGCCCATGATAGAATGTACTGTTTGTGGATTAATCCCAGTAGGAGCCAATTGGTATCCAGCAGGTGCTGGTGGTGCTGGATGCGCTGGTGTTGTGTTCAGTGTTCGCATTACGAACTTAACAAGTGGTCTATATAGTGTTATTAGCTCAATGTATAAATTGTGCAAGTCAGCTGCCTGCATGTTTTGTACACCAGGGTGAGGTGTATATGTGGCAAACATAGGAAATGTTGGTCCTTCATTACCTAAGGGACCTAGGGCCAGATGTAGCAAGGTTCCAAATTGCGAGTTGCAATTTGCGAGTCCCAGCGACTCGCAAATTGCAACTCGCAATTTGGAATGCAGAAAGGTGTCTCAGACACCTTCTGCGAGTCGCTATGGGGTCGCAAAGACCCACCTCATTAATATTAATGAGGTGGGTCGCAATTTGCGACCCCATAGCGATTCAGGGCACTCACGGGGATGGTGGCCTGCTGGGAACAGCAGACCACCATGTCCGTGACTGCTTTTAAATAAAGCAGTCTTTTTTTTTCAAAGTGCAACCCGTTTTCCTTAAAGGAAAACGAGCTGCACTTTGGAAAAAAAAATGAAACCTTTAGTTTCGGTATTTTTCAGGGCAGGTAGTGGTCCATTGGACCACTGCCTGCCCTGAAAAATTATTTTGTTTTGCCAGACACAAAGGGAAAGGAGTCCCATGGGGACCCCTTCCCGTTTGCGCCTGGGTTACCATCCACTTCAAGTGGATGATAATTGCGCTTTCATTTGCGACCGCAATCGCGGTCAAAAATGAAAATGCATACCATTGCGAGTCGCAAATAGGAAGGGAACACCCCTTCCTATTTGCGAGTCGGAAATGCATTTTGTGAGTCGGTTCCGACTCGCAAAATGCATTTCTACATAGCAAAGTGGCTTTAGCGCCGTTTGCGACTCGCTAAAGCTTTGCTACATCTGGCCCTTAATCTCACGGGTTGTACTATGTGTGGTAGGGCATCATTAAACCAGTTCTTGATAAGTAATCACAATTTCAAGATACTGGTCTTCTTGGTACCGTTGTGGTACGTTTGCAATTCTGTATGCATGGAATGCGTATGATCTCTGGTCTTCCTGAGGAAAGCTGACCCAGGAGTAGAATGTTTCTGTTGGTAAGCTTCACTAGCTCCTACTACAAATGTGACACTCCCGCCCTTGTCTGTTAAGCCATGCACTACTAGGTGTAGTGTTAATGCTTGTTGGGCATTCTCAGGAATGTCTATGGTGTTAGCCATACTGTGTAATGAATACCAACTGGGGAGAAAATCCTTTTAATAGTTTGAGCTCAAACAACCTACAGCCTAGTTAGGTGCTCCCTGTTCAGCTGAGGAGGATCTTCCCCAAGACCACAGATGTCTTCGTATAATGGTACATGGCTTCCTTTTGTTTGTGAGACTGTGATAGTCAGGGTATCCATAAATTAGTGCCCAAACACCATCGCTGGTGGTGCCATGTCATAGATGGACTCTTGCTCTAGTCAAGGCTGCTGGTTTCGGGATGACAGTACTTATGTTTGTAGGTGACTAGGCCAGTCCCACAACAAGTCGCAACTGTCGGCCCAACCCTCCCGGCTCACAAGCAGTACCTCACGAAAAACCCAAAAAGTAAAAGATGATTTGTGGCAGCCTTTACGCATGGACTCAACGGTGCGATATCTCGGGGGGAGTCGAGGTTAAACAGAGATTACCCTTTTCTCACATGAGCAATATGTGTCAGTCATACACACAGGCAATGAAGGAGATGCTGTAAAGTTTTCAATAGGTTTTAGTAACAAGACTGCAATCTACTATAAAGTGCCTGGGCTTCTATGATTAGGATAATGAACAACGCAAGAAACAGAATGGTAAAAACGAGAGTCATGAATACAGAGAACCCCACCATCTTGTAATAATATTTAATATGAAATAGATGTGAAATAGACCCTAATACCCTAGCATGATGAACCTAATCTATAACCTAAAGAGAGCTAGGTGTGTTAAACCTAATCTGCCAGTACCATGTCCATGAGAAGAGCCCCCCAACCCTTGTTACTTTGGAACGAGGTCTCTAGATCAGAATTCTTGGGGATTCGAAGACTGGGTCAGCATCAAGACGACATGTAGCATAGATAGCGTTGATGGCATATGGTAGGAATCCCTCTGATTATCTTTTCTGTGTGAGATGTATTTATACAGATCTGGTAGGCCCCCTGACGCAGGTATGTTCCCAAACAATAGATAAGAAAACATGCTTTGGGCAGCAATTATATAGACAATTCCCTGAAAAGGTACATTATGTCGCTGTCACATAAAACATAATGAATATGTTGTTTTACGTAAAATAACAACCCTTTCAGAGAGTTGGTCACCCAAATTCTTAGGTTGGTGGGACAGGATAGAACCATTAAAATACAGTTTATCGCAGTGATTAACTCTATATTAAGCATGATCTCAGTAATGTTATCAGATGAGTTTTTCTCTAAACTTGACAATATCTTGAATTCCTTCATCTGGAATGGTAAGCGTCCAAGGATATCTCTGAAAAAACGCAGCCTCCTGAAAAAACAAGGTGGTGTAAAATTGGCAAATTTTAAAGATTACCAATCAGTTTTTCTCTTTAAGCAAGGATCTAGCCGGTTAAATAACCAGGACTCCTACCACCCCATATGGTTAAACATGGAGAATTCAATGCTGTTAAATGCTTTCTCCATTTCATATTGGGCATCCACTGACATTATGCGTTCCCATTCTGACAAGATTCTCAGAGACAATAAAAAAACGACTTAATAAACTGACAAAATGCTAGATGTATGGCTTAAAGATTCAAAGCTAGCCTCCCTTTGGTACAAAAGGAGTATTAAAATTGGATGCATGGAAGTCTAAAGGCATATACACGGTGGGAAGGTTAGGGTCGGACTTGGTACAACTAATCTTTGCCAAGATATATTCCATCTAGAGAATATTGGATGTTATTGTTTTTTAAAATTGAAAGCATCTATAAACAAAACACACTTAGTTCGAATGGACCCTTCTATAGTCCCATTGATAACCAACTTGCATAAACTCGGACATATGGCCTCTAAGTTATACTCTTTGCTCATACCGAAAACCACTAAACTGACCCAAGTGACTGAAACAAAATGGGAATCTGAATTGAATCAGTTTGCCCTTCTCCTCAACTTTCCCCACATTTGGTCCCTACCCTTCAAAAATAAATGTACCCCCTCCCTAGAACATAAAAAATACAACCTCTTCCACAGTGCATACAGGATTCCACAAAGATTGCACAAACTTAAACTCAAAGAAAATCCCTTATGTTGGATTTGCAGCACCACTAATGAAGGCTTGGCTCACATGCTATTTAATTGCTTGAAACTACCAGCGTTCTGGTCGGAGAGCTTCCATTATATTGAGTTAGTCATACAGATTACTACAACCATAAATTTAATGTATTTACTTACTGTCCCCAAAAGCTTCTATCTGGACAACAATGATAATATCTTTCTTTCAAATCTATTCGTCCCCTTTGCATGTAAAACTATCTTATGCAATTGGAAAGATTTATCAAAAGTTTATTTCCAAAAAAGGAAGAGATGGTTAATCTTCATTTAAGGTGCTGATAATATAAACCTCCACCAACCCCCTTGGAGACCTACAACTCACCCACTTTGGGGCAAACTAGACCTCTATCTCACTACAATTAAGCCACCAAGAATACTCACATCATTTTGAATATATTCTCAAGTAGTATTGGGATTTTCAGCTAATTTCTTTTATATCTTCTATGGCCATTTCCTTTCTCGGGACGTAACTGATTACACCATTTTTTTCTTAACAGGGTAGTAATGGCAATAATACTGCACCTCCTAGTATAGTCCAATAAGTGTGTTTTGTGAGTAATTTAACTCATGTTTGGTGCACAAGTGGTCAACTCGCCCTACTACCTAAAGGCAGAGTAGTGTTGAGTATAAAGAGAATTTTATACACAATATGCATAAGTACAACTGAGACCACAGCACTCATTAATGTCAATAGTATATAGTGTGACAGTAAAAGCCGGTGTAGAAGGTTCAAAATGTGTATTATAGTAGTCTTCTTGATGTTCCAAAGATGATTTATTTAGTTCGGTAAGACACAGCCGATTTATTTGATTCGGTAAGGCACAGCCAACACGTGTTTCGTCACACAGTGACTTTTTCGAGGCTAGTTATTGGATGAGCATCTACAAAGTCCATCTAGATAGTGGTGTAATATACTGTTATCCAATCACATTAGACTAGGAAACCGATGTGTTGGTAGAAAAAGATGGTGCTTGGAGTTATCACTGATTACTGACTGGAACTCGGAAAACTTGCCGAATGCGCTACCGTCACACAGGACTTTTCATGGCCTGCTGACCTGTTACTTGCTGGACGACTGCTTGCCTTAACTCAAGGAGGACACACGCTTCATAACTCCCAGCACCATCTTTTTCTACCAACACATCGGTTAGTGCTATTAGTGTTGTAAATGCCTAACTGGACTTTTCTTGCCAAATAAATTGAAAATGAAAAGTAAAACAGTTGACATAAGCGAGACAATTCAAAGCGCCACGGCCACCATCGGTATGAGCGCAAAGGAGAGACACAAAAGGAAAACTAAGTTTGCTCACAGTCAAACGTATCAGCAATTATCCATGTAACAGGGTTGGTCCCCATGGCGGTAGCAAAACTGCCCCAGGGACGGACAAACAGAAAGTATTTACCAATGATTAGAAAGGATTTTTTAAAGGCAAGTCAACAAACGAGTGATAGTGATGGGCATGTGGTGGGTGTGGTTAAAAGCCCACAAAGAGATAACAACAGGCCAGAGCACTTGCGCGCTCAACCTAAAGAAAAATCTTGAGTATGATGCTTAAACTAGTGTTGCACCCTCCTGTATTAGATGCCTCTAGGCGCTCCGTGCATCACCTTTCCATCTCAAAGCATGGATGCTTAATGTTCCCAGGGTAAGATGCTGCTAAATATCTCAGTAGGTTCCATACCAGCTGCAGAGATCTGAATGTGAGCTGTGAATTGCATGTACAAACAACAACAGGACTGATTCAGTTGTTCGACATAGATAAAATGAATAATACTGAAGTAGATAAGGTCTCACTTGACGTCTTATCTATGTCACCTATACCATCTTTAGTGTCCCTGGGCCCTTCCCTGCTGTGCAGTGTTTCATTGTTTCTCAGCACACTTAGCACTACATAAATATAATTACATTACTACGATTAAAGGGCCTGGAGTTTTTGGTATTTTTGAAATAAAATGTGATATGTAATGTCTCTATCTAGTATTCCACGCTTTTACACCTTTCTCCACTTTTTGTTTCTTCTATTTTCCTTGTTATGTTCATTACCTTTCTTCCATCCCTTTCCTTACATTTTCCATCTTCTGCCTATATTTTGTTTTCATTACTTTTCTATGGTCATTTCTTCACTCTCCCTTCTCTTTTACCTATTTCTTTCCCATCTTTTCAGTTAATCTCTCTTTTTCGTTTTAACATATTTCTTTCTCAACTGTCCATTTCGTGCTTCTCGGTCATTCATTTCACACCTTTTTCAATTTCATGGTCGTCTTTGTACATGAATGAATTATTCCTTTTCTTTTCGTCTTTGGTCCTCTCATCTCTTTAGAAAGATGAGGTCGAAATAATTTCATTAAAACTGAAATTTGTTAGGACTGTATTCCCCTGAGATGAAGAGCCAAGGTTTAGATTTTATCATAAATGTTTGGCACTGTGACAGAAAGCAGCTACAACAGATCACTGTTTATCTTGGAAATGTTTTACTATTTGAAGTTCTCTGTTATGAACTAAGGAATGTCAATAGACGCTCTCCGGTGAGCCTTCCATTCTCCTTTGAACATTACAATCTAGGCACAAACGGTGGCCGACCCATGGGATGCTCTAGGAAGGCGGCTTCCCACAGCCCGAGGGCTCCTATGCATTATGTACACTCCCTGTGTATAGGAGGCCTTCACATACCTCCCCGAGCACCATCATCTGATGCCTTCTGACGTCTTTCCTTCTCCCTGGAGCGCGCTCCCTGTCATGCCACCAGCATCTCTTGCAGACACGAGCAAAAACAATGTCACCTCCAGAACCAGCCTCCAAAGCATGAGCTCAGCTTTTGGCAAAAAATGTCATTTCCCTTGCCCCCCTGAAGCTCTTTCTCTCGCTGTCCCTTGCTGTCTCTATTACTAGCTACCTCTTTGCCTCTCACTTTTTCATTCTCCCGCAACTGCTCTCTTTTGTCCACTCTCTCTTCCTCTAGCTCCTTCTGTCTCTCCCCTGAAGTCTTTGTCGCTCAATTTATCCCTCTCTTTCTCTCGCTGTCGGTCTGTCTTTCGGTCGCTCTTTTTCTCTCTTTCCCTCCCTTCGCTTTCTTTTTCTCAATCTTTTTTTCTGTTCCATACTGTAGTGTCTTCTTTAAATACGATGAATCAGATGAAGCCAGCGATGAGATGAAAGTAGAATATTTATTTAAAGTCTTCAGAGATCCATAAATTCAGATCCACCAAGAGCATTTAACAAGCCTCTGGTCAGTGCTGCAATCTCATCCAGTCCCAGCCGAGAATGTCTGAGAAAGCCACAGGCCCGTGGCGACAGACCACTGACAGAGATTCAAGTACAAACATATAGACTGCGCGGCAGATTAACATTTACAATTCCTCAAAGAATGATACCAAACCCCACAATACAACGCTCACTCCTTCACTTGTTTCTCTCTGTCTCTAACTTTCCCTCCCAATCAATCTCTCTCTCTCTCTCTCTCTACATCTCCGGTCTCTCTTTGTCTCAGCCTTTCACCTCTCTGTTTCTCTGTCACTTTCTCCCTGCCTCTCTGTCTCTTTTTCACTATCTATCTCTCCCTATTGCCTGCCTTTCCTTATCTTTCTCTCTATCTCTTACCAACTCTTTCTCTCTCTCTCTCTCTCTTTCTCTTCCACCCCTCTCTCTTTGATCTACCATCAGAAAATCCTGAGATGGGAGCAGAGCATTTGCATGATGAATCAAAACCTGGCAAAACAGGCAAATAAATTGGACTGCGTCCACTTTAGGATTTTGTCCCCTTCTATTAATCATAAATGCACCTTAGCCACTCATACCACGATGACCAAATTAACTTAGTGCCCATATCTTCCTACGAAGCCTGCAGCGGAGCGTATAAAGGGTGCATTGATGCTTGAGGTCCCACAGGGCCTTGGTAATTCATTCTTTCTTTATTTAAAGTCTTTTATAGAGCTCCAGTTCCAGAGGTCGTCAAAGCGCTGTACAGCAAGAGAGAAACACATGGCTAATGAAGAAGCACAAAGACTAATAATGAGAACATAGTAAAATCGAAGGAATAACTTAGTGCATGCAGGAAGAAGCAGTGAGATTGCTTATTTTGAGGATAGATATGGGAAGTTTTAGGACGGGGATGTTCTCTGCATGTGTCCTGCCAGGAGCCCTGCTCTGAGGGTCCAACTGCGAGCATCTGCTATCCTGGTTTTCTGATTTTTAGCCCCAGCCTCATGTTGAACAAGCATGTGTGCGAAGGGCTTAGCCTATCTCTTGATGTGAGTCTGGTCCTGCACCTGTAGGGGCACACCAAGCAGTTTCTCAAACGTAAGAGAGGACTACGGTCATTGTCACAGGTTCAAGCAAGCGTGCAGGGTGGTGGTGGCAGCACACCATGTTTTAGTGATCCTAGTGTGACTGGACCTTTTTATCTGTGTCACAGGAGCGTTGACCCACTGGGAAGGTCCACTCCACGGCGGAACCCAGATCCAAGGGCTGATAGTCCAAGCACACGTCTGCATGTATGTGTTTTTATGGTCTGCGTGTTGCACACCTCGTGCTTGTGAACAAGAGTGAAGGAGATCTGTGAGTTTCATTTTGGAGGCCCATGGCCTATTCCCGTGCACCGGCCAGAGGAAAGCTTACTTTCCAAGACAGTGAATGTGTGTTGCTGATGTTCCTGAGACTGAAGGGAGGGGACCTAAAAGTGAAGCTGAGGAGACAAGCTCTGCTTTGAAATTCAATGAGGTCCTTTTGCTGTAGAGAGCTGTTGATTAGTCTCTTTAAATGCCGCCTTTTGGTGAATGGTAGGGGTGAAGGATGGGACTGCAGGTCTTATTGGCAGAGTGTGGATGATCCTTTATAAAGGCATCGGCATTTTTCTCGATTCCAGACCACTGTCAGGGGGGAAACATCCTGAACAACTACAGTAGGTCTAAACCACTAATTGCCTGAACCACTACTGCTAAACAACTAAAATGTCTCTACAACTAAGTACTGAACAACTACTGTGTAAACAACAATTGTGCCTGAATAACAATTGCCTGAACAACTAATTTTAAGGTAAGGTTTTCTTTTTGTATTTTTATGGTTTATTAGTTGTTTAGAATATATATATATATATATATATATATATTAGTTGTTCAGGCAATTGTTATTCAGGCACAATTGTTGTTTAGACAGTAGTTGTTCAGAACTTAGTTGTAGAGACCTTTTAGTTGTTTAGCAGTAGTGGTTTGGGCTATAAAATGTTTAGGACCTAGTTGTTCTGTCACAT
Source organism: Pleurodeles waltl (assembly GCF_031143425.1). Taxonomy (NCBI): domain Eukaryota; kingdom Metazoa; phylum Chordata; class Amphibia; order Caudata; family Salamandridae; genus Pleurodeles; species Pleurodeles waltl. The sequence goes on along the minus strand of NC_090440.1, from coordinate 85,712,622 downwards.
ATTCCTGTCAGAGTGGCTGCAATAGCAAGGTGTAGACTGCTCACACCACTTTGTGTCTCTGTTTCTGGTCTTCCAATCATGGCCTGCAGCGAAGAGCATCAATCAAAAAGGCAACACGAAGGCTGAGTCTGTAAGACATACTGAGAAGGACTCATGAAAGAAGAACCTGCCCAAACCGGTTTCTGGGAATTTAGACAGAGAACACAAAACCCTGTCTGTTGAATCTGTAGGAGAGGGAGTTATTAACCTAATTATTGTTCCAGTTCTAGGTTCTCTTTGATTGTAGGAGGGAGGGGGTGCTCCGCAAAGTACCTTGAGGACTACTGCTCAACTAAAGCTGGTGTGTGCCTGACAGCGGGCTTCACAGAAGTGTGGGACATCACCTGGAGTTTGACCTGAAAAAAGAGCTGTTCTTTGTCGTGAAGTGCCTTGCAGATCCTGCTGGATGAAGAGGGAAGGAGGAAGAAACCATGCACTACTGTGTGCTCTGTCTGACAGACACTTAAGGAAGCATGACAGGAATGCTTCAAGCTCAGAGCTAGTCACTATTGCCGAAGTGGAGGAGTCACAGCACTGCTAAAGTGTGTCTGTGCGGATACCCCTGTCGACCTTCCTGTAACAGTCAGCTGCTCCAAAGCGTGCCCATGTGGTCTGCGCTGCCGAGAGGCTAAAGCTAAATCATGGCACTTACCCAGGATCCCTGAATTGATTTTGCTGTCACAACCATTGCACTTGCCCAGCGTGTGCTCAAGAGTCTATGTGGCTGCCTCCTGAGCAGACCAAGCTGCCATTACTGCATGGAATCACTTTGAAACAAATCAGCTGCTGTCTCTGGATCTGCACCCGGAAGAAGACCATATTGGCACATCGATTCAGGAAAGACCAAGTGCTGAATCAACAACTTACCCACCACAGGTGGATGGAAGCTTTACCGTGAACTATTGGACCATCTGCCACCGACACGTGTCTTGAAGAGAGCACCCGACTAAAGACAGCTGCACGCCTGCTTCTGCCTCCTGCCACAGACCCAAACTGTGGGGGAGACAAACACTTTGAGACAGAGTTCCTGCTAGTGCCTCTGCTAGTGGGTGGACTGCTGCACCATGTTTAAACCTGCACCAGGCAGGTTAAACTAAGGGAGTTGGAAGGCACAAGAGGGGGCATCCTCGCCGAGAGGCAATAGTTCCACACCGGAGACTACGAGTGCCTGATACTTTTTGTGAGGAACGTAGTATTGAGTTTTACTTTGTACTAATGTATTTCTCATTTTACAAAGATGAGCACTGGGCTGAACAGTTATGTTATTATTCTGTTGGGTGTCTGTTTAGTGCTGAGCCTGTCGTACCCCACATATGAGAAGCCTGTGACTGCTCGCCATCGCTACCAGTCAGTCAAGTGCTGAAGGGTTATACTTGGCCCAGTTTGCAGAACCATGATAGAATGGACCCCAGGACCTCAGAGACAAACAACACCAACCCCCATGGCTACAGCCCAGTAGCCCCAGCCTGCCCAGGACCCCTCAAACAGGATCTGACAGGAAAACAGAAAAAAAGTTGTAATAGAACCACTCCAGTCCCAAATTCCATGGCAACACAGCAACAAATTGTGGAAGGACTATGTGGAGCAAGGGAAGAATGGAGTGGGGTGGAATGATACTGCATTGACTGGGTGCAGGCCTTTTTCAAGTGCTCTTGAATACTAAATATTAATTGTGAGTACACAGCCAGTGGCCTTGAAAAAGCATCAAGATACTTAGTTGGAAATAATGCACACTCTAGAAACATAGCAATTGCTATTCTTTTATGCTTAGATGCAAAGATATTATCTTCAGCTAAGGTAGTGGGAATAATACATCAGGCATGTACTTTACAAGCAGCCATATTGCCAGGTGCCATGCACATAGGCAGCATAGGTACTTTCATGCTGCAACCATTACCCTTCTGAGACTTAAACTACCCATGTGACAGACAGCATTCATTCCACTCAGCGTCATTCACTACTGTCTTTTTCTGTGTGCAATCAATGTAGAGTCACTTACCATGAGGCAGACTCACAAAGTTTTTTCAATGAGTAGGTTTGTCTTACTCCTGTCTTAGCAGTGAATTACACCTGAATAGCCAGGCCTGATTCTAGGTCCATTTTCAGTGAGTAGCTGTGTCATATCCCAGGTCTATGTGAATCGTACTTAGATATTTGCAGGAGAAAGACATGCTTGCCCACAGAACAGCGCTATGTGAATCTAGCCTGTATATCAAGGTGTAATGTACATAATAGACACATGTAAGACATGCCTAGTCATAGACCAATGTTTGGTGGATCAGGTCTGGCTATCCAGAGGTAATTCACATCTTGGAAAGGAGTAAGTCACAACTACTCATACAAAAAGCTTTGCACGGGTCTTTCTTTTAAGAGGTGACCCTCATTTGCGTCATCATATGGAAAATGCAATCTACCATGCTACCATAGTCAAAAACTCACACAAATGGCATGTGCATATATTAATTTATTGCAATAGTACACACATTGATGGACTTAATTTATACTGCACCGACACTGTTGACCAGTATCTGCTGCCTCCCAATGGTGCACCTCCTCAACAGCAAATCTACTACATCGAGGCGCCACTACATTGATGGCTGTACTTTGAAGTTATCACTGTTAACAATGCTATGGCTGAGGATGCAACCATATTGAAAAAGATATATTCAAGGTTAGGCCTAAGTTACTTAATTAATTTAAATTAATGTAATTAGAGTCCGTGTAGCAGCAGGGTAAGGTCAAGGTTACTTATTTAATTTAATGTACAATTATTTTATATAACTTTATTTAATGTGATTGAATTTAGGGTTAGCATTAGAAATTTAGAAAATTAAGGAAATATCTGCAGACACACCTCTTCAAAGATCACTACATCACAGCCCAGGTGCAGTCCACTTCCACTCTCAGAATCCAGCTACCTTCACAATTAATTTTTGACTATATCATTGCCTTTGACCTTGTACAGCAGTGGTTCCAAACCTGTGGTCTGGGGACCCATGGGGGTCCGCGAAGCCTCCTCAGGCGGTCCGCAAATGCTTAGAAAATTAAATATTATTAACAGATTAGGTCTCCAGCTTTCAGTAATGACTCAGTGGGGGTCCCTGGACCCCAATAATGATTCAGTGGAGATCCCTGGGTTCCAGTAATGATAAAGTGGGGGTCCACAGAAGTCAAAAGGTTGGGAACCACTGCTGTACAGCTTTCAGCTGCCTTTTAGTTAAATCCCTCCAGTTAACGGAATGTGTTATTTCGTGGCAATAATATTGCCATTCCTTCCACCTAACACCCTCACCCCAAGGTAAACGTAGATGGGGTAAGAATAGTAATTTATATTTACCATGGCGTTGTACTGGTAGTCTATGGAGCGGGTGCATTATTATTGTACGTCAATATTATTGGCCTCATTAAAGTGACGTATGACCTTTTCAACTAGATCCACACTACAAAAACTACTTACATGAATACCATTAAATTATATGTAGTGGAAGGGGTAATGTTAGGTTAGGACTCATGGTTGATATAGATGTAGGACCGATGCCCTATGTTCATAGTGGTAAATGACATTAAATTGGTACCTTTTTGAAGTAGTGGTCGTTGATCTGGTGACTATGATGTAGTGGTAGGTTTAGGCACTTTACGTTGAAGTAAAAGCATCCTAGGTGGGCTGCGGGGCACTGCCAATGACGCTATATTACAATACACATCTCTGTTAATATAATCTACCAGTATAGAGCAGTGATTATCCCTTGTCCTCCAGAACTCTAAATAGTACAAAGTCCACAATTTAGTACTTTTTCTACTCTCAATACGTATCCTCATATATTAGGGAGCTTTCTCTATCTTCTCATTTTTCCTCAATTCCCAACAGCCCCCAAGACTTCATCAACCGCATCTTCCCCTCAATCCCCTCCATTTTTCCTTGACAAATAATCTTAACATGTTTTTTCCATTAATGTTTCTCTCCAACCGCTTGTTTAATCTTCAAAGCCTGTTGCTTCACTTTTAAGGTGTCAAGACTAATTCCTATAACAAACAATAACTAACTACACTGGAATAACCACTAACTTTGGGTTCCAGAGCAGCCTACTGCTCAGTGTAAAGTGTTTCAATGCCTTTTCAGAGGTAGTGAGGGCTGTGGGGTGTGTGAGTGTGTGTGTGTGTGTGTGTGTGTGTATATCGTGTCCACTAGAATTCTTCCCACATACATGAAGAAACAACACAAACTCAGCAGTGCAGTGTAAACAGGCCTGTTAGAGTGGGAAGAATACAAATTCTGAGACCTTTTGTACAAACACTTCCTTTGTGCAAGACAGTAGAGATTTTCTGGACTGGACTATAGGCACTGTGTGGGAAGATTATTTCCTATTAATTACACTGGACATGACAAGGCTATATACTAGCATTAGGCATGAGGATGGCATTGAGGCTGTGAAACATTTCTTTAGGGCCCGTCCCCTTTCACTATTTTCCATACAAAAATGATGGAACAGATGATCGAATATTGTCTCAAAAACATTTTTTTCATGCTTGATAACAAGCTGTCAAGCTGTTCTGCCAGGAGCAAGGTACGGCGATGGGGACTTGCTTCATTCCCACTTTTGCCTTCCTGTTCATGGGGTGGTGAGAGGAGCAGATTTCAGAAAAGGTGCATGAGTTTGAATGTTGAGATATAGAGATGATATCTTTGAGATCTGGGAGGGCACTACAGGAGATGCTAACAACTTTCTGAGATTATTGAACATGAATGAGTGTTACATCCATTTTACCGGCCATATAGATCCTGAGAAAGTTAAATTCCAGGATGTGTTGATCAGTGTACAGTATAATGAACGAACCAGTAGTTTGTACAGGAAATCTACATCAGGTAACACATTACTTCATGCCACCAGTAGCCATCCCAGGAAGCTGACTAAGAGCATTCCGTATAGAGAGTTCCTACGTGCAAGAAGAAATTGTAGCATGGATCAATCCTTTCAGGTGGAGTGTGAAGTGATGCAAAAAAGATTCATAGAGAGAGGTTAAAAAATGGGAATTGTCAAAGCAGCTAGGCGAAAGGCACAACTAAGAAGAAGGAAGGAGTTGTTAAATCCGAGATGTGTCAAGGAAGGAGACAAGAAATGTAGATTTATCACTCATTTCTCTGACAATGCACATGAGGTCAGGAGTATTCTAGGGAAACATTGGACAATCCTACAAAGTGAGGTGCTACTGGGTGGAGTCCTTGAGGAGTCCCCCAGAATTACATTTAGAAGAGGAAGAACTTTGAAGGACAGATTGAGTAAAAGTGGCATTGTAGGAAAGTAGCCTCTTTTTGGCATGGTTACCCCCACTTTTTGCCTGATGTCAGTATGTTTTGATTGGGTTCACTGGGATCCTGCTAATCAGTACCCCAGTAGCTGTGCTCTCTCCCGCTAAATTTGGTTGCTTGGGACTTCACACACCCCACATTTGGCATACTGGTGCCCCCATATAAGTCCCTAGTATATGGTACCTAGGTACCCAGGGCTTTGGGGCACCAGGGGTTCCCATAGGCCACAGCATGTATTGTGCCACCGATGGGAGCCCATGTAAAATGTGTCTTCAGGCCTGACATTGCAGCCTGCGTGAAAAGGTGCATGCACCGCTTTCACTTCAGGTCACTGAACCAGTTCACTGTAAGTCACACCTACGGCAGGCCCTCTTAGCCCAGAGGGCAAGGTGCAAGTACCTGTGTGCATGAGCAGAGGTGCCCGTACAAACTCCAGCAATATTTTACTGGACTTCATGAGTGCGGGGAAGCCACTTTACCCATCTACTGGACACAGGTCACTACCTACGTCCAACTACATAATGGTAACTCCGAACCTGGGCATGTTTGGTATCAAACATGTCAAAATCATATCCCAATGCTGCTACCAGTATCGGTTGCATGGTTCCATGCACCTTGGGGGCTGCTTAGAGGACCCCCAGCATTGCTCCTACCAGTCCTCTGTGTTTTTTTCCGGGCAGCCCACGCTGCTGCCACCCTTCAGACAGGTTTCTGACCTCCTGCTGCTTGACCAGCTCAGGCAGAGGAAGGCAGCACAAAGGATTTCTTGTGGGAGAGGGAGGCAACTCCTCCCTGTGATGCACAGCCCTCTGCGTGCTTCTCCAGCGACGTGGGACTCTTTCTAGGTGTGCTGCGTTGGCCTCACTGCGACTCCTGTGCTTGCTGCCTATGGGTCACCTGTGGGAGCTGCCTCCTCTTTCTGTGACTCTCCTCACTGCTGAGGGTCTCCTGGGACTCCCCTCCATGGGTTGAGTCCCCCTGGACCTTGTTGGTCCCCGGCAGCCCGCATCTCTTCATCTACAATTTTTGCCTTTGCCAAGGCTTGTTGGTGGTTCCCCCACACCACTGACCAACTGCAACTCTTCTTTCGATGTGGGACATTGATTGCATCACTGCAGGAACTCTTCTGTTGCTCCAGTACTGCACTGCTGACCGTCTTTGTCCATCATCGACTTGGTCCTGCATCCATAGATGGGTGGGTAGTGGCTCCTGCCACAACCGAACACTGCAACATGAACTGGACTTGGTCCCCTTCCTTTACAGGTCTTCCTCTACCAGGATCCACCTTTGGCTTGCAGTCCTGTCTGGGTCTTGCAAAATCCTCTTCTGAAGTCCTTTTTGTGGTTTTGAGGAGAACCAGATACTTATCTCTTTTCACCTGGTCGCTAGGGGGCACTCTGGTACTTACCCTTTGGGGTTCCTAATTCCTATAGCTCCCCTCTACCAATTCCACTTCCTTGGGTGGGGGACCAACTTTTGCATTCCACTTAATTTATGGCTTGGTCCCCCCTTGGGCATTCAGTACTTACTATTGCTTTCACTGTTTTCTATTGCCTTTTATGCTAATCACTGACTCCTGATGTGTACATAATAGTGTATTTACTTACCTCCAGTTGGGGTATTGCCTATACGGTATTTTGGTATTTGTGTTACCATAATAAAGTATCTTTATTTTTTTAACACTGTGTGGTTCTTTCATGTGTGTAAGTACTGTTTGACTACAGTGGTATTGCGTAAGCTTTTCATGTCTCCCAGATAAGCCTTGGCTGCTCATCCACAGCTACCTCTAGAGAGCCTGGCTTCCTAGACACTGACCAATAGGGGATACGTGGACATGGTATGAGGTGATAACACCGAAGGTGCTCACCACACATCAGGCATCACACACAGACATCAGCAAAGAAATGAAGAAGGATTTCAGAAATGGTTCTTCCCCTGTGGAAGCTGCAAAACATGTAGAAGTAACATTACCACAACACAATATAGATAATCTCTCACTGAGGCTTTGACAAGCATTAACTCTTACTTCACATGCTCAAGTGACTTCACAGTATATGTTTTGGAATGCCCATGTAAAATGTGGTATATTGGCAGGACCATACATGCCACTATAAGGTGAATACTTGAATATATGAGAGCAATAACCCATGTTGACTTACATTATCCAGCTGGAGACACTTTAATCAAGAACACAATAGGGATGTGTCTAAATTTAGGTTTTTCAAAATTGACAGAATACTGCCAAAAATACGGGGTGGTAACAGAGGACAGGAGCTGAGGAGACTAGAGTCCCATAACATATTATCTCTGAATATCAAAACACCACATGGATTAAATAAGGATGTGGAGTTGGAGGTGCACTTGGGAGAACTCTGATGGTATGATGGCTTATGGCAAATTTAGCTCTGCTTGTATTTGACTCTGGGTATATTTAGTTCCCTCCTGACCTTCAGGTTTGTGTTTGAGCAGTCTTTCCCTGGCTCTGGAAAGTTTTTAACCTTGTTGGTTTTATGCTTGTGTTCAATTTGTACTGTTGCATAATATTGTTATACCTGTGGCAAGGCCAGCAGATATTCCTTTATTGTTACCATATATTTTGTTCTCTCTTTTTTTCTTCCCTGTATACAACCCCTCTTCATCCTTCTTTTCTCTCTCTCCTCTCTTATTTGTCCTCTCTGTGTTCCCCTCTCTGCTGACCGTACGTGTGTATACACAGAAATAAGTGGAAGAGTAGACAGGAGAACACATGTTTTGTGATGCAGTACTTATATGAACTGTGATTAAATTAAATGAGAGGAAAGTAACATGATACATTTGATTATAACATGTTTTAAGATAGAAGCCACAAAAATACGAATCATTATGTTTGGTTTTGTCCATTGTTTATTTTCACTGTTTCACTGTGGTTTTCAAATCACGCTGGGAACACTAAAGAGTTTACCCATGTGCAAGGTGTGGGACGCTGAAACACGTTGTTCTTTTTGGTGCCATTGGAGGTTATGGTGATTGATTTAATTACAATTTCCACTGCGCTGTGTTGTTTCTTCACATATGTGGGAAGAATTCTAGTGGACACGATATACTTTCGGGAGCCTGACCCATACATGAACCACCATTGCTTGAACTGGGTGGCATGAGGATAAACTGTGGATGTGTGTGTGCATATATATATATATATATATATATATATATATACACACACACACACACACACACACGCACACTGAGGAATTGAGGAGTGAAGCCATTCACCAGCGGCTTCGTGAGAAGTACTGGCACAGATCTTAGTTTCAAGGTACCCGGGGAGCTTGACTTTGCAATTGTAATTAAAAACATATATATGCATGGGACCCACGTCTGGGCATACCCTTGCCACTTAGGGTGACAAATGCAAAAAGAAAAATGGCACAAGAAGTAATTCCACACTCTATAACATCCCTTATGTAAAACGAATTAGTATCAGCCAATGGTGATACTAAAGCAGCCTAAACTTCTTTGCAGGGCTAGGGACGGGAGCATAGGAGGGTGGGACTAGGAGAGATGATAGAGCGAGGAGGTAAGTGAATGAAAGAAGATGAGCCAGAGGGAGAAAGAGAAGGGGAGAGGCTTAGACAAAGGGAGAGGCCACTGAGAGGGACATAGGCACAGGGGAGAAGTGAGGAAGGAGATGCAGGCATGGGTAAATGGCGAAAGAAAGAGATGGGGCTAGATGAAAAAAAGAAGAAGGACAAGCATTTGCAATGCAATGGGTCTCGCATTTGCTTGAGTTAAAGCTATTGGCATTATAAATTATAACCAGACATTTATTGCAACATAAATTGGTCGACCCTGCCTCATAATTTGGTCTTTTCCTGCCACATAATTCCAGTGGCCCTGCGTATAACTAAAGCACTTCCATTTACCTTATTCCTCTATCTGCAGCTAAAAATGAAAATATTGCCATTTTGCATCCTAATTTAAATCTGCCATGCTAATTCCAGTAGGATACCACTTTCCCCACCCCACCATCAGAGTTGCTGACTGGCTAATACAATTCTCAAAACAAGATAACCATGGAGGAGTAACGAGAGAATAAACTAGAAGGGTCACCAAAACATATCAAGAGTGATCAAACAGTCATAGTGTAATAAGGATATTAGGTTGGCCTGAATCATCATCATAATTGCAGTAAGGAGAGATTAATAAAATATATACAATTATTACATAAACCCAATAAAACCCTTTATCAGAAATAAACATGTTGCATTAGACTGTTATGCTGAGAACAGCCCCTATATGACACCACAATGAAAATAGCATTTGTTACAAACATGGTGGTGTTACCATATAGTTAGCCCCAAGAGAGAATAACCACATGAATAAATGACTGAAAGTATTGCACCGTAACCATATTTTTAATCCCTAGAGAATGTAGTACATTACACATATTTAGGACTAGCAGGCCTACTGCAAAGACATTACACACAAGATCCTTAAAACACAAACTATTCTCAGCTCTAAAACAAAAGTTCCAGACATAACAGAAGTTAAAAAGACCCTGAATGGAGGGAGGGGTTATTATTTTGGGGTCCCCACTAATCTAGTGTGGGAACCCAGAGACAGGAAGAGCAAGTTGTGGTGAACATTTTGAAGGTGATCCTGTTGTCCTATGACCACCACCGGCTGAGTTATGAGCAAAAGTGTTTATAAAAGAATGCCCTGCAAAGCATTATGGGATGGCCAAGTGCAGCAAATATTGTAGTATGTTGACTGTAATGCTCAGAAAAACCCTAGAAGACACCACAATAAAATTATCATTTGTAAGAAACATGGTCATGTAATCTTATAATTAGCCCCTAAAGGGCATAACCACATGAAAATAGAATGGCACTAAGTAATTGTTAAGATGACTGCTCAGTGGCTCAGGTTCAGTCAAAGGTAGTTTAATCAGTTTATAGCAGTTCACTCGGTACCACCAACCAAAGCAGGCCACAGGTTCTCACAGCTCCCCCAACTGACAAAGAATTCCCACAAACAGTCGATCTCACCACATTCCAAGAGAACCTTGTGGTTGACAGCATTCTCCAAGAATCAGCAAGGACTCTCAACTTCTGCAAAGTGGTAAAACACAACAGTAATGTACTGCAACCTTATAATCAACTCCTAGAGAGCATAGTACCTCACACATTTTCAGGCATAGCAGGCCTACTGCAGTACTAAGACCCTTAGAACACAAACTACTCCAAGCTATTATTAAAAAAAAAAGGTTTCAGCTGTATGAGAGCTTAGAAAGGGACTGACTTGTGGGAGGGGTTATTATTCTGGAGTCACCACTAACCTAGTGTAGGTACCCAGGGATTACCTAAACACAGTGTGTCATGCTGAACGTTTTTGTGGTGGTCCCATTGTCCTAGGGCACCACAGGCTGAGTTATAGACAAAAATATTTTTGAAAAAGAATGGTTGCAAAGCATTATGGGGCGTCTTTTCCAAAGTGCAGTGAATATTGTAGTATTGACTCTCCTGCTGTGCCGGGAAAGCCCTGTTGAGGATTTCTGTGTTTTTAGTAAAGTTTTTATCAATTATAAGTATTTCATTTTTGGGAAAGCTGTGGAACGAGAAGGGGAGAGCCAAAAGAAATGACTCTGATATGGTAACAGTGTGAACAACGTATCCAGCACTCCAATACAGCCGATGAAGTTTGCGCTGTTGGCGCTGTGAGCACCATGGCTACCATGGAGCACGAAGGAGAGAGACCAATGGAAAAAATAGTTCACCAACGCTGAAGTATATCGCCAATCATGCGATTATCCATGTTAGAGGGTCAGTCTGCAATGGGGAAACAAAACCGCCCCAAGGCGGGACAAACGTAATGACATCAAGGGATTTTTGAAAGGCAAGACCACGGACGAGTGAAAGTGATGGGCGTGAGGTGGGTGTGGTTAAAAGCCCACAATACCTACAACAGGTCAAAGCGCTTGTGAGCTCAACCTAAAAAGAAAAGCATAGAAGAAAATAGTGAGGAGTAAAGGGGAAGTAAGATGGAATAAGCAAATGATAGATTGACAGGAAAATATAAGGAGCATGATAAAGACTGGTTTAGAATATAGGGAATAATGTAGGGTCAGAGGAGAGAAAGAGAAGGAGACATGTGAGAAACTAGAAGAGAGAATGAGATAGAGACTGGGGGAAAATTGCGAGAAAGCTTGCAGAGGAGGCAGAAGGGAAAAGACAGGGAGAAAGAGATAGGCTCAGAGAGCAAAAACAGAGAGAGAGAGAGATATGACAAGTGTGGAAACAGAGAGGTATAGAGAAAAAAATACTGAGGAGAAAAAAAATTAAAAGAAGCATGGCAGAAAGAGATAGGGACAGAAAAACCAAAGGAGAGAGGTGAGAGGTGACAAAAAATAGATATAGTGAGGGAGAAAAATGAATGAGAAAGAGACGTGTAGAGAAAGCAGAAGAGGAAAGAGTTTGCAACAAAGAGGAAAAGAGAGCACAGGATAAAGGCAATAAAGACAGGTGGAAAGCCAGGAAGAATGTGGGGGCCTACTGGAAAAGAGAGAGAAAGACAGCAGTGGCTCCTGCGCTATGGCGGAGGACCATCACCCCATCCAACAGCAGCAGCTGCAAATTGAAAAATAAAAACGATAATAAACAATGTTTATTATCATTTTTATTTTTCAAGAGGGCGGGCCGTGGGGGATGGCGAGCACTGAGGGGAGTAGTGTGCCCTCCCCTCAATGCGCATGTGTGTTTGACTGGCAGTCTCAAGCCGGCCAAACTCACATGCGCACTGTGCTCACAGCAGACAGAGGCTCCCAGTCTGCCTCAGAGCGCCTTTGTAAATATATTTTAAGCTGGTTTTACAGAATTCGATGTGCAGGGTGAATATTTTTCAAAGAGTTATTAAGCACTTGATGTATTCCCTACATCAGTGGTTCGCATCCTGTGGTCCGGGGGCCCATGGGGGTTCACGAAGCCTCCTCAGGGGGTCCGCGACAGCTTAGAAAATTAAATAATAATAACAGATTAATAAAGTGTATATTAATAAAGTGGCTAAATGTAAATTGAACATTTTAAAAACATACTGTAAATATCAGGGAATTAGAAATTGGAGGCTAAAAAGTAAATTAGCATCCTCAGATTGATTCATGGGAGCTGTGCAGGTGTATCAAACAGAATCTAGTATGGCCAATGTGTGACTTCAATTGAATTTAGAAAAGCTCCAACTTTCCTATTAAAATTATTTATTTATTTATTTTTATTTATATTTGTTTACAAATAATATAAAACGTGTTATCATTGGTGCATGTGTTTGATGAATGCTTGTTTCTATATTTTTTGTGTATTGTTTTTGCAGTTCAAATCATCAACAATGTTTATGCCAGGATCCCCAGCTTCCGGTAATGACTAGGTGGGGGGGAGGGGGGTCCCCAGATTCCAATAATGATTCAATGGGGGTTCCTGGGATCCAGTAATGATAAAGTGGGAGTCCACAAAAGTCAACAGGATGGGAACCACTGCCCTACATTAGCACCTCTTCAAGCCAGGGAAGGGTTAACGCAGGGCAGTTGAGAGATTCAAAGGACACCTCCAGCTGGGTCATTAGCACAGATAAAGAGAAAGCTGCCAGTGGGATGTACACGCCCTGGGCTGTCATTACAAGGCTATGCCAGAGCTGTTTGAAAAGAAAATGTGAGCAGACAGGTGGCGAGGCACAAGGTGGCAAAACAAACTCCTCTCAGCACCTCTTGGCCTCAGGTTAAGGGGACTGGAGTCCACCCCGTACACATGCGTCCACCCTTAGACGTGTGTCCTGGCCACCCGTCTGTGACGCAGAACAAGAGAAAAAAGAGAAATATAGCACAAAAGGGAGAGTTAAGAAGGAAGAAAAATTGTTATATGGGGGAGGGTGAACAGAGAGTCAAAAAAGAACCTGCAAGGAGGAGATAGAGATGAAATGTGTGTGTGTTGGGGGTTTGGGGGAGGGGATTTGGAGAAAGAGGCATGAGCGTAGTTTTCAAGTTTTCCAGGTCCATTCCTGATGTGCTGCCGGGTAGTTTTTTTTATTCTTTGATTTCTGGGACTTGTAGTCCAGTTTTATAATGGAATAAATAAAACTACAAGTCCGGGAATTCAAAGAAAAAGCCTTGACTGGAGCAGCACATCAAGGATGAACCTGGGAAAGTTGGCAGGGCTGCGTGAGGTGGAATTCAAGACTAGGCCACTGTACTTCATGCTGCCGGGGAGCGTCCATTTTCAGAAGGGCCCGCACTTGGCAACAATCGCCATACCATATTATGTGAACAAAATTGTAATTCATGAATGCGAGCTGAATTAGTAATCGGACCTTTTCGCATTCCAAGTCTTCCACGGAGCGCAGTTTCCTCTCAGATAAGGATGCTGTCTGAACGTATCTGATGTGAGGCTCGCGCCCACTCCATGGCAGCTTTTTAACATGTTCGACAGACGACGTGAAAACAAACTGGCTTGGCTACGCTCAGTTTTGTTCTTTGCAAGAGGGCTGGTTCCAGCAAAGAAAAATACAGTAAATGAAAACAAAATGTATTTTTGTTGTCTAATTCCATGCTCGGGATTGGCCTCCGACCTTTGCCTGGCACTACTAGCTTCTCCAATTACACATTTCTGTAAACACTAGAGAAGGAAAACACACACACATAAAAGTTAAGGCAAATGGAAGTAAAATTTGTTTCTGATTCCAAAATGTAACAATTCAACATGCCACTGCTGATGATTTTACAGCTGAATTGAAGTTCTTAAAGTCAATAAGGGATAAACACATATCATTACTGTGTTATATTCAAGGGGTACCCTACAGGTCTGGCCTACAGACAACTTGAGCTCTCGAGCCAGCCTCATGTTTTCTAAAAGGGTAATATACATGGGGTTTCAGTCATGCTCTTCATCTATTGGTCTATCAACTTGCCATTTCAATGTTGTTTCTGCCTACCACAGCACACAGTACGGGTTAGTGACTCAGCCCATGTGATCCATTGGCTTATTACTCTGTGAGTGGTGACTTTTTGGATCACATATGCACAGACACCTGAAATGTGTGCGGTGGTGCAGACCTTCAAACTCACAGGGCATCAGCAAGTGTGACACGACCTCAGAGTTCTTCATATGGTCAATCAGTGAAGAGTTGATACCACAGTGAACACAGAGTGAGCTGGAACCCCCTACACAGAGTTGTTGTAAGTGGGGCTATGTTAGCTGCCCCAACTTCTTTCAGGCCTGTGATGCTTAAATGGAAAATACTGTGTGCGATCCCCAGAAAGGGGAATCTCCCAATCTCCCCTCTGATGGCTATAGTGGGTGGTCCAAGTCAGTGTTGTGCCACTGTCTTAATAAATAAAAATGTTCACCCTGTATTGGGGTCAAGGATTCACAAGTGTGTAGTCTATGTTTTGCTAGCGCAAAGCACAACTGTAGCCATTCAGTGTCATGCCAATACTACACAGGCCCACATGCACAGGAATGGGTGCAGATACTTTTTTGTCCACCAGACACAGGCAGGAAAACACATCCAACTAGACACTCACCCCAGAGAGCCTGAGTGCCATTTGTACATCATTGAGACATCCACTGGCCAAGAACAGGTCAAATGGTAAGCAAGTAATGAAACCAAGGCTCAGAACAGTGGGATAAGCCAGGAGCCTCGATGACTCGACCAACCACCGCAAGGTGCTGGGGGAAAGGTTATTCATCTTGCATTGAGTTCTGCACCACACCTGGTGCCCTCACATGGCAGGAATGTCAGTTCCAGAAATGACTTGACCTTGATTCCAGGACATTGCAGAGACTGGCAGGCCTCAATACCAGACCATGGTAGCGATGTATGGTGCGGAGGCAGGGTTGAGCCAGGTTTCTGTGAGGAAGATGACGTATGGGTGAGGGAGGAGATCGTGTCCCAGACCTGTGTGGTGTGTTTAACTAGTGAATGTGCATTGAGAAGGATGCACTGGAGTTGTGTTTCGTGGTGGACTTAGTGGATGTGTCGGGTGCGTTGGTTGCTTCGGTGCTGAAGGTGAGGCAGCAGTGTTGGCAGGAGAATGGTCCTCTGGTGGTACGTGGGAATGAGCGGCAGCATTGGTTTTTGGAGCGTCTGGGGTCCAGGGCTCGGAGGTCCGCAGCCGTGTATCTTCATGGGGTGAAAGAGCCAGGGGTCCTGACGTTGGGCACGGTCCAGGCACGGATGGGCGCAGACGGGCTTGCCTTTGGTACACCATTGACGTGCCCACTGCGGCCTCCATTAAGTAGCTCCTGGGAGGAGGGAGGGGCACTGGGAGGCAGTGGGCGGGGCTAGGCAGGAGGCAAAAAAACAGACAGCAGGAGGCAGCAGGAATGGGGAAAAAAGGAATGAACAGCGAAAGAAAGGAGGCAAAAAGCAGGAGACAGTACTCAGAAAAACAGGGAGAAAGGAGGGAGAAAGCAGTGAAAATGAGGCAGAAAGCAGGAGAAAGACTAAGAAAAACAGAGGGAAAGGAGGGAAAAAGCAGTGAAAATGAGGCAGAAAGCAGGAGAATGCACTCAGAAAAACAGGGTGAGAGAGGGAGAAGGTAGTGAGAATGGGGCAGCAAACCGGAGAGAGTGATGCAGCCGCAGGGGAGAGCTGGCCTGGGACCTGCACTTGGAGGGGATTGGAAGGAGCAGACAGCTTTATTTTCTAATCTGAAGCTAGTGAACGCTAGCAGAAAAATCTTTCCGCGTCCAGCATGTGTTCACAGCACAGCTCTAAACTTGCACTGGTAATCTTTGCGTTGACAGTGAAGCATGCAAACACAGCTGCATTTTGTTAGCACCATTTATGTTTGATATTGTTGTATTAAACTGAAATGGCACACAGATGAATGCATCTCTGGCGATTTGTTCCATGCCTTAATGGCGAATTTCAGACAGCCTTGTTGATTCAACCAACATCAATGTGCATGCTGGTATTTCTAGACCCCTATTTACAATGGGAAGTGAGAAGTTACAAATCCCAACAGGCTTAATTCTGTTGCTTGAAAATGAACACTGACTGAAAGGCATCCTCCTGATTAATCAATAGTGTGTGCATATTACCACTCAAAACAAAAGTCATTAAAAGGTAAGTCAGAGACTCATCACACACTTAGGATTAAGCCCATGCCTCCTGAACAACTTAAATAAATAGCATGCTATTCATGTGCTATGAATAACCTCCTTATGCAGTGTGCATAGGCAGCTATCCTGTACCAACGGTAGGCAGCAATGTACCTTAGAAGCAGCTCCCCACAAATTTTAAATATGGGAGATGTTTTCAATAAACTTTAATGATACAGTATTTCAATAACAAACGCAATGTAGTCATCAAATTCACAATGTAGTGAGCTATTCAGAATAAAAATGAACAAAGAGAGAACGTAAACTATAGGAGTAATAAAATGACACACAAAAACATATTCTACTAAGAAAAGCAACATTTAATTTTTAAATTAAGATAGTAAAGGCAAAATGAGAATGAGAAGAAGCTCTATTAACTTCTAAGTATACAGCACAATACCATACCTGTATGGAATTTTAAACAAAAAAATCAATAATATATTAATTATAGATTTCTGGCTAATTTCCACTTTTTCTAGTAAAAATCTTCCCCTTCTGTCATGCGTAGGAAGATCACTGTGTTATGCTTTCCTGAACCAGAAAAGGAATGTTGTGAAAGTTATGCCATCAGCTTCTCCCACACCACCCTATCCCAGAGCTTCTTTGCCTGTAAGAGTTTATATAATAGTAACTGCAAGGAAATTAGGTGTATTATATGGTGTGGTTGTATGACCTCACCATGTAATACGCTACCAACACCTTTAGGACAAGTCCGGTTTCGTTTGTTAAACCTTAGCCAAACCCTGAGTAGCTGTGCCTCGGAGCAGTCAGGCTTACACAAAGTAAAAGCATTTAAACCACACCAAAACAATTGCAGAAGAAATACACAAACCACTCATGAAATTTAATTAAAAATAGATTCGTTTTTATGAATTTTTAGACCCCAGAACAAAAAAGATCCGCCAGAGGGTTCCAGAGACACAGATTTTACAAGGTATAGTAAATCACCACTTTTCACTTAACCGTGAAAAAGCATCGACAAATTCAACAAATTTGACACTCAGAAACGTTTTTGAAGAAAAACTTGGATAACTATGAATTTGGTTACTTGGAGTTACTTTAGGCCACCAATTCCGGCAGGGAGCCAGTCAGAGGATAACACAAGCTCCACAAAAACAGAAACTTCACTAGAAAGGCAGTCTCCAGTCCAGTTCCTGTGTCAGTGGCTTCTTGTCATAGACTCTTATGGAGTGTTCCTGATCCAAGAGATACAGGATGTTTGAGTATGCTGAAGATGCTGTGTGGGTCTTCATGGGGCTACTCCTCGGTCCACAGGCTTGGTGAGGCGATCCTGGACACAGGGATCAATGTCCCTCAAAGTCTTCTAAAGCTTGGCATACGTCCAGTTGCCACTGGGCTTCAAATAGCCCTGTGCAGCAGTTTCAGCAATTTTCATCTTTTGGCAGTTACTTGCCTTCTGAGCGATCTAGCTGCACTCCAGCGACTCTCCCTGGTCCAGCAGACTCAGGGACAACTTTTGAGTGCCAGGTCGTGGTCCCTTGGGCTGCACAGTGGCAAGGAGCTCTGGTCTAGGAATCTGGACTACCAACTCACCCAGGCAGGCTTTTTCAGCTGTTGTGGTCCTGTGCAGCAAACAGGGGATCAGCTAACTGCCAGACACACTCTGGATGGTATTTTTACAAACCATCCAGACTTACAGCTGGAAGAGACCCTTTCTGTCATGTGGGCTTATCCTATGGCATTGGTTCAGTATTAAATTACATTTGAGCAAACCCAAGGCCAACAATTAGGACGGGCTAAGCTAGTGTGGGCTTGGATTAAAATGAATAGTGGAGAGTTAATTTAGATCCTGTAATCCTCCCAACCGTCCTTTATGGGTGATCCTAACATAGCTGTCGCCTGCTATGGAGAGTGGATCAATCTAGCAACTAACAAGCTGACTCCTGTTAAATCCATTAAATGTTTCAGGATGCACCCTAGAGTGCCTTGGTCCTCCCCTATGCTTAGGGAAATGAAAAAGAACTGTAGGAAACAGGAGAGAGTCTGAAGGAGCAATTACTCCACAGACCAGAAAATAAAATATAAACAACTGATTCCGAAATACAAAATTATGATTAAAGTCGAGAAGACTAATTTCTATATAACACAAAATTTAAATGGCAAAAAACCCATCTAGAGAGCTTTTTAAACAGTACAGGAGCTCTCATGTCCATCTTCTGGCAATACATTAACTCCCAGCCAAAATCTTTGTAAAGACTTAGCTGAATTATTTAAAAACGGGGTTGAGACTGTATATAGGGATTTCGATGCTACTATAAATTCCAATACCCCTGATGCAGAGAACAGTCTTTAGATCTGAATTACCAGAAGCTCCTCAATTTTCCTCTCTCACTATTGACACAGTGTCAGAACTAATAAAACATGCTAAATCTGACACCACATCGGACCCCTGCCCACCAAAAAGTCTCCAGGAGATTGTAGGTACAGTCACTCCTCCACTCACCTCATCATTAAATAGAATTATTAACACAGGTATCTTCCAGTTAGACTGGAAAAAACATCCATCCTGCCACTACTTAAAACCCCCTTGCTGGACCCTAACAAAATAAAGAACTCTCGTCCCATCTCCTCTCCCCTTACCGCAAAAATTTTAGAGAAACACATGAACATTGCTTTCTCAGAATATGTCGATCAGAATGAGATTCTGGATGGGGCACAGTTTGGCTTTATAAAGACAGCACTGGTGTAGCCACAGAGAAGATACAGAACATCATGGACAATGGATGTAAGGTTGTGGTAGTCCTATTAAACCTACTTGCAACCTTTGACACAGTGAAGTACTCTGTCCTGAAGCAAAGATTAGCGGATATATGAATCTGTGAGTGAGCATACGATGTCCTGTACTCCTTTCTTACCGTAAAAGAGCAATTGGTCTCATTTGGAGACTTCCTCTCTAATTCTTTCTCCATGCTTTGTGGCGTCCCACAGGAGTCTTCACTCAGTCCAACCCTATTTAATATTTACGTGGCCCCCTTGCGAAACTTATGAGATCTTTTAGTTTCTCAACTATCTCCAAAGCTGACAACAGGCAAATCGTAGTGTCCATCACTAGTAACATCGAGGGGGTGGTGCTTCAGTTTAACAACTGTATGCTAGCGGTGTTCAGCTGGATGAGCAGTCACTGACGCAAACTGAACCCAGAAAAAAACGAGGCAGGGACACCTCTTTCTGGAGAAATTCATGGTGGCCACAGAACTTGGGTCTTCTTCCCTCCCCAGTTCCTAAAGTGAGACACCTCAGGGTAATTTTTTACTCCAAACTCGCTTTCTCAGAACAGACTAATAAGCTTATCTCCACCTGTATTTAGCAGCTAAAGACATTGAGGAAAATCTTGCCCTTTATCCCACCAGATATACAGAAAACTGTCATTATCTCCCTGGTCTTTCAAGATTACATTAATAAATGTCTTTTATTTGGGCATGCAGCAATGCTCTCTTAAGAAATTGCAGAGAGTGCAGACGCTGCTGCATGGCTCATCAAAAATATCAGGAAATTTGATTCAGTCTTAAAGGCTCTGGAGGAGCTCCTGATAAAAAAGTGAGTGGCTTTCAAGGCGCTGTGTACAGTGCACAGAGCGCTCTATCTCACTGGCCCTGATTGCCTTAAGAACACATTTTCTTGGTACTTCCCTGGAAGATGCCTTTGATCTGCAACTTCTAAGAAGGTCAGGGTGCCATCTAGCTACCCCAGAGTGCTCTTTTCTACTCACTCTCAACATGGTAGAACCTCTCTCTAGATCTCAAGAGCTTGGTAGACACTCTAGGGGTGTGGCTATCTCTGGCCTACAACCTATGTGAAAACTGGTTTGGCAGCTGCCTGGCTACCTACACAATAGGGTAGACCCTCCCACGTATGCTTGCTACTGCCCTTCAAAGGTGCCTTCTCCTTGGAAGCTCATCCATTGGGCTGAAACCTGTGTGGCTTCCTGCCAGGGAGACGTAACACCTCTTCCACACTCAGGCTCCAACTGTGTCCTTTTCCTGGGAGAAAACTTCTCCTCAGAAGGCTATCTGTGAGGGCAGTCCTTGTGTGCAATAGTAAACTGGCACTGGAAACCTTGGGCAACTAAAGTGGCAACTTCTAAAGTTGCACCTTGCCCACCAGTGACATTAAATTCAATGTAACCTGTCCCAGTCAGAAGCTGGCAGGGCTGAGGTGTCAGCCTGTAACTGTACTCGCCAATGGGGCTACAAGCCTTTTCCACAGCAAAAATGACAATTCAGGGTTTTTATTGCTGGAACATGTAAAAGTACATGTTCCACTTTTCTCATTAGGGCTTGATAGGCCTATTTTAGGGATAACCTATAATTAAAAGGGAGGACTGGGCTTTGCCATTACCTTAAATGGCAAAGTCAAGTTGGCAGTTTAAAACTGCTCTACCAGTCTACAGTGGCAGTCCGAGGGACACGTTTCACATTGTTATACTGGTGTTTGCACAGCTAATGCTGCAGTCCACAAGACATACTTCAACTTACAGGTCCTAGGTACCCCTGGTACCATATGCTAGGGATTTACAAATAGGTTGAGCTTTGCCAATTGGGTTTAAGCCAATCAGACATATACCACTTTAAGGATCAGAGCACATGCACAGAGTCCTGATTTTCATAAAGTGCAGGGCATTTCAGAACAATTATACCAGTACCTAGTGAGAAATGGGGTCAAAAGGTGGGGGTGAGCTTGCAAAAAGCCTGTTTACTTACAATAATATAATTGGCCTGCTCATTTTTCTCCTCTTTCCTTTACATTAGCCAGCCCAAAACCTATATCAGAGGTAGCAGTCTTTTTATCAGAGACTCTCCATGATTATTGGCTAGCATGCATGGGATCAACACAGAACGCTGGCCTGAGTGCCCTCAAGCCTCTCTGACATTCAAGATCCTTCTCTGTCTGCCACAACACTTTCATCTGTAGCCTTCATGAGACCAGCAGTAACTCCCACTGTGGCAATTGTGGGTTTCAAGGAAAGCATTACCCTGCTTTAAGGATGTGCACAGCTCAGTCAAGCTAGCTACAATCTTGGGTTTCAGGGCCTTCAGCTGGCTCTGGCTGTTGTGCTTTGCTAACTCTCATTCTCAAGAAATCCCTAATGTCGACGAAAACACCCAGAGGTCAGTCATGTACTCCATCCTGTTCTGGGTTTATCAAAGTTACCCTGGGAACTTATATTTTGAACATTCCAAATTCTTCCACTATCAGAAAAGGTAAGTGAAATAGACTCAAATTCTCCGCGCAATACTCTTATCAGAATCATTACGAACTACCAACGGATTATGGTTTCCAATTTTCAGATTTTTGCCATGTCCTGAAATGAGGAACACCCCACAAGACATTAAGAGAGCTTGAGTACCTGGCACTCCAGTTGCTGGAGGATGGCTGGATATCCCTTTCATGCAGAGGGTGAAGGAGGACCTCTCCTGATAAAATCTGAGGACAGCAGAAAGCCCAATTAGTATGATGAAGGGAATAAAGTGAATCTGCAAATCATCTTCAAAACGTGGTGTAACAGGGACTTTGGTCATGTTCTGTCCCTGATGAGTTAAACCTCACTGGTTGTTAGCAGCTTTGTTTTTTTTGGTCAAGCCAAACCATACAATAGGGTGGGTCCACAGATTTTCTTGCACTTGACGTAGTATCGGCAATCAAAGGGACAGAGTACTAACCAGTAGCGAGACAGAAAGCCCCTACGTTCCTACTGACCGATTAATGCAATTTCTTTTCAGGAAATTCTGAGTTTAAAAAAAAGATAGAAATGTTTATGCAAGGCTGGTCTTTGAAGTAATTGTCCTGGACACCACTGGTGGTCATCAGCTGCCCAAGCTTTGCTGAATCATACTTGCATCAAATATTCAAAGACACAAGCCAAATTATCAAGGGGTTGAGCAGCCTGCAGTTTCTTCATTTATGCTGTATTTCTGGAAATAGAAATAATTTGGGTGTGTTATGAAGCCGGGCTTCCTTCTGGTCCCCACGGATGCTTGTGAAATACTCTGCGAGGTCTAAAATGGTGCCCATCTCTGCAGACGAAAGACTGCAAATCAGAAACATCATTTTGAAAAAGGTACAGTCAGCATGTAGTATAATGGCTACTTTTCACTGTGACATGAGTCAAAGGGTAAGTGGAACTGAAAGGTGCCTAGTCTGAGCGGGGAAATAGACACCACTTCATCATAAATTTGAAACACCATCTTTATGAATCTCGAGAGAAGCAGCCTTTCTAAGGGTTCCTCTTCCATTACTTTAAGAAGTGATCGGTTATGCAGGTGTCTTTATGAGTTGTCCTGGTAGATGGGCTACCATCGACACACCATGAGTAAGTGACCTTCGCAAGAGCAATTTGACACTTCTATCTGTCTTAACTAGGGTATTACTCAGTACCCCCCTGAGGAGCTTGGAGTGGGTTTCAAGGTTTGGTCCGAAAATGGAGTTAACATTCAGAAAAAACAGTACAAAATGGTCCAGGCAAGACCTTACCTGGTCCGTGAGTTGCTGGTAGTTTGAAGGCCTTCTTTACATCAACTGAAGTGACTGTCTACTCAAACCCACAGAGCAAGCAGGTGAAAATTGATTTAGCCAGGACCTGGTCTATGAGCGTCATCTGTCAATACTCCCAATTGTGATCCAAGATGGAAATGCACCAGATCTGCCCCAGTTCACCCAGATGTTCATCAAGTCTAATGATAACACTTGGTGATTTGGTTCCGCTGTCTGTAGTTGACAAAATCACAACAGCCTGCCAGACAAGGAGCATTAACATAATCTGGGGTGACTGTGGTGTAATCTGTCTGTAGATTCCCTTCAGCTACCCATGTGGTCTTCCATCACAGCTGCAGAGGGAATGTTTTCACAAGAAATCAGAGGCTGGCTATAGAGGTACCAATGTCTACTGGATTTTACGCCTTTCTGTGCCAGATCGGTGAACTTGGGTTTCCTTTTGATCTTTCCAGGATCCACTTGTCAAACTCTTGTCCTCTCAGTATCAGTGCTTGAAAGTGCCTTTCAGCTCCTCTGTTCCTCCTCCTACTGTAGGACAGGCTAAACCCCAAAGCCTGAGCTAAGACAAGATGTGGAAACCTACTGGTGTTGTCAGAGAGCTTTTTGTGGCCACAGACAACTAGCTGCCACCAGTTTGGTAAACAGTGTTACCCCGAAGCTATCCTCTTTTATAAACAAGTGTGAGTGGAGCCTGCCATCAGCTGAACAAAGGCTAATCACCGTTTATGGTTCCCGGCACTGACTGAAAACTGAGAGCTCACCAATTAGTGAGCAATATTCGAGGCCGTAGCTGCAACACTGGAGAGAAAGTAGCCAGGCGGTCCAGACGCCTGTCAGATAGAGAAACGTCAGTTCTTGCCCTGCTCGTCCCACTTAACACAACTGTGTGATCCTGAGCAAATCTCGCCAGCCCTCTTGTCTGCAAATTTAGGGAATAGTTAGAAACGGGTTCACGCCGTTTCCGAGCACTCTGAACTCGATTCGCACAGTTACCTTTTCAATGAGTAAATACGCCTTGCTGTTTGAAACTGGAGAGTAAGTCACGACTAAGACTGAATTAGCCACAGAAAAACAGCATGAAGGGGACATTATATATGGCCGTATATAAACACAAGGACATGGCCTGAGCAGCACCTCATTTTATGAACTCTGACATCATCTGTATAAACCGGAACTATACGGTATAGGAATTAGAATTGTTTTTTAATTGTAAATTTGATTTATGCAGTGCTTACTGTCCTTGGCGAGGCCTTGAGGCGCTTTCCGGAGAGTAGAATGTCACCCCAGAACCCAAGGTTAGAGGTAGTAAAAGTGGGCCGAGATCAATCTTTTGACTGACTGGGTCTCAAAAATGTTATACTGCATGGCATCTATGAGCTATAAATTGTCTTCAGATAAGTTCCTTGACCTTTTGGAGCATGCTTAAATACCTAACTTTATATTTAAAAGAATGACCATCCATCTTTAGAACTGAAGGGAACAACTGTTATGGTGGCTGGTTTAATTGTGTGCAATTTTGTTGCTTGATTTCTATTGGTTCATCTTTTTGTGTGTTTTATAACATTCTGTATGGCATTCTGCATGGCGCTGCTGACAAATAAATTATGAGTGATTTTAAAAGCATTCTAAGACAGGTAAGGTATATTTGAATGGAAGAACAGCATGTCTAAGATTGTCACATCCCTTATCTGAATTTGAATACTGCCAGCACAAGATCACATTTATGTACTATAATATATGCATTTCTCTATAACCTGCGAATTTCCCAGATACAAATAAGTACCCATGATGTTATTACATGTTTTGATTTGGCCACTTCTTCTTAAAGGAAATGACTATTCCAGAAATGGGTTTAGTAAATACTTAAGCGACGGAGAGAAGATTTCAGGTGAAAAAACATCTAATCTTACTATGCGGGACACATATTTTACAATCTACTCTAACTCAAAAATGGTATCATGTACCCTAAACATATGATGGGGCTGATTTATATATTGCCAGGCAGAGGTAAGTCCATCAGGGCCATGGAGACCCAGCTCACCAAATTTAGAAATGACACCAACCTGGCGGTCATTTCTGAAGCACTGGCAAGAATCACTGTCACAATAGTTCTTGTCCATGTTTTTATGTTTGACCCATAGCTCCATCAACATGACAGAGCTGTCCGTCAAACTTTTTGTTTTCTTTTTGAACATAAAAAAATGTCCCCCTTACTGTGGGAGTTATCTCCCATGGTGAGGGGGGCATTAGACACTTTTCACTACCCCTGTCTGCCAGGGCTTTGTTGGCAGGGATGGGCAGTGGAAACAGACCTGTATGTCCGCCCATCTAAATTAAGCTACCTCTTCTATCTCTCGTTGACTGTATACTCACTCCATTGGGCCGGTGGAGGGGTGTAACCAGGGCGGAGACAGAATAGTCTCTGCTGTGGTTACACTAAAGTTCTATCCGCATATAACTTAGGTGGGTGGACCATTATCTTGGCAGGAAGGATACTCTGTCACGATGGAGTATCTTTGCCACCAACATATAAGTTAGTCCCTATGCCTGTACAAGGGACAAAAACTCAGAACTATGGATGGACTTAGCATCATACTGCTGTCAAATGATAACAAAATGCAGGGATCAACAGAATAGAAGCTAACAAAAGAATAGACGCTCACTCAGAAGAATGTGAACCATTGAAACGTATATCTATGTGTGTGCAGAGTTCTTGCCACTGTGGAAGAGATACCTGCACAAAAAAGATAGAAGAGGTGCAGGATTCCACTGTAAGTTTATCAATGGCATTTGGTAGTATGATATTGACCTGATGAACAGGTTAGCTAATTGGAGCTTCAGAAACACATAGGAAGGTGTTTGCCAGTTCAAACACATGAATGACGAACCGATCAATAAGCACCTCACACAATTTTCTGCAGATGCTTATGAATGACTCAAGGTCACTGGTTTAAAGTTCTGCCAATTATCTCTATGTACTACAAAATGCAGTTTGTGACTAGGCCCCAGAGTGTAGAATCACATTTCTGACTCTGAAATATCAACCTGCAACAATATTGTATGTATATATGTGGTACTACTATAGCGTGAATCTAGTAAAAAAGCAGTGGAGCACTGTACAGGGTCAAAGACAAGTATACAGTCTACAAGAGCTAGAAGAGGTAGCTTAGATCTAGGGGTAGAAATGCATTGTTACTGCATTGGGGTGGAGAGTTTTTTAAATTCCTTCCTAAATTGGAGCAGCATTGGGGGGGTCCCTATGGATACAGGGATGCGTTCAAGATCCTGGGTTCGTAAATGGAAAAGACCTCCTGGCTTGATGGTGCCCTGGCTGCGGGTGTACAGAGAACCACCACAGATGGTGAGTTTGTCTGCAAGATAAGTGGGATGCTGGTCATGATCGCTTTGTAGATGATGTAGCTGGTTTTGAAGATGGTGCAGACTGGCAAGGAGAGCCAGTAGAGTTTACGCAGAATGGTGGTGATGTGCTCATATTTTTTCAGGTTCAGGATGAGATGAGCGACTCTGTTTAGGGTGCTATTGAGAGGTGCCAGTGTGGATCTGAGGAGGCCATGGGGCAGGACGTTTTCACCATCCAGATGTCAGAGTAACAGAGTAAGAGGGCTTGAACAGCAGTGTGAAGTTGCTCTTTGAAAGGAATGCTTTCATTTTCTTTAGATAAGAAAGCTAGTACCAGGATGTTTTTATTTTTTGGCTATGTGTTCCTTGAGAATGAGGTTGGTGTCCAGAGTGAAAGCAAGTTACTTGGCATTCAGTGAAATTTGGCATTCAAAGCCATTAATATTTTTGTTGTTGAGCCTAGTTTGTACTATTTCTTCTTTGTTGCTCTTGGCAAATAACAGGAATTTTACCTTGGTTGCACTTGAGGTCTAGCTGATGTGTAGGCAATGTTTGAGGCATTAGATGGCTGAAGCAGAGGAGACTTTCAAGTAAAGTTGTGTATCATTGGCATATTGGTGAATTGTGATGCCGTTATCTGTGAGTGAAGCGCCAAGCAGCTCCAGGTAGAGGCTGAAGGTGAGAGAGGACAGTATGGAGCCCAGAGGCATTCCGCAGGGGATTGAGGTCTTTTGAGAGCTAGATGTCCCCATGTAAACAAACTTGTATTGTGTTGAAAGATAGGAGTAGAACTGGTGAACAATACTACTGGTGAATCCCATTCATGTGAGAGTGGGATGGTAGATTGAGTCAAAGGCAGCTGAGAAGTCCAGTAATGTCAGGAGTCAGGGACCACCTTCATCTGTGGTCAGGAAGGTATTGTCGACGATGTGTAAGGAAGTGGTCTCCATGCTGTGGCGAGATCGGAAGTAAGACTGATAGTCATGCAGGAGATGGTTAGCATTGATGAGATCTTAAAGTTGAAGGTAGACCGCTTTTTCTATGATCTTGCTGATGGATGGTAAGTAAGTGATAGGCTAGCATCATCAGGGCGCGGTGTATTTTCCCTTAGGAGTGGGAGAATCTGGACTATCTTAAGATAATTTAGGAAGATGCCTTGAGTAAGGATGTCATTGCCTCCCTTCCTCACTGTTGACTGCAAGATATCAACTTGCATAATATTGTCAAAGTGAGCAGATGTAGAGTTAGAATTGTAATCTACACGTCCCTACTATGGTTACCTTGGCGATACTGTGCAAGCCAATATCTGGTCGATATTTTTTGTATTCAGATATTGTGACATATTCCCTTGACCGACAAAACTGATGACTATTGAAACTCCACCACGTTAAAAAACAAACCTTTAAAACAACCAACTTCCTTTGGGCAATAATAACTTTTTTGTAAATTTATGTTTTCTTAATTACTCTTGGCAGTAATTACTTAATGGCCAGATGTGTAAAGCTGCCCAATTTTTCTGCAAAGCCTGCAAAAATATTGAATAGCATGGAAAAACATTTGTGA
Source organism: Pleurodeles waltl (assembly GCF_031143425.1). NCBI lineage: Eukaryota > Metazoa > Chordata > Amphibia > Caudata > Salamandridae > Pleurodeles > Pleurodeles waltl. The sequence continues at coordinate 85,684,713 of NC_090440.1, read as the reverse complement.
AGGAAGTAGAAAGGTGCTTCATGTAAAATAAGTTTTTCACTATGAATCGTCAAAGTTTAAGAATCACTAATGAGGATTTGCTGTAGTTATTTGCTAATAGCAACAAGTCATGCAGCAGCAGGTGACGGCTTCAAAGAATGCCTTAGCTTTCACAACAAAAGCAGGGGAAGGTAATCCAACAGCCTTAAGCCTGATGAATGATGCAAATTTAACCGGAACAGGGGAGAGAGTGCAGGGCAACAAATATAAGATCCTACAATGAGGCAGTGACTAAATGTCAGTGTTGCAAAGTCATCTGTTTGGTAGACAAGCACAAAAGAATTGCCATGAGTGTCATAACACGAGCTAAGGTGAATGGAGTTGGAATAATGTACTGTGTAGGAGTCATATAAACATTAGTACAAAATCAAATGTGCTGCAGCTACATGTGATAGACTCTAGATCCATATAACTGGTGGAGCAAGGAGCGGACATGTCATGTGCTTAAACCATGTGCGAATAAATGCTACTCCTGCATTTGAGCATAGCTGGTGCTACATATAAGGATGCATGCTGTGTTTGAGTAGTAAACATCTGAGACACTCTTGTGGCTTGTAGGCCATAAAACATATATGTTTTGTGCAAGCGTACACCCACCTACCAAAATAAAAACGTGTACAATGCTGACAATATGTCAGCATGTCTACCATGTTGCTGTTATCAAAGCATCATTACCCATTCACATCATGTTCCATCACAAAATACTGTCTTTGCCAAAGTAAGCAGTGGATGGGTGCATCAGGCAGTATCATAGCTAATCCCTCCATAGAATGCACAGGCATATTAAACAACTGGGTTAACATGGCTCTCTGGGGCCACAGCCCCTTTGATACTCATTGTTTTGTCATCCTAGTGTACAGGAGACAAGCGAAGTCTTGCCATGCTGTGGTCTTATTGTTTGCTGTGTCTGCATGAAGGAGTAGATTGGATCCACTACCTTTCCCTAAGAAAGTAGTGCAGATTTTGTGGTATTTAGGCCATAGCTTCCTTTTTGGTTAGATGATTAGGTGATCTGAGATTCACAAGCTGGTATGCTTCATTGCATGCATTTGAGTCTTCTCAGTTTAAAGGTGGGAATTATTAAGTTAAATGCCAGAACTCAGTTAGTGTTACAAACACATCCTTATGTACTTTGTGTAAATCTGAGCTACATGGTTAATTGCTTTGCCTCTTCCTTCCATCTCTAGGAGTACTGTTACTACCCACCACTCCCTGGGATCTTCTTCAAACCATCAGTCTGAGGGTTGGTGTCAGAATATGAGGGGGATTTGTTTGACAACGTATTGATTCTGCAAACCATGATTCCAAATCTTGGTATAATCTGCATAGGCTGATCCTGACTCTACTAGTGCTCTGCAGCATTCATGTAGTGTAGGCAGTTGCTGGTTAATGTTTTTTTTCCAGAGTGCCCCCTAGTCAACCCTCCTCTCCTCCTGCAAACTGCCACACCATTTGTGGTTCCTTCATTGTCTATCCTTTGGTTGCCTTTGGGCTACCTCTGTGCTCTGTGCCTGCGAGGCTGCTGATTTCTGGGCTGTGATTGTTGTTTGAGATGTTTGGATTCTTGTCTTACTGTGTGTTTCAGCTTCTGTCTGGATAGAATCACGTGATGACGATGTATATTACTATTGTTCCATTTTCTGTGTTCGTCCAGTCTCCTTTCATTCTCCCTCTGCTTCCCCCACTGCCTCATACTGCTCAGCTTAAATGTGTTATAAAAACAAAACTACTGCAATTAAAATGAATGTGGCGATATGCTCGTCTAAGCCTTTAGATATCTGATATTGCACGTGTCCTTGTGCTTCTCTTAATCTCAAAGCAAAATCTATGTTAGATGTTATGTGTATATAAGCAAATATTTGTTTAAAGTGCTTATGCTCCCTTCATTTCACCCAAAAATGAGAATCAGAGGAGGTCCTGCATGGACTTTAAAAGATAAGCTTCTGACAGGCCAGCTTCTCATTATCTTATCTTGAAATTTTATTCTGGCACGCACATTTTCAATAGTGTCTATCAGTCAACTACTAATGACACCAGGATTCTATCTTGTTCATTGTACAGAGACAGCTCACCCTCTGGCTATGGTCCGTACCAAGCAGATTGCCCTCAAGTCCTCCGGCGGGAAAGCACCTCGCAGAGAGCTGGCTACCAAAGCTGCCCTCAAGAGTGCTCCTTCCACCTGCGGAGTCAAGAAGCCTCACTGCTGCCGGCCCGGGACAATGCCTCTCCCAGGATTGATAACTGTTTCTTGTAATTTCTTCCAATATTATTTGCCCATACTTTATAATACAAAACAGCAGATATTGAAATAAATTGAGACTGTGAGTCTAAAACTACTTCTAATTGTTCACCATCGAAGAGTACATCACATGGTTTATACTTACATAGTTCTTGATCCACTGATTTATTTATATCTTTGACACGGAAGATCAAATTCCTTCCATTACAATTCTGTTTAATATTGGGTCCTTGTAGAAATATTGCCAAACTGTGGAGATCTGATCGACCACCCCATTGAAAAGACTGGAAAACAGACATGGACTGGTGCATGCAAGCTGAACAGGTGATATGTGAGAGTTGGGGCTGCCCATGTAAGAGCACAAAGATCTGGGAACATTGGAATGGACACAGAGGGGATATGTGCCAAAACCTTTAGCAAGATGCAACATCGGAACTGTAAAAAGAAGGATGCTGTGCAGATAAGGAGGAGACGTGTGAAAGAAGAAGGGGTCCTTAGGGGAGGGGGAGGATATAAAAGAAGTAATGATGTAATGTTGGCATATAATATCACTATATTGTGGTTGCTCCTTTTGTGGTTGAAACTAGTAAAAAGATTTACTTAAAAAAGGGTCCTTGTATGCTGCTAACATTTGAACTTGCATTTCTATACTGTTAGTGTAATCTGTTACACACATTATTTGTTCGTTAAGTTGGACATCCTCTAATGCTTTCATTATGTTTCTGAGAATTGCATCTATATTTCCTGTGCCATCCACCAACCACCGTCTGTGTAACTTTTTCTCTTCCTCACTGAGCTTCTTCTTACAAACAAATAAATAAACAGATACAGTGGCTCCAGACTTATTTCCTGTTTATCATATGTAAAAATAGTAGATGAACCCAGGAACTGGAACCCAGTATCTGGATCAACATCCTGTATCCATCAGGACCGTCTTAACTCTGCTCCAATTTATGAAAAAGTTGGAAGACTCACCATTTTGAAGAACACTACATCACTATGCATTAACTATTCACAGTCCAGCTTCCTCTCCGATTACTTGTTGACTTTGACCCTGTACAGCACTCTGCTGCCTTTTGCTAGGTTTGCACTATAGAAATACTATATACATACATATCTATTCAATTTCTCTATAAGAGCCTAAACGCAGGAGTGAAGACACTAGTTATAACAATAGCACAAGTTTATCACCTTATTACAAAGTGAAGTTGAAGAACTCAGGCTCCTTAAACTCAGAAATGTGAGAATTTGACCCTGCTTTTACTGGTTAATGGTTGCAAATCCATCAGTACCATAAAACGATTTATCAAGCTGCTAATCATCATACAAACCAACACCTAGAAGCAGGACAGTGGGGGGTTTTGAAAAATAAATCAGAGGAATTTATTTACTCACAAACTTGCATTAAAGTGGATGAAATTTTAGAGTGGAGAAAGTTAATAGTAACCCATTTTTGGAATCTGAATCAGATGGGTTGGCATATATGGATCATCAAAATTAAAAACAGAAACCAATCACTTTCATATGAATGCTTTGCAGCGGAAATGCATGCTTTGTGCATGCCAATATTTGTAAACAAGAAAGAGGGAGATTTAAAAATAGTGATCAGGGAAGGTGCTTTATCGTTGCCATTGACTTGCATTGAAAATAAGGCAATGTTAGGCAGGAAAAAATAAATTAAGTGGTGTAAAGAAATGGCTCCCTGTTGCAGTTACCCCCCACTTTTTGCCTGATACTGATGCTGACTTGACTGAGAAGTGCGCTGGGACCCTGCTAACCAGGCCCCAGCACCAGTGTTCCTTCACCTAAAATGTACCATTGTATCCACAATTGGCACACCCTGGCATTCAGATAAGTCCCTTGTAACTGGTACTTCTAGTACCAAGGGCCCTGATGCCAAGAAAGGTCTCTAAGGGCTGCAGCATGTCTTATGCCACCCTAGAGACCCCTCACTCAGCACAGACACACTGCTTACAAGCCTGTGTGTGCTAGTGAGAACAAAATGAGTAAGACGACATGGCACTCCCCTCAGGGTGCCATGCCAGCCTCTCACTGCCTATGCAGTATAGGTAAGACACCCCTCTAGCAGGCCTTACAGCCCTAAGGCAGGGTGCACTATACCATAGGTGAGGGTACCAGTGCATGAGCACTGTGCCCCTACAGTGTCTAAACAAAACCTTAGGCATTGTAAGTGCAGGGTAGCCATAAGAGTATATGGTCTGGGAGTCTGTTTTACACGAACTCCACAGCACCATAATGGCTACACTGAAAACTGGGAAGTTTGGTATCAAACTTCTCAGCACAATAAATGCACACTGATGCCAGTGTACATTTTATTGTAAAATACACCACAGAGGGCACCTTAGAGGTGCCCCCTGAAACTTAACCGACTATCTGTGTAGGCTGACTAGTTTTAGCAGCCTGCCACAAACCGAGACATGTTGCTGGCCCCATGGGGAGAGTGCCTTTGTCACTCTGAGGCCAGTAACAAAGCCTGCACTGGGTGGAGATGCTAACACCTCCCCCAGGCAGAAATTGTCACACCTGGCGGTGAGCCTCAAAGGCTCACCTCCTTTGTGCCAACCCAGCAGGACACTCCAGCTAGTGGGGTTGCCCGCCCCCTCCGGCCAGGCCCCACTTTTGGCGGCAAGGCCGGAGGAAATAATGAGAAAAACAAGGAGGAGTCACTGGCCAGTCAGGACAGCCCCTAAGGTGTCCTGAGCTGAAGTGACACTAACTTTTAGAAATCCTCCATCTTGCAGATGGAGGATTCCCCCAATAGGGTTAGGATTGTGACCCCCTCCCCTTGGGAGGAGGCACAAAGAGGGTGTACCCACCCTCAGGGCTAGTAGCCATTGGCTACTAACCCCCCAGACCTAAACACGCCCTTAAATTTAGTATTTAAGGGCTACCCTGAACCCTAGAAAATCAGATTCCTGCAACTACAAGAAGAAGGACTGCCTAGCTGAAAACCCCTGCAGAGGAAGACCAGAAGACGACAACTGCCTTGGCTCCAGAAACTCACCGGCCTGTCTCCTGCCTTCCAAAGATCCTGCTCCAGCGACGCCTTCCGAAGGGACCAGCAACCTCGACATCCTCTGAGGACTGCCCCTGCTTCGAAAAGACAAGAAACTCCTGAGGACAGCGGACCTGCTCCAAGAAAAGCTGCAACTTTGTTTCCAGCAGCTTTAAAGAACCCTGCAAGCTCCCCGCAAGAAGCGTGAGACTTGCAACACTGCACCCGGCGACCCCGACTCGGCTGGTGGCGATCCAACACCTCAGGAGGGACGCCAGGACTACTCTAAGACTGTGAGTACAAAAACCTGTCCCCCCTGAGCCCCCACAGCGCCGCCTGCAGACGGAATCCCGAGGCTTCCCCTGACCGCGACTCTTTGAATCCTAAGTCCCGACACCTGGGAGAGACCCTGCACCCGCAGCCCCCAGGACCTGAAGGACCGGACTTTCACTGGAGGAGTGACCCCCAGGAGTCCCTCTCCCTTGACCAAGTGGAGGTTTCCCCGAGGAACCCCCCCCTTGCCTGCCTGCAGCGCTGAAGAGATCCCGAGATCTCCCATTGACTTCCATTACAAACCCGACGCTTGTTTCTACACTGCACCCGGCCGCCCCCGCGCTGCTGAGGGTGAAATTTCTGTGTGGACTTGTGTCCCCCCCGGTGCCCTACAAAACCCCCCTGGTCTGCCCTCCGAAGACGCGGGTACTTACCTGCAAGCAGACCGGAACCGGGGCACCCCCTTCTCTCCATTCTAGCCTATGTGTTTTGGGCACCACTTTGAACTCTGCACCTGACCGGCCCTGAGCTGCTGGTGTGGTGACTTTGGGGTTGCTCTGAACCCCCAACGGTGGGCTACCTTGGACCAAGAACTAAGCCCTGTAAGTGTCTTACTTACCTGGTTAACCTAACAAATACTTACCTCCCCTAGGAACTGTGAAAATTGCAGTGTCCACTTTTAAAACAGCTATTTGTGAATAACTTGAAAAGTATACATGCAATTTTGATGATTTGAAGTTCCTAAAGTACTTACCTGCAATACCTTTCGAATGAGATATTACATGTAGAATTTGAACCTGTGGTTCTTAAAATAAACTAAGAAAAGATATTTTTCTATACAAAAACCTATTGGCTGGATTTGTCTCTGAGTGTGTGTACCTCATTTATTGTCTATGTGTATGTACAACAAGTGCTTAACACTACTCCTTGGATAAGCCTACTGCTCGACCACACTACCACAAAATAGAGCATTAGTATTATCTCTTTTTGCCACTATCTTACCTCTAAGGGGAACCCTTGGACTCTGTGCATGCTATTCCTTACTTTGAAATAGCACATACAGAGCCAACTTCCTTGGTATCTAGTGAACGGTGTCACAGCAGATCTCAAAACACCAGCATACATCATCAAACTTTGCAACATTTTAGAATACGTATTGTTGGTGGCTGTTAGTGATGAAGGAGTGAGCAAAGAGATTTTTTGTTCTTACTGGATGGGTCTTTTAAACTGTTTTTGGCTTTAAAAATCAGGAATCTCCATATTGAATTGGGTCTGCTGACGACGTGCATGCACACGGAACGTGCTTGTTCTGTTATCCATAGTTTATCACAAAACATTAAACACACTGCATTAATGTATGATACAGGTATGAATGAACAAATCGCTCAACTACAAAAACATAGTCCAGTGATCATGTCAAAACCTACCTTTTGAGTATAGAGATAAATTAAAAGCTCTAAAAACGATCTCATGAGCAAACTTGTAAATTTCTCATTTCTTTTGACAGAATTAAATTCCACAGCGGCAGGAGGCAATAATTGCCAGCTGTATCTTTAAGCGTATTTACTCAGATAGAAAATGAGTAAGGAGCCTCATTACGTTGTTTTCCACGATAATGGGACGTAATAGTGTTTATTTAATTTGGTGTTGCTTTAATTTGAGCATTAATGTGCTATTGTGTGTCATTGTCTATGCACGTTTTTTCTTTGTTATGATCAAATTATAATTATATGTGCGTGTATAATGTAGTAAGCTAATTTCAGATTGTAAGGGGCAGAACAGAAAGTTGTGTGCTTTTGATTATTTTATACTTTAATATCTTAGAGTGCTTGTTGTTTTAGTCTCATACAAGAACCACATCTTGCCTTGTTTGATGTAGGAGGCGGGCATTGCGGGGAGGTGGAATGACACAAAGGAATGTGCAGTGTGACTGGTGTTCATGTAAGGGCTTTAACACCTTCGGGTCATGTTCGAGCTATATAAAACTGCGATTAAAAAAATACTGCCAAAAAAGGAAAGCGTGATACAGAGCGAAGATGGGCAGAGCCTTTGGAGCTGGGGAACAGCTGAGAAACAGAGATCTCCGAGGACCAGGCCTTCGACCCTAAGCCATCTCTTGGTTGCCATGGCACCAGGCCGGGATCAGGCGCCCGCTTCGCTCTTTCCTTTTCGATGTACGAGGTCCCCCGGCGTCTTGGAAAGTGACAACATAAAGCCGCCCCCGTTCGAAAGAGAGGAAACAAAGATGCCGTTTTGGAGATGAACTTTTCGTGGGGATACGCAAAAAACAGTGAAAAACAAAGACATTTCATTATTTTTGCTCACAACTGAAAGACAAAACAATACACTTAACAGCATACAATTCTAACAGCATTCGGCAACACGGCAAATTTACTCACATCACGTTTGAATATTTTACTAATATCATATATCTATATAAGTTGATCAGCTATTCAAAGTTTATATTCGTAATGTCACAGAAATTAAGTTGAACAAGTAACACTTCATCGCCGGTAATGAGCAACAACGCCTTTTCAAGATGGCGCTTAACTTTGCGTACATTGAAACTGAAAACGGACGGCAGTGTCGTGGGCCGCATTTATGACGATAACGCAGCGTCCCTTTTAAACTGTATTCGTTTTACCTTCACTACAAGGGAAGAAAACCCATGGCTTGAAGTAGAATTGCGTGTTTTGTGATATAGGTATCACTACAAAATAGTCAATATACCTAATAGGTATTTCTTATACTTCTCTAGTTGTCCTTATGGATGTTTTTCACTTGAATATGACAATATATGTATGTATTTTCCCTATAGGATATTTGGCTTTATTATTCACCTTTCTTTAAATGTTATGCTTTAATATGGTTGAAAGCGTGGTCCGTATAAACACGCACTCCTTGCTCGCGCTGCTACCTGGTTTTGGAGGATGCATTATACTTTCCGGAGGCTTCGGACAGGACCGTGTCCCGCAGTGCATTGTGGGAGGCGGGCGCACGTCACGTACTGATTTATTCAGGAGCTGCCGTGGCCGCCGGGAAGCATCAGCAGCCCGAGCAGCGAAGGCCGCTGGGGAGAGAGTCAGGCGAGGATCCCGGGCGAGAGGGGGAGGGTATCGGTCACGGGAGGCAGGAGAGCAGCGCGGCACCCTCTCCCCCTCTCACACCGCCCCGACAGAGCAGCGGCGAGCCCTCCCCGAGGGAGCCGGGGCATGTGAAGGGAGGCAGCTACCTTGAAACGGGGACCTCAGGCTGGAAGAGGAGGCTCGTGGACACCTGGGGACGGCTGACAGCGGACCAGGCCCCGAGTCTTGCAGGGAGGCCTCCTGCCTCTGTCAACCAGCGAGGCCGAGCTGTCTGCTTTACCTGGGGACATACCGGCACTCACAAGGCTGCTGGAGGAGCTGGGAGAGATCGGGACCTGTTTCAGGAAGGTACACCTACCCCATCACTGGCAAACAGAAATATTGAGCCGAGAAGGAGACAGCTTCACAACAATAGCTCCTTGAAGCGAGGCTTCACAGCGCCCCCGTGGACCCACTTGCCCTGTTGTACAATCACAGCCTCGGGAATACCCTTACCGGCTCTTTAGCCGAAGGGTCCTTTCTCTCACTTCAGAGGCTGCCTTTGGAGGAACAACAGTGCCTGATATTCCTGGTCGCCTCCTGCTCCCATCCCCCACAGACTGTACATCTGTTCCCATCGGACTCCTACCTTTTCTACACAGGATTCTGTCAGCTTTACAGAACCTCTGCTTCTTTATTTTATCCGGATGTGTTCATTTTCGTAAGGATAGGACGAATCAAACGAAAATCCCCAGCGCCGTGTCTTGAAATTGAAGGATTCTGCACCATATTTGATTGGCAACATTTCAGCATTTGTGGGTTTGCTGGGGGGATAAGATATCAGTGCCCCCGAGGCATGCAGGCGCATCGTCATGTCACATGTATATTTTTGGGATGTGTGCTCCTGTTTTAAGTGGGTAACGGATGCCTAGTCCTCAACACCGAGCTCGGAGTATAAATCATCACAACTAAAGTCCCCGTCGTTGAGTGGAAAACAAGAAGCTTCAGGGTTATTTTTGGAGAGAAAAAGTAAATTGCATCGGTTGCGACGGATACTGTAGGAACGCGAGAGCCGCGTGAAGGTTTTTCCATCTCTATGGCTTTCCAGCAAGGGATGCTTCCCTGAACAATTTCAGCCCCTCCCGTTGTTTGTTGTTTTTTTTTATTTTTAATGGATGCACTTGGGCTTTTTATGTTGCTGAATGGTATACGGGTCAGTTGGATCTTTTGTGTCTGATGCAAACTCCCTGAGGACTCGGCAGAGGAGCGGAAGATAAATATTGGGCCTGTTATAAGAGCTATTTTGTTTCATCCATCAAGGTAAACAGTGAGGGATTGTAATTTGTTATTTTTAAACACAAGTCGCATTTCAATGTTTCTTCTGTAGTGTATTGTGAAATTAACTCAGTCAAGTGTTTCTGGGCACACATTCTGGTATTAAGTTCAGTTTTAATTTATTAAACGCGGCGCCTTTCTACAACTTCTCCGAGTGTACTATGCATAGTTATTGTCCTAGCGCACAGAAGTACACCAAAGGTAACTCATAAATGCATACTCCTTTCGGATGTCAAAATGGTGGTCTTGTGTGTATCGACAATAAACCTGATTAACTGATTCTGTGGCCTGCACGCATGTTTTCCTTCCCCTTTGTTTTAGAATTGAAGTTATCCGCGCCTCCAGTGAAATCCTGTCCATTAGCTGTCCCAGATGCATCTGTTAGGAAAGCTGATATCGATCCCATTGAACCAATACCCGAGCAGATTCCCCAGGCCTCTGTTCTGCTCTCCTAGCTATGTCTTTCGCTACGAACTTTTCTGTCCTGCAACAAGCCTGTCGACTTCGTGGAATTTTGGTAGCTGCACGAAGTGTAACGGCTTTCAATGTTTGTTTTATTGCCCGTTCCCTCGTCGATGCGCCCCTTGTTCTTTTGTGATGTTTCTAGCAGTGTTCTCCTTGACAGCGTGATGTACTGCAGGCTTCCTTTCACCGGAGTCCCGCAGATGGGAACTGTTGTTTATACTGCCTTGCCTGGCAGAGATGGAAAAACGTCCCCTCGAGGCCTTCAGTGCCTTGACAGCTTCTCAATGGGGAAGATGACAGAGCACAGAATGTTACTACGAGAACTATAAGGGACACACTGTAGTCGTTTCAGTAGACAGTGAATGAAGCCAACCGAGTAGACTAAATGTTGTTAACACTGACATTTGCCATTTGTTTTTTTTACTTGTTTCTTATCTATTATGAGTTAACGTAGTTTGTACCATGTTAAGTCCATATCAAAGAACCTTTCATTTGGCAAAAACTTTAACAAGCTTGGACAAAACAAGTAGGTTTCCCCTTTGTGACTGTAGTCAGTACTTTTTTTAATCAAACTTCTTTTTCCTGATGAGCAACATCTTCTGGAAAACAAGCATTGGCAAAGCCAATATGCCTCACCTATGCAAGAGCTATTGGCTTTGCCAGTATGTTTTAGCCATATTGTATACCAGCATTCCTGCTGTTCAGCATAGCTAAAAGTTAGTGGAGCAAAGGAAAGTGGTTTGGAGTAAAGTGTTGTGGCGTATTATGGCGTTGAGCTGAATAGATTGAAGTGGAGTGGTGTAGAGCATTGTAGAGGCTCTAGTGTTAAGTGGAGTAGAGTGTCAGTGACATGCAGTGGTGTGGAGTGGCATAGAGGGTGTTACGTACAGTGTGGTAGAGTAGCGCAGAGTATATTTTTGTGGAGTGGCATAGAGTGAAGTAGTGAATAAGAGTGGAATGACAAAGTTGAGTAGAGCATTGCGGAGTGGCATAGACTGAAGTAGAGTGTTGTAGAATAGAGTGGAGTACAGTGACAGAGTTTCTTAGAGCAGAGTAGCATTGTAGCGTGGCATAGTTAGTGGAGTAGAGTCATATAGAGGAGTAGAGTTTGATGACTTAAAACGTCAGAGTGGGGTATTGTAGTGTGGCCTAGAGTGAAGTGGCGTAAAGTACAGTGGTGCAGGGTAGATGGTGTAGACCACAGTGCCGTAGAGTAGATTGTTTCAGAGTAGAGTGAAGCGGTGTGGAGTGTGGCAGGATGAGTAAATTGGTGTAGAGTGCATTGGTTTTGGGTAAAGTGGTGTAGAGTGCAGATTAGATTGGAGTGGCATATTGTGGCTTGGCATAAAGTGCACCACCATAAAGTGGAGTGATATATAGAGTGCTTTTACATTGAATGGAGTGACGTAGAGTACTGTTGTGCATAGTAGAGTAGTGTGGGATAGAGTGCATTGGCTTAGAGTTCAAAGGTGCAGAGTAGAGTGCAATGACACAGTATGGAGTGGCGTAGTGTGGAGTGGTGCAGAGCAGACTGCAGTGATGTGGAATGATGCTGAGTAGAATGAGGTAAAGTGAAGTATGAATGTTGTGGTAGAGTACTGCCATTACAGACAACACATCTTCAATTGAAATGACCATTATACCTGTACAGACATCCAGCTTTACTGAAAAGTGTACAGCACACAAACTATAATATGTGGAAATGTCATCACCCAGTCCATTGCATTTGTTTTGATCGTATTATAATATGTGTTTCCACCCCACTTCAGATTTACGACAAAATGTGCTTCAGTTTTACTTTTTCTAATTCTGAAATATTTGCACAGATCTTCTACAGACATTTAAATTTTGTTGTGCGCTAGAAAAAAATAACATTCAGCCTTCCTCAAGCACAACCCCCGTAGCTAGCATGATTGTCACATATATCCTCTCACTTTGAAGTCAGAGGTAAAAAAAAATTAAGCACCAAGTTCCCTATAAGACAGAGCCTAACATTTGGCCTATGTTTTGAATGCGTGACAAATGTGAAGGGGTAAGAATATTAGTCAGAGGCCTATTAACAGAAATTGAGCACTGGCGGAAGAATACTTTTAAATGGTATTTGGTCATAAAAGGGATGAACTCCAGCGGCTCAGCCTAAAACAGAGCCAGCAAATAGAAAGCAAGCAAATGCAAGGTACAAACCGCAAAGTCAGTAGTAAGCAATGGGCGGAATGCATTCCCATGGAAGCTTTCGGAATGTCCCCAAGATGTCATTAGCAAGCCAGCCAGACAGCTGCATTGCCTGGTAGGCTTAGACTTAAAAATGAAGGAAAAAAAAAAGGACCCAATGGTGTGACAGGTGTATGAGTGCAAACCCACCATAACGTCATGCAGCTGTGTTGTTCAGTAAGCGTCTGCAAACATGATGACGTATGCATTTGCGCCTACTGAGCGATAGGCTCAGTTTTAATATTTTTTTATTTACAAATCCAAGATGGCAGCCGCCTCTTTGAAGCAGTAAATACAAATTTAATTTTTAATTTTCACTTGCATGTTACAGCATTTGTAAAATCTGGGTAGCCTGGCAGCAAATGGGAGCTATCGAGCCCTTCAAAAGAAAGTGTATATATAATATATAGTGTATGTGTTTTTTATATTTTAGGACCAGTGATGTAGTTAAAATGCCAGGGTGAGGGGGGGGAGAAGAGAGCAGTATGGAGTACGCATAATGGGCTTCACATGAAGGAGTGAACGTGGGGACTGCAAACCAGAGCACAGGAAGGCGGGTGTATAATGGAGTGCTTGAACAAAAAAGAAAAATGTTTCCCAAATTTGAGCAGTGAAAGCATACAAGTCAGCCTATAGAAAGGAAGGTAACAAGGCTGTGCTCCAGAGGAGGGATACGCACAAGAAGAGGAAGACAACCTTCTGTTAAGAAGCTAGCAAATGAGTGATAATGGCAAGCAATGGGCAGCCTTTAATCCCACTGAGGTTTTGGTACGGTCCACAAGAGCCTTTCACTTGTAGACTGCTAAAAGATGCTTGGTAGGCAAGACATAAAATTTTTTGGAAAAATGATTAAATAGAGTATATATGCAGACCTAGTGTTGAGCTCCTGTATCCAAGAGTTTACAGGAGTGAGGTTAGATTTGGTGCAGTGGTTCCCAACCTGTGGTCCGGGGACCCCTGGGGGTCTGCAAAGCCGCCTCAGGGGGTCCGCAACTGCTTAGAAAATTAAATAATATTAAAAGATTAGGTCCTCAGCTTTCAGTAATGACTCAGTGGGGGGGTCCCTGGAATCCTATAAATATTTAGTGGGGGTCCCCAGGCTCCAGTAATGATAAAGTTGGGGGGTCCACAGAAGTCCAAATGTTGGGAGCCACTGATTTAGTGTATTGAGGTGAATGCATTCGGCAAAGTTAGTAATGACAGTTCATGATTATGACAAGGCAGTGTAGTGCTAGTTGGAATTAGTATTTGATTGGGGAGTTAAATCTATCATTGCTTGATTAAAAGAAGTAGACAAAGGGATTATCCTCTGCTATTTAGGGGTGTTATTGCATGTTCTTTGTGCCACCTCTGAAAAACATTGTTTTTTTCTTCTTGTTAATCTGTTATAGGTTCTGGAATTTCCGTTCGTGCATTTTTTTTTTTTTCTTCATTTTTTTTTTTAGATTCTTTGACGAGTTAGTGTAAGGATTTATTATTATTATTATTCTTTTTTTCTTTTTTTTCTTTTTTATGGTGGTATTCCGTGACAGCATGCTGGTATTTGACTAGAGTTAAAAGTATGCATAGTCTGCGGTGTTGGGGATAATAGCTGTTTCAATGCACATACAATATACTGCACGTTTTAGAGTCTGGAACCCTTAGTGACTTGTCAAGCCCGTACTCCTGGGAGGTTTGTCATACAAAGGGACCACTTTAATAAGACGGGTGCCATAGAAACATGTGGTAAATCATTCAGCAGACGAGACCTAAGTGTTTAAAGCCACTGAAACCGATATGCCGCAGTATGGTACCAGACAATGTTCGTGTTTAGCCTTAGAGGTGAAACATATAAAGTTAAACGCTTATTAGGGAAAATAGTTTAGAAACTGATTAGAAACTACCATTTTGAAGGTAAGTAGCCTCCACCGTAGACATCTCAGAAAATGTGAGTCATTTCGCAGCGTTGACGAGGCCCTACGTCATACAATATAAAACTTTTCTCTTGACACATGTTCACTGCAGTTTTAATAAAATAGTGAATCCCGAGCGACACCTTGATTTGCTAGACATCTTAGTTGAGCTGTCAAACTGCATCCAAGTCCAATTTGGTGCACTTATACCATGTAGGAAGCAGTCAGATTGAATTTCTAAGACCGGTTCAAAGAATGTAAAAGCAATTCAGCCAATAAGGTAAATCCTGAGACCTCACGTTTAGCTTGTGGTGAAATGAACTGGTTGGTCTCCTTGGGCGTTTTATTTGTCTGTTCTGAGAATCCCTTCTAGTGGCACGGTGCGAGTGCCTTCAGTGATACTATCGAGATTGGTTTTATGTTTGTGTAGATGAGCTCAGATGGGGACGGCATAGTCGGTAGTTAGCTAGTGGCCGTACTGTGGGGTTGGCAGACCCGGGAGACCACGGAGAGTGGCCGAATGGCAGGAAATGGGACCACATACTACCGGCAGCAGCAATTGATAAACACCTTTTTGATTACTGATGGTGTCCTGTTTTGGGCTCTAGACCTTTTCACGTGACGTAATCTCATTTAAAGAGTTCTCGTCAGATGTTTCTTAAATTGGAGCAGGGTTGGCATTCCCGATAGATACAGGGATGCTTTTCTAGATCCCGAGTCCGTTGTTTTTTTTTTTTTTTTTGTCCCATCCCCAATCCTCATTTCAGTGATGACCTTGCAGAAGTAACCACGATTGTTGTTTAACCTGCTGTTTGCCAAACTGCGAGCCTCGAACCACTGTCCAATTTTTGGTGGGCCCTGAAAGTCCAAGCAAAGAAAATAAAGATGCTTTTTAAATTCTGATTTATGTTGTCTCCTAGCTTTTCAAAGACAGAGGTCAACTGTTAGGCTATTTTTTCAGGCAAAATGCTGTTTATTCTTAACATAAGGATTGGGGTTTACAAGCTTTCCTTTGCAGTTAGTGTAAGAAAAGACAAGTGAATTATGTGACATTTTTTCTGATGTACAGTGGGTGTGAAATGAAAGACTGTAGGATGTCATTCCACAACATAATGTAAATCCTGAAAGTGAACATTACGCGTTCAGCAGATTGGAACGCAAAAACAAAGGACACTTTTTTGTAATTCTGAAGTTTGATGGAACCAAATAATTTAATAGGATCCAAACAAATCAAGACACTTTAGTTTGTGATGCTCAAGTGATTAAATATTCACTGAAACCCGTTTCCCAGACATTCTTTTGTGTGGATTATAGTTTCATCAGTAAAACTGCATGACGGTGCAAATGTAATGGTCCTTGCAATGAAAAATGTGCTGTCTCTAAATAATCGTGTGCTACCCCACGATGTTTTAGTTGCATTCAGAAATCACCTGCCTCATGTCCATTAAAGCAAGGTGAGTCGTGGGGCTACAAAGTTTGAGAATCCGTGGTTTAACCCATTGTTGTCCATTGCCTCCATGTTTAAATGTAAGGTTTATCTCCACCTATGTGGGTTTGAGACCCCTACCGTTTAGAATTTTCTGCAGATCTTCTGTTAGGTTGTTGGCTGCTTTAGTCGAGTTCCTGTTGACTAAATTTAGTGCAGATATATTGTATTTTTTTTATGTACAGCGCTTTGAAACAAAAACTATGGTATTAAGAAATATGTAAAACTCTACGGTAATCATTACAAGCATGAGCAGCCTGTATTTTGGTACCGTAATAGTAGTAACTTATGTTAAAGCTAGAATAGTTATGAGGTACTAGAAAATCTCCAGTTTATTCTTTTGAATTGGGCATAGCATATGAAGCATGAGGTGTTCAGCTTATTAATACAAATTATGTGGCAAATTTCTGTTTTGAGGTTCTTTGGTAGTTTGTCTTTTTTTAATTAATAGCCTGTTGAAGGGTTAAAATAACAGCATTATGACACACATAATGTTTGCTTAATCTGTTGTAACAAATTTATATTTATCTCCCAAGTAGTCAGCGACCATGTTCTGCTTGGTCCAGAACGTCTTTCATATAATATTGAGCTATAGTCTTAAGTACAGGACTGCCTCAAAACGGGCACAGCTCTTTCGTGATCTTCCTCACACTAAACATGAGCCATAATGTGAATTAACCTCTTGCTGACACCAGAAACTCAGATAAGCTCACCTGGGCAAGGAAAATATTGCATTGAAGTAACAAACAAATATAAACATCTTCTGTCCTTCAATTATTTTCAATTTCGTTATAGTTGTGTATTTCAGAATACTTTGTAAAGTAGCTAGAGCGCTGCTGGAGATAACTCCAAATCTCCTAGGTTTCCAAGCTCCGCATTATTCCCACGAACGTTGTCTTAGCTAACATCTTAAACTGAAGGAAGTATTTATTTTCAGCACATCTCAGGCACCATTGATCAGTATATCTTGGGCAGTCAGTACAACCCAAATATCAGGAACCAGTGGCCTTCTCCTTTTTCAGGCAGTTTATGTAGGCCTCCTGGCAGGTGACAAGAAGTATTTGTTGTCACAGCTATCCCTCGCAGTGATTACTTACTGGCTTGTTGCAAGCTGAGGGACTGTTTAGTTTACACTTAGCTTTGTGATTGTGATTCGAAGATGAGGCTCATTGTCTCTGTTCCTGTTCCCCTGACAAGCAGCAGAGGTCATGGGCTGCTAGCTGTTTACTTCAGCTCTGATGCCTATCAGTTACTAGATTCAGGTAATAAAGCCATGACTCATTACATGTTTATTTGGCGAGGAAAGAGTGAATATAAGACTTAAGATAGAATGGGGAAATATGTGTTCCTAGTAGGTTGAGTGTGCAGGTAATTTTTAGATGTAGATGTGCTATGGTTAACTACCTAAGGACACCTACTTTGTAAGCTGGATATGCTGTATGCTTTCCAGACGAGCTTTGCACAGGCAAATGTAATTGGGTTCTAAGATACTGGTGGGTCAGTCCATATTATTACACTTATTAAATGCTCCAGGCAGGTACAATTGCCATAGCTTTTTTTTTGTTGGTTTTGGAAGCCCTGTGATGATTAATGAATATGTGGAGGTTTAGCTAGGCAATTGTATTGCATATATATGTTTTAAACTTAAAAAAAAAAAAAAAATCATAACAGTTACACTGGATCCCTGATATTTAAGGAAACACTACATGGGAGCAGCTAGTTTGTCCACTGACGCATCATATAACCTCTCTCTGATTACTCACCATCGATCCTCTCTTTTCTGAGAGTGTGCAAACTTTTCTTTCCTCACTGATTTGGCAATGGGAGAAGGGCCACTAAACTAAACCGTAAATAGAACTACCTAAAAAGTTGTGTTGAGGGTAGTTGACCACTGTGTGTGTCCTCTTCCTTTTTGTTGACTTTTGTTTCCGTAAATGGAGTGACACTTTTTTTTTAAAGTCTACACATTTCTTCCTTGGATCCCTTTAAAATTATCAAGTGACCTATTGGGAAATGGGCCTCATTGTGATGGGTGTTAGTTCTGTCGGAGAACACTTGATGCTGAGTCCAATGTAACATCCTGGTAACTGGTATGAGTTTTCACTGGACCATTCAGCGTGTCCTTTTTCTGAGCTCCAAAGATAAGGGTAAGGGTTGAAATTAGAGCTACTAAAGTTGTGCGTACCTAAACAACTTTACACAATTAAAGTGATGGGACAGGCACGTCAAGGCTTATTTCTTCTGAAAATCGCAGTACATAGAAATGGGCCTAAAACTGTATTCTGCGAAGCTGTTTACTCCACAATGTCATGGTGGGCTAATCATTAAAACAAATCTATTCTAGTTCCCCTTGTAACAAATGAGTAAATAGGAGGTTTAGAGGATCGGCATGTGTAATTGATGATTAAAAAGCAAGCTGAATTAGCAGCATGTATAAACTTCCCTAGTTATATCCACTTTCTCTTAGTGAACTGATATGGACATAATATCTCAAATCTAAACGGTGATGATTAAGACTGTTCCGCATTTTTTGTTCTTTCCACTTTTTTGTGTAATTATACCCTGCATGGTTGCAAACTGCCACAACTATGTCCCAATTTGTGACACTTTTTCCATCCAGCACTCTGATGGTGATCGTTTTTGAAATGGGACACCTTTAGCCATTTGATTTCCTTTTATAGATCTGCATTGTTAAAAGCAGAGCTTAACACTACATATTTCTTTCTGTTAAGACAGAAAATAGCGAAGCATCGTTAGCAATAGTAGGGAGTCCTAGCCTTTGTGAATGACATGTAGGGGGATGGAATATAAAAGAGACATAGGAGAGCATTGCCGTTAGTGTGGTGGTGGGGGAATCTCGTGGCCAACACCTTTTGATGGTTGTGTCACTTAATACTGACCTTAAGACATATGTTGTATTTGTGCACTCTGTATTTGAAGTTGCGGAAGCCAGAGATTCCTCTGCTTTAAAGTGGCTGCTCTTTGCACCTGAATTTAGAGTGCCTTGACTGGCTTTCCCTAAAATATTCATATGATGATTTCCTTCCCCTTTACAAAATGTTTTAGGTTGAGCTCGCAAGCGCTCTGACCTGTTGTAATCTAAGACCTGTTGGATTTGCCAGTGCTTCTTTTGAATTATCTTTTGCTATGATAAAAAAAATTTTTAGAACCGAAAGAAAGGGCATGATACTTGGAGTATCCATTTCCAAGGTCAATTGGGAACTGTGGTCACTTATGTGAGATTCCCAATAATGTACAAAGCGTTCTTTTCCAAAAAGATTTTTTTCTGTTCTTTCAAGCCTGCGTAGAAGCACAACTGCCTGTCGAGATGTCAGCTGCTACTCTACCTTATTCCAAACATCTTACAGAACTTTGGAATGCTGAATGCGCAACTAGCAGACTCCTCACTTCTTCCCTTCCATAAATAATAAATAAGCAAAGCGTATAAACAATACGAAGCAAAGTAAGGAATAAAAAATAGCGTATAAACAATACGAAGCAAAGTAAGGAATAAAATATCCCATAGAGAATATATATGTGCAATAAAGTAGAAAATTGATAAAATAACCAAAAATATCTATAACTATACCTAAAATCAAACAATTATTTGGAAGATATGATACCTAAAATGTGCGAAACACTTCGCTCACAAACCTAATCTTGCAATCTGTTATGCAAAGTGATATTCCTGCCAAATCCGCTTTTGCTTGTTGGTTTGTTTTGCTTGTGTAAAAGAAGTGGAAGTAGCACACTTTATTAATACTTACACACACTACCCTATCTCCAACTCCACTTTTCCATCCACATCATTATGACCGTCCGCTCTCTCTCCACCTCCATCGCCACCACCTTTAATTTCCAGCCAAGCAAACAATTTTTGTTGTTTTTTTTTTTTTTTTTTAGGTTGATTGACCTTGCCCCCTCTATGCAAGGGCGGGCGACTAGAGAGAGGCATTTCACAAAATCTTCTTCACCTTCCTTCATTGGAGTTGAGAACTTGATTTCTCCTTTAGATATCGTGCTTCCTTTTTTTTCTCTTTAACCAAGGTTCTGACCTGCAGTTCCACTTTCCCACCCCATGTATCTTGTCAAATATAGTGATGTACTCAGTCTGCGTGTTACTTATCCCACTCTTGACTTCCTCTGGAGACACTGTTCACCCACCCCCATGCTGTCTTCAGTGAGGGGAGTCCTACCTCTTTAACACAAAAGGACTGTGTCCAGTACTTTCACAAGGAGTTAGCCTATAAACTGTAACATTGTTTTTAATTTTTTTTCTTTTTTTTTTCGCCCAGCCCAGCAAATTGCTTTCCCCAACTTTTGCCTTTTTGACTGTATTAAAGTGTTCTACACTACCATTACCGTCAGGATTGTATATGAATATGGCCATGTGCTTGATTTCCATTCCAGTTCACAATTTGTTTGAAAACTTCTGACAAAAATTGTGTGCCAGTATCACTTGTGTGGTTTTCTGTAACGCGTGTTGATGAAAAACCTCATCCATAAAATTCATAGCATCAACTCTGCTCGTGATTTTTACTTCTGCTACTTCGAGAAATGATCAACCATAACCAGATTCACACCTTCTGCACCATCCTAAACAGGACCCATCACATCAATACGCACTCTTTCCCATGGCATGTTAGGCGATTCATTGGGGTGTAAGGGAGGTCTAAATGTGACTGGACACTTGTCTGAACTCAAACATCTCACGTGTCCCTTTGCCGTTCTTCACTTCACTTCACTTCACTGTCCATCCCTGGTCACCAGCACAACTTGTTAAGTCTGCATTTGATTTTCACTATGCCTCTATACCTCTCATTACGTAAACTCGCCAGTCTACTGTGAAATGATGTTGGAGGAACAAAGCGTCCCTTCCTGAACAACCATCTGTTTTCCACCAATAATTAATTCCTTTCTTCCTGGAAGCAGAGTAAACCCTTGTCCTGTATTTTTTTTTTTCTTTTTTTTCTGCCCATCTTTCCATCACATACCAGATTACACAATCCAACATAGTCTTCTTCTCTGTTGCTGAACTCCATTCTTCCTTGCTGATACCTTGCCTCTCTTCATCCCACTCATCAGTCATATCCTCTTTCATGGGTAAAGGCAATCCATTAAAATATTCTGCCACCTGATTCTTTGTTCCTGGTACACATTGTACCTCATAGTTGTAGCCCAACAGTTGTAAGCATAACGGAGCAATCCTGGATGAAGCTTTATTTAACCCTTGGGCAGGGAGGACTCTGGTTAAGGGTTTGTGGTTGATATCTACTTAAACATTGGAACCCCACACAAACTGCCGAATGATTTTAAACCCCACACACATCCAGGGGCTTCCTGGTCAATGACTGAAGACTTTAAAGCACAAGCCACAAAAGCAATAACAAGCTCATTGCCCTGCCCATTTAGCTGAAATAAAACCGCTCCCAAATCCTTTTCCTCCTGCGTCTTTAGGTATTACACTTCTACATTTGGAATGGAAACCCTGCAAGAATGGCACCCTGCATATGTCCTCCTTCATGTTCTAAACTGACTAACATTGTGGAAACCACTCAAACCTGTATCCCTATTCAGAAATTTACAGATGGAATATATTTTGTTGAAAAAAAAAAAAGAAAAAAAAAAGAAAATCACAAATTTAGGCTACAACTCATCTTTGTTTTGAGGTGCCAGTGCTAATTTGATGGCCTCTTTCAAATTACTTTTTGGCAGTATACAACGGTAACTTATCTCATGCCTTAAGTATGTGCCACTCCTTGCATTTAGTGGACTCTGCGGTCAACCCGTTTTCCAAGAATTTCCCAAAACCTTTGTTAATTTCTCATAATGCTTGTCCTTACCCATAACCACAGGATATCATCCTGGAAGAATGACCTGTTTAACATCCTTAAACAGCTTCTACTTAAGCCTTTGGAAAAGTGGAGCTGCCAACACTAATCCCAAGAGCACCCACAGAAATTGAAAGCACCTGATGGGCATAAGAAACGTTGTCAATTGTTAACTGTGAGGATGTAAAGGTACCTTGTGGTATGCTCCTGTGAGTAAACCATCACATACCTTTGGTCATAGCTAATATTTCATTGATGCAGGGCAAGGCAAACCTATCCACTTGGATATTTTTGTTACGGTCCCTCAAGTCAACGCACAATTTTATTTTGCTGTTTGTCTTGCTCGATACCACCAGGGGAGGCACCCTTTTTAGAGGATTGAATACATTCAGTCATAATAGCTCCTTCAAGTTTCTCCAATTCTGCTACAACTTAATTACCTTATTACACAATAAATATAATTATTGCACTCCTAATTCTTTTTTGATATTCGGTTTGCCCTTTCAGCTTGTATGGTTCAGAGATCTTTGAATTACGTCTCCGGGCTGCATGTCCTACTTCTGTAATGTGGGTGAAAATCTAAATCTTAAAAGGTTATTCCTTTTAACCTTTTAAAGCAAATCGCCCCCTTCGCCCACAAAAATTACAAATGTACTGACAATGTACAGGCTCATTTATAAAATATTTGTTGAATTCTTGTGCACGTTTCCCGTTTTTTCAGGTGTGCTCTCAGGAAAACATTAAAATCTGCAATACCTCATACAATATTTTATACTTTGTATTTCTTTGTGGTCATCTAACAGTGATTTTTCTGCAAATACTTGCACTACTGCGATGTGGGTAATGGATCATTGCATAGCAATATGGGATAGTGGATTAGATATGTAGATCTCCGCTTTTACCCCTCAACTTGCACTATTATAAATGTGCTTATTATGAATTTCTTGCACAAATTCCCATTGGTGGTTTTTCAAATAATCTGATCACTTTTCCTATTTAAGCCATGATATACTGTAGTTATGTGACCTTGACAAAGCCTATGGATGCATGTGAAATGTTGGTGAACTAATGGCTTATGCCATGATGGAGTCTCCTTAATTTGTTTTGCACTTTGATAGATGAAGAATAAAATATTTTCATACCTTTTCCACACCTAGCTTGTGAGCTCAGTTTTCAACTGCACTAGAGTGTGATACTATGAGGAAGTGAATTATACCTTGACTGCTTTGTCTTGCCTGTAGGTGTGAGATTCCTAGCTTTTACAGATGTTAGGCAGACCTTAAATGTTTCCTGCTGACTGGGTTAGTTGCGTTCAAGCTGGTTTAATTTGTTCTTATATTTTGGCCAAATTAATAGTACCAATCTGCTCACTCAAAAAATTAAAACTTAACTGACTGCAGTGAATGGTACCAAAGGCCAGTTATAAATTATATATATGTGCTATTTTGGTGACTGACCTGTTTTCACTTGTGGTTGTGTAAACTCATATTGGTCTGTTAGAAGTTTGAGAATTTGTTTCAACGTGCAGTTTTCCTTTGGAGACTAAAGTGTCCAATTTCCCATACTTGGCCTAATATGGGAGTGAATTAAACTTCTGATGCACATGCAGTGTGATGCGTAGCCATTGAAACAATAACTATTATTTTATTAAATGTGATTAGTAAGATTTTAGTTTCTTCTTAGAAATTTGGAAAAATCATGCTTTCAAGAAAGTAATCCTTTTCCCACCTGGAGATTTTAACCCCGCAAATGCTTTCAGAAAACCTGAGGAATTAATATAAAAGATTGTTAATATTCAAATACCTTGCTCATTGTTTGCTGTCCCCCTCCCCTCCACCCCCCCAAATATATTGATTCCTGGTTTCATTACTTAATTTTTGGTGTACTTCTCGAAAATCTGAGTCTATTAGCTATGATTATGCCTTCACATGAGAAAACAAGCATTTGCAATGCAACGGGTCTTGCATTTGCTTGAGTTAGAGCTATTAGCGTTGTAAACTCATAACTAGACTTTTCTCGCCACGCAAATTGAAAGAAGAAAAACTAGCGCAATGTGAAACGCAGTGCAATTGCGCTGAAATTCGAGGGAAAAAAAGTGCGCGATCACGCTGCGTGGAAAATAGAAAGAGAAAGTAGTCCGGAAACTATGCTGAAAACATAGAGCCTCGTATGTTTTCAGTAGTAGGCCAGTGCGCTAGAGGAGGGCTAAACCGCAGAAAAGGCATGACGTATGCATGCCTTTCACTAATGAAATCAAGCGGATTTTAAAAGGTAAGCCCATGAACCAATGAAAGTGACACGCGTGACGTGGTTAAAAGCCCAAAGAGAGATTACAAGAGGGACAAAGCGCTTGTGCGCTCGACCCTAAAAATGACATAAACTTAAATTTTCAGACAAAGCCTTCGGTATGAATCAAAGAGGACATTTCTCTTTTAAATTTACTGCTAATTGTGGACTTTGTAATTTGTATATCATGTCACAGTTGATAAAAGTAGACATGGTTTTTAACACCTTTTTCCTGATTGTAAAATATTGAAAAATAACACTGGGTGTATTTTGCACCCTTATATTTAATATTTTTACCACCTGAGTTTTTAAATTTCTGGTGAAGACATTGATGCTGTATTAGTAGGTAAATGTTATTTGAGACCTGCTGCTAGACAAGGATGTGCTCCACTCTGAATACATGCCCCTAATTGTAGTGTCAGCTCTGTTCTTTAGCTTTTTTTAATGTTTCAAGATGGAGCGCAGTTTAAGTGTTGGAAGGAACCAAGAGCAGAATGTTGCAAACAATCTACATCCTGCCTTACGTAAGTGTGTGGTATTTGTATAGAGCAGACCTAGTCAAAGGGTAGTGGAACAGTGTACAGGCTGAAAGACAAAGATAGTCAACGAAGCTTCTGGGTCTGAGAGCAGGAGGGTAATATTTACTGCATTGTGATGTAGTTTTCTTTAAAGAAGTCAGTTCTTAATTATTTCTGAAATTGGAGCAGTGTTGGGGCAGCCCTGATGGTTACAAGGGGGTGTTGTTCCAGATTCTGGGTGTAACAATGGAAAAGGCCTACTTCCTGGTTTTTACATTTTAACATTTCATAGAGACCAGTCTATTGGTGTGCTGAGAGCTATTGGAGTGCTGAACATCATGGCTGTGTAAATGATGTAGCTGATTTTGAAGATGATGTGGGCTGTTAAGGGAGAACTTCTATTAGTGCGTTCGGAACTATTCTGCCTCCTTGCCTATTGCATCAGTTTTCCTTCTGCCTCTCTTGACAAAGCAAGGCTTTATATACTCCGTCTCTACCCCTACTCTCTGAAATTTCCACAAGTTCAGCAAAATTCACTACTACAAATAATCGTAGAAGTCCTCAGCAGACTGGACTGGTTCAACAGCTTTTCCCAAGCCTGCGTTATTATACCTCTGTGGAAGAACACTGGATTGTTTACGTGGCTCTGTCATTGGGATAGTGCAGTGAGACACAGCAATCAGGCGGTAACCTAAAAGGGAAATTGAAAACAAGGCAATCAAAACAGGAAGTTATGTAAAAGTCAGATAGAGGAAAGAAAAGAGAGAAGAAAGATGAGGGAGAGTCAGAAGTAAGCTGAAGGAGAGAAAGAAAGAGGAAAAAATGACTGTTGGTGCCTTCACAAGAGGAACACAGAGTGAGAAGGAAGTCACAAGCTAAGGGGAGGAGCAGCAAAGGACAACAGCAGCTTGAGGAAGACTCTGACTAAGGACAACGTGGAAACTGGTCAGGAAACACCAAAAGCCATAGGTGGAATCTGAGTTCAAGGCAAAAACATCTGAACCCATCCTGGGAGGTGGGATTTCCCAGTAATGAGTCAGGAAGCTTGTGCTATCCAGCAAAGTGATTTGGGCAGTAAAGCAAGGTTGTCCTAGCAGGGAGGCTGTAGTTCAAGAAGGGACCACCCTTTAAAAAAAAATACTACGTTCATAAGTGGTTTACAGTAGGAAAGAACAGTTCACATCATGGAAAACCCTATTTGGTACTAAAAGAGTACCTTCCAGTTTGTTAATTTAAAAAGTTGAAGCTTATCTCAAAGTAAAAATAATCAGACGCAGAAGTAGTAGGACTGAGGAATCCTCTATTGTAAAATAAGAAAATCATCAAATTAGGAGACACACAAAGAAGTAACTAAGATAAAAATAGAGTACAGTAATAGAGGAAACAAACCTGAGAAAATGTTCTCTAAAGTAACACTTTGTCTTCTACCCCAACACACTTGGCTTGCTAGGAAGTTACTGTAGCAAGGTGAAGGTATTATATGGTATGACTAGGTAGTTTTAACATGGAATACCAACACAAAACCCAGTAGTGGACCTCGGATTCACTCTCAGCAAACCCAGTCCTGGTCGTGTGGCAAAGAGCAGTCAGGCTACTTGGAGGAACATGTGTAAAACATTTTGCAATTCCAACATGAATGATAAGTAAATGACACGACTCTCTAGAACATTCTACACCAATTTAGAAAAATAGATTAGATTTTAATCTTACTTTAGACACCAAAATGAACTTTGTACCCTTTGTACACCTGGAGTTGTGAATTTTTAAGTCTTTAGAAAATGTAGACCTTTGTAGATTTAAAGGGCTTCCATTGAAGTCGGAGGGTAAAATAGCAGTGTGCACTCAAGCACTTGTAAGGTGAGTTCCAACAAACCCATGGGAACTTAAGGTTTTGCAGGGACCTGGAGCAAGATTCAATAGTCAGACTTTTGTTACCTTGCCCAGGGAGTCCAGTTACAGAGATGATTTGGCTGTCCTTGGTACTGAACGGTCTGCAGTGGCCAGTGTGTTTTGCACTCCATTGCAAAACTGGACTTGGGGGGTGGAGTCGCACGCTAGCCTTCAAATGTAGAGGTCTTTGAGGGAGGAGGGGTATTGGGTGGGGGGGGGTATTAAACAAGGACCAGGAATCAACTGTTGGATCTTCACCACCTCGTCTGGTGGCTCTGGGTGCAGAGGTGGCTTCTAGCTGTCAATCACCGGGTGGTCGTGCCAAAGATACTTTGTTGCTCCAGTCAAAGCCACTTCCTTCAGGCTGCAAACCCACAGGAGAGAGGTCCCTGAGTAACATCTGTCTCTATGCTGGGGGGTGCCCTGAAGTCGGTAAATGTTGTGTGACCATCTGTTTCTGTGCAGACAACAGAGAAACCTTGGTAGCTGCAAAGGTGGTCCACAGCCTTTCTGACAGCTGATGATTGTTTGGTGGGGAGTAGAGGCGTGAAACCTGGCATGGGCCTTACTCCCCCTTCTTTAGATTGTGGGCACAGAGCTTCTTTAGGCTCAGACATGCAGAGCTTGTCTGGTTGCAGTTCTTCGATCTCGGTACACCTTTACTCCTGCAGTTTACAGGGGGCTGGTACCACCAGTCAGGGGAGTCTCCCTTGGATTCTCAGTGTCCACTGGGGACCCTCTTATTGGGACTGAGTCTTCTCCTTGGACATGCGGTTCCATTATTGATCTCCTTAGGTCACTGTGTCCTCTTCTTTGTGCTGGGGCTAGAATCCAGGTCCTGTTGTTGGTGCAGACGTCTCTTTATGCTTCTTTTTCCTTCCTGCTCAGTCCCTTTGTCTTACGTTCTGACAAGGTGTTAGCACCACTAGCAGGAGGTCAGACTCTTGTCTGTGGTGCTAGTGGCTCGGGAGAGCCTGCAAAAACAACGCAGGACTCAATAACTTGGTGGGTATCCTATAAGGGAGCCACCTGGGCATCTGCTTTTTAATCCTAAACATTGGCATGTTCAGGGTTAAAGCATAGTGTTTGATACCAAACGCAGCGTGATTCGGCCGGGCCATTGCAGAGTTGGACATCTCAGCAGTGGTCAGATGCCAGCCCATGTTATCGAATGGACCGCTGGTTACTCGGACCAGCGTCACGTTTTAAATGCTGGGGCATATGTGCTCCTACACATGTCCTCACTCATGGGACAGTACACCCACCCCCCTGGGCTAGAGGGGGGCCTGCCTTTAGGGTGACTGACATGTCCATGTGCAGTAACATGGACCCTGCATGCATCAGGTGTGGGCAGAGCCTTACTTTAGCTGCAGGCTGCTTGTGCAGGCTGACACAGCAACTCTTCAGTCTCTCTTTTACTGAGGTTACTCAGGGTGGTACAATTGATGCTGCAGCCCTGGTAACCCCCTTTAACCACCCTTGCCCAGGATACCCTGGGTGCCATTTACTGGGCACTCACAGGAGAGCGGAAACTAAGGCCCTTGCCAATATGCCTATGCAATTCGACACACAGTTTAAGGGAAAGAGCATTGGTACTGGAGCCTGGTTAGCAAGCACTAACGGGTCAAAAAACGACAGCATCCGACAGCAAAAAGTGTGTGGGGGGGCGACAGCCATTCAAAAGGGGCACCTTAAAACAGTGACAAGTATTTGAGAACTTGAATACCTGAGGAAGAAAGGACCAAAAATGAATCAACATAAAAAGGGCCATTCGCTAAAAACTTTGTGTCATACAGACTCAAAGTGAGACTGTTTCCTCCTAAGACTAATCTTTGATTTTTTTTTTTTTTTTTTGGTTTGTTTTGTTTTTTAATTGAAATGATCTTTTAGCTATAATCATCTTACCTCTGGAGATGGTACATTAATAAGGTGGACTGGCAACAGCCTCTTAATCTATTGAAAGTGTTTGAAGTCCCTAATTATGCTTTTAAACCCCTACTTCCTCCCCTTTGAACTGTTTTGCTTCAATAACTTCGATCTGGAATACCGTGCTGGCCCTTGCCAGGTTGAAAGGAGCACTTTGTCCTTGTCCACAGTCAATCCCCCTTTTCTTCGCTGCGTGCCATTCATAGCATGAATCAGATCCGCACTGTGCCCGCTTCATTGAAACAACTTTCTGACTTGAGTAACTCTTAATTTCTAGCAGTACGATAGGCCTCAAACTGCAGTTCCTTGCAAATAGAATTAACAAGATTCAGAATGATGCTTACGCAGACCAGATCTTCGCTGGTGCAGTTCAGACATCTGGTCTCCCTTCCACTTGACATCAGAAAGAAGCCCACCCGTCGTATCTTGAAAAGACTCTTAAGATCTCATGTTCCTATTTTTCCTGAATTATTCAAGCAAACGTACTAAAATTGTTCTGTAAAATATATTTTATCACTTTTTTTTTTTCCCCCCTGCTAGTCTGTTTTAAAATCTAATCAAGTGTTTCTTGCTCCGTGCCTTTTTATTTTGAAAAAGAGCTGCATGTAAAGCACTCTAACACAAACCTACCCTGAAATACCATATACTTCTGTAAAAATGATGGTTCATGTGTAACCTGCCTTCACAACCCTCAGACATGCAGTCTCTTTGAAGGGCCGTTTACATGTTCTTGGTCTGTTGCTTAAATCATCCCCTCCCTGAGCTTGTGCATACTTGCTACTCAGTGTCCTATCATCCTTGCCCTTTATAGCCCTACTCTGCCATATCATTCCGAATTTCCATATCGCTGTTTAAAATCACAGCCCTCTTACCGAGCTCCACCTAAGCCCCAGTGACTAATAAAGATTTGTCGCCTCTCTGTGCTTAGTCAAAGTGTCCCTTGAACAACACTGGGAGTGGACTTGAATGCCTTGATCTGTACATGCTTGGTGACTTCCTTGCAGTCCAATAAAAAGTGAACATTAGCTATGTATTACTGCCAAGCGGGTACCAACATGTGCTTACATGGTGACTCAGAGGGCAACATGTCCGTCCTGAAAATGTAAGGTGCGCCCCCATTTTTCAAAATCGTTCTACATTTAGGCATACTAATAAAGAGGAGATTGAACACCTGCTGTAAATGTGCAAGCAAACAACCCTAAATTAGGAAGCTACTGGGCCTGTAACATTTAATAAAACTTACAAGTGCGTCGTTATCCCGATTTGGGTAATGGACAGTCCATTTCAAAACTCAACTCAAACAAATCCCCTTGTTGGCCCATATTCAGTGCCCGTCATGATAATTACGTGAGTACATAGCTACATTATTCATTTTTAGGTTCTTGTATTGTAATGTCAGTCACCCTCTCTGCCAAATATTGGTTTTGTTTCCCATCCTCTACTGTGTTTGATGTCATTCAATATCCTTTTTACAGAATTTGTGTTCTGCTTGCCATTATGGCTTACAGATGTTATGTGCAGTTTTTAAAGCCGTGTTTTTACTTAAATTAAGTGTAAATGTCTCCAGTTGTTTTGAGGAAGTGTTGCAGGAGGGGTAGAGGTATCGGGTGGGGGAGGTCATTTGTTACTGGATTGCTGGGTTTCTCCTTAGGAAACCTTTTTTTCATAGTATATTTAACACCTTGTAGCAGAAATTCACCAGTGTTGGGTTGCTTGTCAATATACAATTTTTGATGTATATCTCTTTATTTTATGTTTGCCCTTTAATCTAGTTTGAACTCTTTTCAAGTTGTATGTTCCAGTGATTCTTCTTTTTATTCTAAGATGATGTGTGAGGTGATGCCGACAATCAGTGAAGCGGAGGTTCCGTCTGGGGGAAATGGGAGCCAGGGCCTGGGCTCTCCGCTGCAGTCTGACAGTGAGTCCCATTTTGAACAATTGATGGTATCCATGTTGGAGGAAAGAGATCGGCTCCTGGACACATTAAGGGAGACCCAAGAAACTCTTGCCTTGAGTCAAGGCAAACTCCAAGAAATTGGTCATGAACGAGACTCCCTTCAGAGGCAGCTTAACTCTGCTCTACCACAGGTATGGATACTTTTATGTTTTAATTTGCTGTAAGTTGTAATTTCCCTTTGAGAGGGAATAGATTTGCTGGTGTAAGTGTCCTATCTTATTGATTTTGTAGAACTTCACCACCCATTGTGAATCCATAAATGAGAGAATAAAGTTCTGTTACCTTTAGAGAAAGTTTAGTGGTTCTGACTATTAGCCTTATGTACTATATGCACTTGAGATGTGCTTGAACCAGAGCATCGGATTGCAAATTCAGAAGTCACCGTTTCTACCTCTGTACTGCTACAATCTGACGTAGCCTCTTCAAAACTCATTAAAAAAATTCGGAGCTTATTAAAAGTTGCATGTGAAGAGTGATGGTAAGGCATAAAATATTTTTTCAGGCTGAGGTAAGGCAACAGCTTGCTGTGTACTTGATTTGTGGGCCTTCATGTCTTAATTGCTGTTTCCCTGACCCTAATGCCCCTAACTCTCATCTTGTGCCATAGTCTCCTTTGTCAACTACATGTACATCTTAATTCCTGCTGTGAGTTCCTGTCATGAAGTGGCTTTTCTGGGCCATGCGTGCATAACCATGTAAGAGTATAGCATAGAACTGTAATGAAATCAGGCTTTGTGCAGTTGTTATCCAACCAGAGGTATATCATGGACTCTGCAACAGGTCTAGCACCTGTTGTCTTCTGTGTTTCGCTTTGCTCTGAGGCTTCTTTTGTTCTGGTGGTTTACAAGGTTTCCCATTATTACCAGTGGTAATTTCCTCTGGGAATTGAAAGAAAACCACTATGTCCTTTCAACTGGCTGCTCACTGGTCTGAACAAAACGTGAAATTGCTGTCTGATCTCATTAGTCTTTTTAGTTGTGTGCTCAACTTGAGTGGTTCACGTACTTTTTTCTGTATTTTGTTTATAATGTTCATCCCTTTCTGGGTGTAGATTGACATTGCTACCATGCAATAATTTCATAATTTGAAGTACTTACACAAATACTTATCTTCAGTTTATCTCTACAGTTACAGTTTATCTCTCCCATATTTTGTACAGACTTATGTTTCTTTTTATGAGTGAATCCTAAATAAGTGCTTTCAGATTTATTCACCTTCGTGCCCTGATCATAAACTGGGTCTTACTTGCTATGAAACTTTACACCTTTTCAGATAAGTGGCATCAGTCTGTAACAGTTGGCTGATGCTTTGTCCAAAAATGATTTTACCATGACATTATTTATCCTTTAATTAGTCCAGATAAAGAACCGCAGTATTGAAACTGATACCCAAAAAGTGCTGGACGACCTTAGTTGCATACTAGACGAAGAAGAGGCCTGCCAATTGTGTGTGTGTGGGTTTTTTTTTTTTTTTTTTTTTTTCATACCTGTCATCCTTTATCACTGAATCCCAAGTATTCAGTAATATGTGAGGGTCTATTATGTCAAAGTCCTATGCTGGTTCATTCCCAAGGGGTCATTCCAAACTGATCATTTTGGGAAAATGGTACATCTAGAACACATACATTAACCTGTGAAATCCCGCAAGGTTCCGCTAGCTCCCTGGTTCTGTTCAACCTGTGTGTCAAACCATTCCGTCTGCTTTTGGAAGGCTGTGACATTTGACTCCAGCAATAGGCAGGCAACACCCTCTTGTACATCAAGCTGTCTTCTTCCCGAGCTCTTCATACTCTTCAGAACTGCATGAGGATATTAAAAGATTGGATGACTACCAACTACTTAAAATTTGTACCACAATAAACTGAGTTACTTCTCCTCTCCTATAAATGAAACCTCAAACTTGCCCAAAACTTAACTGTTGAGCATACCAATTTTGACTGTGCACCCTGGACATGTACTTTCAGGATTTACATGTCCCAGTATTGTAAAACTCGTAAATTAGTTTTTCACGAATGCAAGGGCTGCCTCTCCCATAGGATAACACTGGGTATACTCATTATATTCAATAAGTGATGTTTGCTTGGGAACAGGTAGAAATATCATGTTTGGTCTCTAGAGAATTGTACTTTAAAATCCTCTTTAATGGTAAAGACAGATTTTGAGCCACAATACTGAAAATGCCACTTTTAGAAAGTTGCAAATGGCAAAGGTCAATACTGATTTGCATGTGGTAGGGTCCAAACTGGAATGGCATGGCAAGCAAAAAAACTGATGGACTAAACCCAAATCTGTCACTGTGGGTGAAAGTTTGATTTATTCTGCATTCCATCCATCATTTGTTTTTGCATTTGTCATGCCAAGTGGGAAGGGTATGCTCAGACGTGGGTCCTCTGCTTGCTATGCCACCAGTTTCAAGCTAGCCTGGCTGATGAAGTGATAACCTAAAACCGGTCCCAGGATGCTTGTTTCTGGTCCAGGGAAGACCTGGCCTGGCAGTTCAGGCTGGACTGTTCCCATGGGGAATAGGGTCAAGACTGATTTGCATATGGCTGGGTCCAAAACTGGAATGGCATGGCAAGCAAAAACAACTGATGGATTAAACCCAGATCTGTGACTGGGGGTGAATGTTTGATTTGTTCTGCATTCCATCATTTGTTGTTTTTGCACTTTTAGAAAGTTGGCATTTTGTTGTCCTAACCATTTGGTGCCTGTGTCCTGGTGCACATGACTATGTATGGTTTGCAGATGCCCTTTGTGTATTCCTCCCAGACAGTATCAGACAGTATCACAGAGTCTAGGTGTTTGCCCATCCTGACCTGATAGGTGAACGCCTCAGCACTCCCATCACTTATACATCACTCTAGCCTTTTGTGACTCCATATATCCTTGGACTAGCACAGGGATGAAGAAAATTCCAGAACCAGATGTGTGTCGGAGCGGAGGTGGGAGTATAGACGTTTTACCACTTCAAAGCTGGCACCAGGTACAAATATTGGACCCTCAAAGCAAATCTTTAGTACACTCCTGCTCTACCTGGGTATACTGCCGTAGAAAGGCTGCTCTGCTGTCTGAGAAAAGGTTGGATCAGCTTCCTTGATCCCAGGCTCCCTGATGTAACTCCATGTCTCAGCTGTGTGGCCTCCTGTTCATTGATACTAGGAAATACCAAGCTCCAGGGGCCTCCCTGCAACTGCCCAGCTGACCTGTTGCAATTTAACCTGTCTGGACTTGCCTGTTCCCTACTGGCCTCTCCAAGAGTGAGTCCCTGATCCCTAAGAGGTGCCTCTCCATGTTGTGGGCCCTTAGTTGGCATCAGAGTTCACTCTTCTGAAATAGAAATCTCGACCACAAAAGGGCCCGTTACCACTAGGATCTTTCTCCCTTTGGCAACTGCCAATGTAGAGCTCTGGTGAGCCTGACTCTTCGCACTACAGCGGCTGCCAGCGGCAACTGGAAACACAAGACCTGCACTTCACGTTACAACACAAATAGCATGAGCTGACTGTCCACGTGAAGCTCCAGAAACATCTGTCCGACAGGTTCTTCTTGCTACAGTGACTACCATCTGCGATGCCTGGCCTGCGCTTCTCACTACAGTGATGACCATCTGTGATGCTCCCTGCTTCTTGCGGCTTCCTCCACTGCGTACTCAACTCTTCATGCTGGACTTTGAAAAGGCAACTTTAGCATCCGGACTAATCTCGTCCCCTTATCTGACCTGTGCTCCATCGTGGTCGGCTTGAACTTATGACTGTCACCTGTTCTCCCAGAACCAGATAACCACGAGAGGCGCTTTGTGGCTTTATGCACTATACTTAGCTTAAGTCTTTGAAATTGCATTTCTCTGATTCTACTGATTGAATTTTGTCATTTTGGTGTCAAATAATTTATTACATTTTACTCTTGTGTGCTGCATAAATATGCTTAACACATTGCCTCTAAGTTAAGCCTGGCTGGTTGTGCCAAGGTACCAGAGGCTCAAGTGCAGGTTAATTTAGTGACTTTTGTGGTTCACACTGACAGGGATTGTGATGGCTGCTTGGGAATGACTAACCCCTCTCCCCTCAACACCCCCTTCCTCCTCCCTCCAAACCCCCCCCCCCCCCACACACACACACACTTAAGCAGCAACCCGATTTCCCACACTGCACTGCCCTTATCTGGCTCTGTTGCGGCTCCTGGAACTCTCACAGTCTGCTCATGACTAATACCAGACATTATTTCCTTCTGAAAAGCTCTTAAGACCTACCAGTTTAAGATATACCTAGGTAGTTAAGGTTCTTTTGCAGACATTGCAACTAGTTTAATGTTCATATTCTTGCTGATATTTACTTCTGTTCAAATGTACTTTTGCTCGCAAGTATAAATCCATGCCACATAGTTTCTGCCCCTGATCTGCACACCCCTCCCCTCTGCCTTTATCATTGCCCAGCTTTTTATTCCTCCAAGTTGCAGTTTTTACTTTCTTTGAATGAGTCATTTCTAGAAATCATTTTTTTTTTCAAAACTCTCTTAATACTTCAAGTTGCAGGTGTTCTATACAAAAACGAAATAAATATACGTTTTGTGTTTTAATGTATAACTACTTCTGTTTGGGCCCTTTTATTTCTTTAAAGTAGTTTGTAAAATCGGTGTACCGAAATAACCTGCATAGTAGTTTTCAAGTGTCACATTTAACCCAGTAGGATGTTACTCAGTTATTTTATTGTAGAGGTGTGCCACCTTATGCAACATTTTCTGCCAAACCAGCGGCTTAATAATAGATGGGGATTCCTGTTGAACATGTTTATTAGCGTCAGAAACCTGTCTGTGTGCCTTAGCAAGTTTTGGAATCAGATTTTCCAATCGCCACTTGGATAAATATACCATCTTTTAAATCAAATGACAGCAAATTATTTTGAAAAATAATCTCCACCCGGTTAATTATTTGTAGACTATTGCAGCAGTGCCAAGTTTGCCCGTTCTGCACACACATGAAGTCTTGTATTAAATGTCTACATTTTTCTTAACTCAAACTTAACACTAAAAATGAAGTACTTTGAAATGGGCAGAGTTTCTGGTATTTTTAGTTCTAGTGTCCCCACGTTTTGTTTCTTATTACTCCTCAAACACGTCTTTGACCTGTGCACTGTTCTTTAGTCCTGCAATTGTCCTGGTTTCCTGGGTCGCTCTCCAATTTTCTGCAGAGGTAAGAAACCAAGTGAATGTTTTAAATTAGAGGAATGTTCCTTAGGGTGAAGAGATGATGGGAAATATGCCTTTCCTCCACTCTTCTTTGTCTAGCTAGTTAATGGTTCAGCCCACTACAAGGGAGAGAAGACATCTTTCCACTTTGTACTCAAGTGACTGCCTTATTTCCTTTCAGTAAGCAGCTGTAGCAGTGGGCACTGTTCAAAGCCCCCCAAAATAAGTATGCAGTGCATAATCACATTATAGTTTGATTTCCCAGATTGATCAGCATTTTGAGTAACAAGCAAGTTATTACCTTCAGGAAAGAGCTTATTTAAATGGGGAAGGAGCAGAAACCACAGGTCCATGTTCAAGTACCTCAAATCTCTTGATTAAATGAATTGTCTGTTTAAGGAAGTCTTGCACGTTTGTGTTGATTTTTATTTCTGTAGTGACCTAAATTAGACTTTTACAGCCTTGTGCTATAAGCAGCTATGGTTTTTAAAACCAGTTCAACATGCTTATGCTGTGGTCAGGATGGCTGTACTTTTAGGTTTACATTTTGCTTTCATGTTCGGTTTACCAATCACTTGCTGTGTAGGATGTGAGCTCCCTCTGGACTTGATACATATTTTTTTTTGCCTCTTCCTGAAAAGTTAGGTGCAAAGGATGTTTTCTGGACTAGGAGTGTCACTTTCCTCTTCTCGAGTCCACTGCAGGAGTCGAGCTGTTGGATTTCTTTCTCTGTAATTTTTGTGGGTCTAACTTGCATTTCTAAATGATTTTTAAAGTATTGGTTGAGCACCTACTTCTAGGAGGGGAACTGTGCACTGATTAAGGTGTAACTTAACACTTTTCAGTGATTCATTACATTCCCTTTTCCAACCTTGAGCATTTGTGAGTCAGGTACGTCCCTGCAGTGATCTCTACTACAAATTACATCAACTTTTTTATTTGGCAAACTTGCGTTGCAATATAAACTGACACTCCTGATGAGCTACCCCATCCCGGCATGTATGTGTCTTTGCATACTCACTCTGAGCACAGTTGCGCACTGGACAATTGCTACTATGCTAATATAAAAAAATTGCCTTCATACAGAAGATCCCCGCCTTTACAAAAGCAACTTGTAGCATTTTATGTAAACTTGAGCCCCCAGCACAAAAGTAGCACAACAAAAAAGCACAAGAATATAAAATTACCTAACTATTGTAGCAAAGTTTCAATTCTATTAAGGAGTGAAAGGTAAGGATTATGTTAATCTCTCTTCACTTTATTCTAAAAGCAGCCTTGGAACAATACATACTACCTTTCCCATGAACCATAGGGAAAAGGAGAACAAACATAATCAGTTCACTGAACGGTCTATTGCATGTAGTCAATAAACACTGTCTGTGCCCCCCTCTTTCTTAGTGCGTCAACTGCCTCCGGATTTGCAATTTCCAGTCCTGCTTGAATTATACCTGTTTGGAGGCATCATTCCCTGAAAAAAAGATAACAATACTGTAACTCATGTCAGCCCACTCAATCCGAAACATGATCAAAGAAACTAAGTGTACTTAACATTGGTACAGGAATAAATAGCCATTTTCCATAATTATTAGCATACCTATAACCTATGGATTCTGAATTCCATCTATTTTCAGGCCTAGTTTGGAGGGTACACAAGATACCGTGATATGTTTGGGGAATAATCCTAGTCTCGGAGTCTTTAATATAATTGAAACTTTTTGTCACAATTGCTAGGAAATTTTATATTCTATGTCCTGACCAGAAGCAAGGATTATGCTAGTTCAAAGTTTACTTGCCACCAAAGTGGCCATGTTGACTACAGTCTTGAAATAAAACATCTTAAGTCTACAATCTGATGACCAGTCAGCTGCATTCAAAATGCCTTCCAAGCCAGCTCCCAAAGAATAAGCTGTAGATGCCATAGCACCTCTTATCGAATGTGCCCCAAAGGCAGATGTGTCAATTCCTGCTTCTTGCATGTCCACTTTCACCCATCTGGCTATCAAAGGGGATGAGGCTGCTTTTAAGTGGTTTACGTGAAGCAATTAGGAGTTGTGTTACCCAGCTGGGCAAATGTCCTTAGTCATTGCCTCACAGGCTTTGTGGCATCAGACAGCACATAATTGCGGCACTGCCTAAAACTCAGGATAAGACACAATCTTGGAATTACATTTCGACCTCCGAGAAATATGAAACACAAACCCTTCTGGGGTGAAACTCCTACCTGTAATAGCCATACCTTGTACATCCGAGACGCTTTCACAGGACAAGACACAATAACGTTGCCAACTTACTCAACAATTGTTCCCTTGAAAGATACTTATTATGTGACCATGAAAGAAAAAGGTGAAGTACCTCATTGACATCCCAAAAAAATACCTGTGTTCAGGAGGAACTGACCGTCTGACACCCCTCATTAATTTCCTCACCATGGGATGTTCTCCCACCGGAAAGCCCTCAATTGGAAGATGGCCTGTCGATATGGCAGAGCGAAAAGTATTGACTGACCTGTAGGCCATACCATTCTTGACCAAATAGGACAAAAAATACAGGATGGAGACCACTCCTGATTTCACAGGATTGATATCCCTTTGCACACGCCAACGTCCCCAAGCAGACTTTTATTGTTTATTGGTCCAGTCTACCCATGTGTGTGATGAGGTATTGAGCTTCTTTCAAAAGACCTTGGGCTTTCCCCCAAGACCTGAAATTCTCCAGGCCATGAGAAGTAACTTCTACTCCAGAACCACGTGATGGTGTTTTCCCAGGGGATCCAAAAGAGTATCCGTTCTCATCTTCAGGGTAGACTGATTTGGGAAAGAAAAAAAAGAAGTTCCATCATGCCTGGAAGACCTACTTGCCACCTCCAAAGTGACGTGATCACCATTAGATTTGTCTTCTGTTGACTGACCTGCGCCGTCTTCATCTGTATTATAAACGAGGGGTTGGTGGGGGTGCTTACCCTGGCCATGTCCCAATCATGCAGGAATGTGTCAATTGCTGTCACTTGCGGGTCCAGCCGCGAGCTAAAGTGCGATCCAGGTGATGATAGAGACATGAGGCGAACATATCCACTGTAAAGGGCCCCCCAAAGCTGCTGGTCCTTCTGGAATACCACTGAGTGAAGTTTCCAAATGCTGAGGGTCTGAAGCCAATTGGCCACCTCTTTGGAGCTCCCCAGAAGATACTCCACTGTCACTGAGATATTGCTGTCCAGACAGTATTCTAGAAGCACTGTTACCACATGGGAACAGCATCCCCTTCATGCACTACTCTATTCTCTCAAACTGTTGTTCATAGTTATCTCATTGTGCCAATGATAACCTGATGTGAGAAATACTATTCACAGATGGTGCTAACTTAATTGTATTTATTCAGTCTCGGAAATGCATTTCTCTTTATGCATCACGCTGCGTTTGTAGTCAACAGGTGTACATCCAATAAACAAACACTTGAAATCCGAATGCTGTTCAATGTACTTTTTTAGTCCATTTTCTACTGCAGTTCTTAATCTTTTGACTTCTGTGGACTCTCACTTACTCATTACTGGAATTCAGGGACCCCACTGAATTGTAATTCGAATCCAGGGACCCTGGCTAAACAATTACCATGATTTGAACTGTAGAACAATTGACAAATATACAGAAACAAGCATTCAAACAAATTCATAAATGACGATATTTTAAAAAATAATATTAATGCAAAGGTTAAAGCTATTCTACATTCAACTGAGGTCCCTCTACATCCATATTATATTCTGTTTGATGCACTTGACCTGCACTTATGAATTAATCTGAGGATACCAGCTTAATTTATTTAGCCTACAATTTCAAATACCTAACATTCATTGAACATTTAAAAATGTTCAGTTTTATATTTTGCTTTGTTAATTATACACACCTTGTTCATGTGTTAATATTTTTTGATTTTGTAAGTATCCATCAGGGAATACCAGGGGTCCGAGGAGGTTAAGAACCACTAATCTACTGTATTTGGATCATCCTTTAATTCAGGAATCAATATGCTAAGCTAATATGCAACTTTAAAATGTTCAGCAGTCTTTTCTGTCTTAATGATGAACACTTTCTGACTCTCTGCTGTAGAACACTAATCAATATTTGTAAAAACACTGCATAATGCATTTGTGCGCAATTAATCACTCACTAAAGAAGCAGTAGAAACTCGAAGATTGATTCTAAAAGTCTAGGGTCACTTGCCCAATGAAAAACATTCAAAAGTTACTGACTCTGAAAGACAAATGGGGCTGTTGTGAAAGCTAAGGGTGGAAAGATATTGTTATCCCTTGCTCCTGATATGGAAAGCAGATGAAGAGTAGGACTGAAAATGTACTATAGGTCGTCTTCAATTTGAAACCAACAGTCAAATTCACTTGGCTATTTGACAGTTTCTGAGTGCGTATATCTTATTGAACACTACAAAGCAAAAAGTATGGATCTCACTTTCCTATAAATCACCTAAAAACAGTACGGTTGAGCCTACAAATGCCAAGAGTAACTTGAGGAGGTATTGGTAAAGGTCAGAAAAAAAATATTAGCAACGAGTCTTACATCATTTTTATATCAATTCACACTCTTGTGGCATTTACCATAGCAAAAATTGCACATTATTGAATCCTGGTGTTTTATTAAACGTTTGCCCAATCAACAACTTAAATTCCCTTTAAAATTGCTGTGATGCAAATTTAGCACCACTATACAGATAAGCATCTATTCACTGCTCTCTCCAACATGTGATGGAATGAAAAGAACTGTTTGCTAGTGAGGTTTTGCTGGGGCTTTTGCACAAGACTTGTATGTTACTGTGACACAGTTGTCTATCACACTACCCCTCCAGCAGTGGAGTACACCTCATGTGGAGTAC
The DNA here is from genome assembly GCF_031143425.1 of Pleurodeles waltl. NCBI lineage: Eukaryota > Metazoa > Chordata > Amphibia > Caudata > Salamandridae > Pleurodeles > Pleurodeles waltl. Next base: position 85,644,223 of record NC_090440.1, on the reverse strand, counting down.
GGAAGTACAAGCAAAAAAAACAGGAAAAGACCCAACTCGAACACTTGATCAAGTCGACTACCAAGAGCAAACCACCCCTTGTGGTGGCACTGTCTACTCGCAGCCTTACAATCATCTATTGAAGTCCTAAACTTTCAGTCGGACAAACTGGATACACAGATCAACATTATGAACTTAATTGCTGAGTAAATTGTGGGAATAAACCAGAAAATTGACACACTCACTTCTCTAATAGTGAAATCAGTAGCAGGCCCCACACCGAACCGAGAGCAATGTGGCTGCGGCACAATCATCGATAAACTAGCTATACTTACAGATATTCTGTTGAATATACTAACATCGCTGCAACCCGCCAGGAATCAAGAAGTAACACTGTCACCGCCTATTGCAAGCCCCACTCTAAAGCCGGGTTTGATCATCAGTCAACATGAGCTGACCTGTGACCTCGCTCAGACCAACCCTGCCTCTGAGCTATCCCTTGGGGAAGCAGTACTAGAAGGGCTTATCTGGCCCAGCAACGAAACGGTGCATCCAAAATTAACGAAAAGACAACGTAAACGCTTAAGAAAAGTCAGGAAGAAGCAATCTGACCATAATGACGGGGCATGCAAAAAAATATTCCCCATCTTTGCTAAACAACTTACCAGCGCAGTCCCAAAGATGGTAGACAAAAACACTAGCACACTGGACTGCAGCAGCCTGTCCGCTCAGGTGGACTCATCCCTCTCATCCTCTATGCTAGACGACACTGCCTTTTCCAAAACCTAATTGCCTAAAGAGCAAGCTGACTCCAGCCCAACACCAAGAGGGGGTACAACAGGCTTGCAAGTGGATCAAAAACTATTGATAGCTCATTCCCAACCCGAGCCACTCCATCGGAATCACACACCACAACCTCAAATTATAAGACCAGAGCCCCAAACAACATTGATAAGCAATCTGCCTTCTTGGTAAAAGGGCATGATCCACCTCATGCTCCCACTCAGTCCATACTGCCTCAACAGTATTCAATCTCCGGCAACCTGCAGCCGGGACAAAAATTATGGCAGGATCAGACCTCCCCCTCAGCCTTACGCCAGGTGCGAAGCAATGCAACCATAACAGTACCACTCAGCCCACCTCCCCGGGTGAGGACATGTGACCATCAAACTTATACTAGTCCAAAAAACCCAAACCCACTGGCCATTGGCCAAACACCTGGCCCAAGTCCTATACCCGCCAACCCAGACGCCCAAAGAACCAACATAGTGAAAGGAGCAACCTGCCTTCCCTCAAACAGGCTACTAGTAAACGCAGGCACCCATGGCTGCACAGTTGTGGTGATACTAGCTACTCCAAGACGAGTACCACTCACGCACATAGTCACTGCCCCCCATTGGATCCAAAGTCTGCCATTTTGAGGTCCAGCACAACCTAACAGCACCAGCAACTCAGAAGGCCCCACACCCCGCCCATACTCTCCTGCGTGCCGCGGAATCCCTAGCACGGTACTTGCACACAGTACATCGTCACGACAATCGCAGCCAGCAATACAAGTTGAACTCCCCCTCAAGTTGTGGTTCCAACCACACTATACCTCCCAGGGGAACCACAACATCCTGAACAGAGGGAACATTATGAGGCTCCTAAAAGCAATCCCAGAGCTCAATACCTTGACCTCTGCAGAACTAACATCCATAGAATTCCAATCAGACAAGCACAACAATCGAGTCGAAGCAACCCTAACAACCTGGGGAAACAGCAGAAATAGTAGATCATATCCTAATCTTTGCCTCCCTCTTTGAGACCTGGGGGATTTCCATAGTAATGCCAGTGCTGGTCAGATACCTGTACCCTCTTCTGAGCACCAGAGCGTCCACAGCAGTGGTGGAACCACCAATAATGGTCTTGAGGGGGGTGCCTTTGGCGTCTCCCCCACCTGTTCTGGTAATCAAAGCACCCACCTGACTCAAACCCAAAATACCCACATCGGAGTCAGTTGGGAGTGGCTGCCAGCTGCCCTCAACGCCCCTCGCTTCGCATGACTATCACACCCATCATGGGCAGGTTCAGCCTAGAAGCACCTAAAACTGCTATCCTGGAACTTAGCAGGCACCCAATCATTCCTGGAAATGGGCTCCCCACCAAAAGTCTGGCATAACATGGATATAATCACACTCCAGGAAATCTGGTCCCAACAGGTTTTCCCACTATCTGGTTTCACATCCTTCCAAATAATTGCAGTTAAGCACAAGCTCCATGGAAGACCAAGTGGTGGCCTAGCAGTCTACCTCTCATTAACCTTGAAAATTAATGCAAAGACTGCCAAGTGCTCAAACTCTGCAGCTAGAATTTCAACTGTTATTGGTCAACACCTACGTTCACCCCTGCTCTGCTCGCAAACGAGCTGTAATAAACCACTTAACTGCCATCATCGGGTATTATCGCCAGAACCACCCTGACTGGGACATCATCCTGACAGGAGACTTCAACTCAAATCTATTTAAGGTTCAAAGGCAGACTAAATTCTAAGTGGCGATAACTCCTACTGGAACATTCCAACATATGTGTCATCAACGTTCACTCGTTGTGATCAGCAGGAAATGCAATTGGTGACATCGCTAGAATACTTCAAATTACGCGTAGTAAACTGGAGGTTCACTGGCAAATACTACCCCCTCCCCCCCACTCCACCCCCCAAGTTACACCTTTCACTGCCCCACTTCAAGGTCCATTCTAGACTACACCCTAGTCACAATACCTCTGATCCCTTTGGTACAGCAATTCCAAATAAAATACACCACCCCCAGTGATCGCTCGTACCAAATATTGACCTTAAGGTCCTCTTTAGCTGTCCATGAACCACCCCGGTACAAATAGGACAAACCGAGTCAACAAGCTTGAAGAAACTACCTTGGTCATCTGCCACAATAGGAGCCTTATCCCTAGCTGCAAAACTGCGGATGTTGGAGAGCCTCAAAACCCACAAACACATAATGGATGCCTGGGAGGACTTCCGAGTGAAAATACTGGACCAACACTCCTCACAAACCATCGGTGCCAATTCGTCAAGCTCCCCTGGCCTGCCTCTCAAAACAAGTCCAACTCTGGGGAAAAAAGCTTAAAGCAAGCTTGCGAGACTACTGAAGGCCTGCCCAGGCAACCTGCTACTCTGGAAACAACTGAAGAACTCAAAGAAAGAGTACAAAAAGAAAACTACGTAAAGAGAAGGCTGAACAAACGAGCTCCCTCTGGCTAAAAATAACACAGGCCGCAAAAGGGAAAATAAAAACAGAGAATTCTGGGGTATCGCCAATGATCTAAACACTCAGGGGGTACCCAATTAACAACTCTAACATCCCGGAAAAGACCTGGGTGAGTCACCTTAATACAATCTTCACAGTAAAGTTCAACCCCCGTGGAAACACCCTGCAAATGCCAGCATGGACGCCCATCATGGGAAACATCTCGCTGGACGACTGGGAAACGACTGAACTCATTCAGTCTTTCAATAAGACACACCGAGCACTCTTAAAGGCCCACCGGGAAGGAGCATCCGGGCCAGATATCTTTATGGAAGAAGTAGGCTTCTGGTCAGAAGTGCTAACCTCCTTATACCAGGAAGCGAGCTTAGGAGGAGGCATTCCTGAGAGCTGTTGAGGCTATATAATCAACCTAATTTTCAAGGGTGGCAATAGAGACAACCCGGGAGACTATACGATAATCGCCCTTATTGATGTTGAGGCAAAGAATTCGCCTCCCTGTTCCTTGCTGAACTAACGACATGGTCTGAAAAACATACAGTTGTCCCAATCAACCAAACAGGCTTCAGAAAAGGAGTGGGCACTACAACGAACACCTTAATAACTTATTTCTTGAGCAGAGCAAACAGCAGCATAGGAAACTACATCTTGGTTTCATTGACTTCAAGGCCACCTTCGACTGAGTGAACAGACGCCTGCTCTGGAGTAAGCTAAAGCAATGGGGCCTCCCAGCCCCCCTCCTCATTGCAATAATTGGTTTATACTCAGACACATGGTTACGCAGAAAGATTGGGGATGGCCCAAGGCTCTCAAGGAAAATATCCAAAACCCCCTGAAGCAAGCCTGCATACTCTCCCTACATCTGTTTAATCTATTCATGGCAGATTTGACCCCAGCTCTGGACACTGGTAACACTCAGCGCCCCCCCCCCCCCCCCCCCCCCCCCAAAACCAGGGAGGTCTCTCACGGACACATCTACTTTATGTGGACAAGTTGGTACTATTCAGCTGCACCAAAGTTGGGCTACAAAGAACTCTAAATAATCTTGCAGACTACGTCCAATCTAACCAGCAGGAAATCAAGGTCTCAAAATCAAAGTGTGTTGGCTGCAAGTACACCCTCAAATCCAGGATGGCCTTACCAATGTTTCATTAGAGATGGTCCCATATTACAAATACCTTGGAGTAATCTTCGATGCCCAGTGCTCCTTTTGTCAACAGAAGAAATACATTGCGCAAAAAGTCCCAGCACTAATCTACGCCTTCTACTTACTGGCCAAATGACTACACGGACTGTCACTTTGTCCACTGCTAACAGTTATTTCATCCAAACTGCTTCCACCCTAACCTATGGACGGTCAAGACGAGCCCCTGATAGATAAAGCACAGCTCAAAGTATTCAGGCGAGTCCTCAAACTATCAAACTCTACCTCCCCAGCACAGCTCCTCCTTCAATTTGGACTAGTTAGGCAAGACCTGGCTGCAAGGGCAGGGGCAGTCAAAACCTGGTATAAAATCAATCACTCTGCAGTCTGAACGAGGTCCTTTGACCAGCACTCAGCCTACCATAAATACCTTTGATCCTCAATTGTCGAGTTACAAATCAAGGATCTGTGGGAGGCTGCTCCGACATACAACTCCTTTTCCAGAGGGGCTTCCAAGGCCACCAAAATCCTTTCGTTCATAGAGGATAAAGCCAAATTTAGTGCCTGGCATAGGCATGGATGACCATAAAACACTGTCAAACTTGAACCGGCTGCCTACCTCTCCACATCGTTTGCACCACATATAAAACATAATTTTATGACAATGCGTCTAGGCAACCTGCCAACCCTGGCCAGCGCCCCATCCTGGAAGAGTATTACCTCGCAGCAGTGCAGACACTATGCTTGCCAAAAGGAAGACCTAATACACATAATCTGCATTTGTCTGGGCCTGCTAGATCTTCGAAAGAGATTTCTTAAGAGGCTGTTCATTGACAGAGCTATTAGGACTTGCAGGGGAGCCATTGTAGCTTGCTTCGATCCACATGACCCCCAGCTAAATTGCAAGTTTGTCAATTTCTTGAAACATGTTATGCACCCTGTTTCCCACCCCCCCCCCCCACCACAGTTAAACTATAAGCTAATTAAGTTCTTGAAACACTAATTTAAAAAACGAAGCTCCGATCTTTAGCTCCAGTGTTCCAGGGCACTTGCACACCACGAAAGGTATATAACTACCAATGACATTTCTCAAGACCCGGACAGCAATAAACCTATCTCTAACGATATCTTGGACCCCCGGCCCACATATCCTTTATCCCTCACTTTAAACAAGGGTTTTTTTTTTTTTTTAAACAATTCATTAACTTAACTTTAAACCTTCAATTTCCTCAACCTTCATTTAATGTTTTTTTACCACGTAATCGGTATCGCAATCCTAATCTTTCTTTTTCTTAGAATGTTTTTACCATGGAATTTAGCAAAATTGTTATGGTTTTAATCAACTCCAACAATAAATATATTTATAATTTATCCAAGAGCAGTTACTTACATGGGTTATTACCCACAGAGTGGATCATGAGGTGAGGTGACTTGATCAGTCTTAATGGCACATTGTCCCCTAGCATCAGTCTGCATGTGGCACCTTCCACACCATCAATGTGTGGCTCCTAGTGGAAGTGGCCTGCTCTCTTAGAAGCAGACCTACAAAGAAGATTGACAGTGTGGGTGCACTAGGTCACCTCGGAGGCGCACATGTGCTCCTGGTAGAACCGGATATTTGGGGGAATGCAGCCTATGGGCCTCATTATGACTTCGGCGGATGGAAAAGCCCATCCGCTGAATTTCTGGCGAGGTTGCCGCCAGTGTGGCAGCCCCCGCATGCCCCATTACGAGTTTCCTGCTGGGTCAGCAGGCTGAACCTCAGATTCTGCCACTGGCCCAGCGGGAAACAGCCTACAGCATAGTCTCCAGCTTGTTATAGAACCAGTGGCAATGCTGCAGTGCGTGCGGTACACCAGCACCTGTCGCAATGTTCACTGTCTGCAAAGCAGACAGTGAACATTGCGACAGTGCTGGCCAGGGCGGAGGTCCCTGCACCCTGTCTATGCCAGCCTTTTCATGGCAGTGTTACCACCATGAAGCAGCTGGCAGAGAAGGGTGTTATAATCTATAATGAGTTGAAAGAAATGTTATTCTGCATTTAGCATTGGTATTTCTACAGCCAAAGCCTGGCGTTAAAGTAAGTTCTTATCTACTGTTACTCAGGCATAGCAGACAGTATTTCCAGTCATGAACTTTTCACCAGCAAATCATTGCCATGAGGCGTGGATTAGTCTGATTAGATCAAAGTAAGCCATCAAAGAGTAGAACAGCCAGAATGCATTGAACTTGTGCTTAAAAGTCAGGTCTAGCATCTGTGTCCATAATGACATGGGGTCAAGTGGTCATCGTAGTGCAACTATACATATGCCTTTGAGAACTCATTTGGTGCTGTCTGCTTAAATTTAATGTTGTATGAGCTACAGCTCTTTTGGAGAAGTTAACTTCTATATTTTTAGGTTTTGTCTACCGGTCCACACAAGCTGTCTGTTGACAGAATAATCTATTGTCAGCTTACGGTGGGCTTGGCCCCCACCACTTGCTTATCATTGGTTGGCTTTAATGTTACTCGTACTTGCTTTGCACTTGTTAGCTTATGTGGGCTTTCCTTACTGTTCTTCTATTTATTCTTCCCCTGGAGCATGTACTATTTACTTGTGTCCTTTCACTGCTTGCTTTCTCAGTACTCCTCTTTAGGTCGAGCATAGCAGTGCGCAAGCATTGCTTTTCCGACGTGTTGGTATGTATCTGGGATTTTAACCATGCCCATCACTATCACTCGTTCGGGGCTTGGCTTTCAAAAATCATTTGGTTTTGTTGGCAACTGCTTTACGTTTGTCCCACCTTGGGGCAGCTTTATTACCGCCTTCGCCATCGACCCTGTTACATGGATAATTGCACTTTTGCTGATAACTTTAACTGCAAGCGAACTTCTTTTTCCTTTGGTCTCTATCCTTCACACTCACGGCAGCGCTTTGAATAGGTTTGCTTATGTCAACTGTTTTACTTTTTATTTTCAGTTTGTGTGGCAAGAAAGTTCTAGGTAAAAATGTACAACGCTAGTAGCTCTAACTCAAGCAAACGCGAGACCCTTTGCATTGGAAATGCTTGTTTTGTTTTCTTTTCGCTTAAGCATTTTGTTGTATCCAGCAATACTACAAGTTGATATCTATTCCTTGTGTTTTTCACCCGCTCTCTCCGTGTTGTGCTCACCATCATGTACTTCTCCCCTCCATGTTGCTTTCTCATCAGTGTGCTTCTCTCCCACTGCTCTCCTTTTCCTGTTTCTTCTGCCCCCTTCTCGCCTTCTGTGTTGCTTTAGTTTCCCCTCATAGCTTCCCACCCCACGCCTTCTTTTTCTGCCCCCCCCTCAGTCTTTCTTGAACCCGAGCCCATTGTGATGCTTTCCCCACCATACTTTAAAAAAAATATATATATATTTAAAAGGAAAAAAAAAAACTTTTGCTCTACTTGTTTATTTCTTGTTACAGCTTGCTTCTTTTTGTAGGCATGCACACACTAACAAAATAATGTCGTCTCTACCCCCACAGCACCCTGTTTTTGTTTTGTTGTCTGTATCCCTACTGCACAGTATCGGGGATGCGGTATAGCATCGCTAAGAACCACTGGCAAAGCAGATGGGTCCCAAAGGCAAGACCTATTGGATTTGCCAATGCTTATTTGCCATCTTTTATTACAAAAGTCATTCTAAAAATAACCCTTTTTTGTTTAGTGTTGCAGTGCAGAAAAGTGTGTGGTTGACCAAGAATTTTGCTGAGCTGTAGTCTGTTAACCTGTGCTGTATTTTTTTCCATTAGGCTTGAAATATTTGTTGACCTTTTCTTGGAAGTGAACTGTTTTGACATCTGGAATGTTCATGAATAACCCATGCTGTGAAACGAGCCCGGTTTGATGGATACCTCATTTTCGAAAGCCTTAAGCTGCAGAAATCCAAGTTATTAAACAGGACTTGAACTTAATATTCTTTCTTCTCTGGTATTCCACTTGCCCTGCTATCGGTGAGCTTTCTGCTTCACAACCGATGCATTTCCATTTGACTTCTCTTAATGAATCCTTTACAGTTGAGTTCTTGGCAAGGAAGTGGGGGAGGTTTTCGTTTTCTTTCGTTAAGTGAGTTTGTGCATCCAATATGTTCAAACATAACACCAGCACAACAGATGTCACCAGCTAATAACCGTGTACATGAAAATGGCACGGCTTTTATGAGATGGGGATCGCCCTTGGTGTTATTTAGAATTGTAGGTGCAATTACTGCCTATGGCATTTAATTAGCTGGATGATCATTTTCAGCTTTGTAAATAAAAGAAACCTGCTCACAGGCATGTTGCTAGGAAAAGCGAAACATCTGTAGCAGGTCCTGTTTTTAAAGGGCCTCCCGTGATAGTTCTACTGTGTGTAACACATGGTGATAAGATGCTTGCATGGTCATGTGAAGCTAGAAGTAGAACATATTTCAGCTTTCACCGCCGAGTTAAAGTGCTAATATGTTAGTTAGTTAGTTTGAGACTCTTCTACTGTCGGTCGCAAAAAGTGCCACTGCCGAGGTGGGTTCTCAAAACATTCAGATTTTAGGAACACAAATCCGCCCGTGAAAAGAGCATGCCTGATGTGCAGACGGTTGGGTAGAGGATGCTGTCACGTTTTGGTGGCAGTAGATTTTGATAACTACTCATTGGGGACTTGTTACGTTGGAGGCGTGACTGCAACAATTAGCCAACGCTGATCTTGGAAGCCTCTCCGCAAAAATATACGCAGGCTCCGTTAGATGGAATAATTTAGATGACATTATACCGCATTTTCCGGGCAAGATTGTCTATCCTTGAGAACTGTCCTGAAATGCAACACTACAGGTTAACTTTAGGACTGAAACACTCAGGCTTGCTCGATTGTTTTCACAATATGCCATTGTTAAGTAAGGTCTTACCACCATGTAGATTTAAAGCAAATTCTTTCACGTTTCAAAACAGAAATAGATTTAAGTATGACTTGAAATATCCCGCCTCCTCGAAAGACCAGCACCTCGAAGCAGTGCTGTGTAAAGCGGATGGACGATAGACAAGGAGGACATAAAGGGATTGGCATTATGCATTTTTGCGGCTGCTGTGCTTTTGGCATGATTATAGATCTGGCACATTTGTCACATAATTCATCATGTGTGACATAATCTGTACATTTTAAGAAACCTGCCTATTTATAGGTCGTATGGGGCAAAAGTTACGAGAACGCTGCAGTATGTTTTGCAGCGTAGTGAAGGCCCCTTGAAATGTTGACGGTCACCTTTCTGTGAGTCACTGCTGTATTTGTGTGTGAAACTGGTGCTAATGAGGTGAAACCTTTGCCCAGGCAGCTTTGAAATGTGTAAAAATGAGACGATGATGTAACACTGTCACAGAAAAGTGCCACATGACGCTGCATATTTGCCTTTTGAAGTTGCGTAATTTAGGCATCTCTGCTGCATAGTTAGGCCCGACGTAGTGTGGTCCTCTCCTGCCGCCATAGTTTGGTCCTCTCCTGCCGCCATAGTTTGGTCCTCTCCTGCCGCCATAGTTTGGTCCTCTCCTGCCGCCATAGTTTGGTCCTCTCCCTGCTGCCATAGGGTGGCCCTCCCCCTGCCGCCATAGGGTGGCCCTCCCCCTGCCGCCATAGGGTGGCCCTCCCCCTGCCGCCATAGGGTGGCCCTCCCCCTGCCGCCATAGTTTGGTCCTCTTCTTCCGCATTATGCCAGTGGCCCTGCATAAAGGAGATCACAGTGAGCATGAAGAGTTATAACGGTGCTTTTTGATGGTGGGAGGATTGAAGTGTCCGTCTCTTACATGGGGTCACTGAATGAGCGCCAAGAACACATCTTGTGCCACACAGCACAGATGGTGGAAGCCTGTCCCTTTCATCTGAAAGCAGAGTGACTGAAGTTCCCTCAGAATCGAATATCAGTTTCAATAGGTAATAATCATTGCGCCTAAATGAGCTCGTGGGCCTCCTTATCAGGGCTGTGAAACAATGAATATATTAATAGCCATAAACAAGTAACCAGTGGATGATTATTGGTAACCATTATATGACAAACGATTGTCATGCTGTTGCTTTTTATGCTTATTTCCTTCAGGGTAAAATCTACACTAGTGAGAACACTGACCGGTTATATAGCTGGTACAATTAAAAAACAAATAGGGATTATAATCTAACTTTGGGGGCAGGTGTATGTGGCACAGTGTTGGCTTTGCTTCATCTCAAATGGGCGATTATGTAGGGTGCCCCTTTTGCAAAGGACAGTGTATTGAGTACATTGCTAGTTGCTATATACCCATTGCAAGTGTTCACCGCTCAAAGGTTCATGGGGTGACGGGAGTGGAGCGGGGTCTGCTCGGTGAATTGCTTCAGCCTGTGCATTAGACAGCCATCGGTGTTCCCAGCCTCCCACGCGCCACCACCATGCTGTGCTTCTGTCCTGCCTCCCCGTTTCCAGTATTGTTGAATTTATGCCTGTTGCTCATTTCTCCTGTCCCAATCTCCCCGCTGCATCTTTGTGCATGTGCAACAACCAGAGGGTGATGGATGGAATGCTTGAATTAATCTCTGTAGCAGGCATTCGCCCAGGCCGCAACCGGATCAATCGTTTTCTGCCCACCTCAGTTTGTATATATGGTGGTAACGCAATCTATGGGAAGCACATTGTTCAACTGTGTATCTCATGAATACCCTTCTCTTGTTGAGTGAGTGATCCACTGTGCAATCGCTGCAAAGCAAGACGGCCTGGTTTAAGTTGTCCCCATATATTGCAGTTTAAAATAACCCCATTTCAGCATTCCAGTATGCTTTATAAATACACGTGTTTCTTTCCACCCTGTTGTTGGGAACCCTGCAGGGCCTCTTCATAGTTTCTGCAGTGATAAACTTGCCCTTCGAGACAGGTGTCTTCTCCCGTGTTTTTAAGCCGGGGTTATTCGAGGAGAATGCGCGATTCTCAAAGCATGCTTCCCAAATTCCCCAATTCCTTGTGTCCCCCACAGTGCTTAATTTGTAAACAAAAACGTGCCGGGGCTCAAGCCCTCCTTTTAAACACGCGGCTTCTATAATTAAATGTGGGAACACGGAATACTGAGGCAGCGTAATCCTGAAGCCATCCCGGGCCTCTTCAATCTATATAAAGCCACTCCCTGCCCCTTCAGCTCACTCTAGCAGCTTTCTGTTTTCTCCCTTTGTGACGCTTTATCTATTTTCCCTTCCTCCGTCTTTCCCATGTGTGTCTTTTGCTCGCAGAAAATGCTTGAGGCAGAAGAATAAGCCCCGGCCTGCAAAGATAAGTGCCGGTGCTCAGCACCGGAATCAACAAGCACAAATTAAGCACTGGTCCCCCACTAAACCATATATAACTACAATGTATGCATCATGACCTTTAACCAGAACAGTTCCTCCTGCCAGTTGCTTTAAAGTAATGTTCTACGTTTGTATGATGACTGTGGGCTGATGGAGTCCTGCTTTTCGAAGCTATACTCTAAATATTACTACTGTACATTGATAATATTTCAAGGTACCCTTTACATGCCGTTATCCCTGGCCTGTTAATGAACAGTCTTATCCTTAGACTCTGAACTTGGGTTAAGAGAAAGCGTACGCTTTCCTAATCTTTGCTACTTCTACAAATGTATCCCCTAGTGCAGAATTGCGTTGTTTCTGGATTGTACTCTTCCATTGTATTGTCTTCTGAATCGGCCCCTTCATTTTACTTAGGGTTAAGAAGGTAAAAGTTGACTTCTCTGAGCAGAGGAGTCCAAGTGATGGTTTCGTGTGAGCATGGAAACAGAGTTTATGACATATGTATTGCTCACGGCTGACTTGTAGCATGTAGCTTTTTCTGGTTTGCACGCATACAAATTTAATACAAAAAATCATGTTCCATGTGATTACATGGTCAGACTGTATTCCGAATTGGACATTATCCGTGTGCTAGTAATTGGCTGATTATGTAAACCCTTGGCATTTATCTCTTTTTTGTGAGTACTTTATTTGCTGATATTTATTTTGTGACATTTATCACTTCTTCGCCTATCCTCAAATCTTTATGTTCATTATTTGTTGGGGGACACTTTGTGCCATTAGACAATGTCAGGACGCAAGCGCGTTGGTTAAAATATCAAAACATGGAGCTGACGTGACATTATTTGTGTAGCAGCAGACTTGCAAACGGTGGCTGCTGTTGTGAAGGGGTTACAGATGCATGGTGTGGTTTATTCACACTAACAGTAAGGTAGTATAATCTTGTTCAGATCCCTGACGTCTTTGCTGCACACTCTTCACTTCGGTTATGGTAGGCCGCATGCTTTGGGAGGCGAGAGACCTTTTCCATGTGATAAACGTATTTGCAAGAGAATTCTTCTGTAAAAATTGGATTTTATATTTCAATTGTTCTCATTTTATTTTGCCAATGCCCACTACAATAAACTATTGTCCAACTAACAGTAACTGTTCTTTTGGATTGTGCTTTTTAATTTGATTAATACTAGGGTATTCAGTGTTCCTGTTGCATTGCTTAAACTACCAAATAAAGATTACAGGTAGCCAGTATAGGTTATTTAGAGGTGAGTTTTGGAGTTTCTCATATTTTTTTCCCAGAAATGAGAGCTGCTACGAATTGGACAGATTTCACTCATTGGAACTGGCAGGCTCAGGTAGATGCATGGGGTATTTTAGAAATGTTGATACCCATTACAAGTATGGAAGCCATAGCCTGAAGAACACTCATTACAGCAGTGTCTGCACCTAGGAGTTCTTTCTAGAAAGCTCCAAATAATAGTATCCCTACTTTTGGCCTAGTCAAAGTGTTGCCTTTGCTGAAATACCGTCTATGATGGTGTGTTTGTGCTCGTTTGATTAATGCTGCCTCCTCCATGAAAGGGAAACCTTTTTGTGGTTTCAGAGCGTTTGTGTACATCCATTCTGTGTTCATTTGAAGGTTGTACAGTGATGCACCTAGGCTTGCATGCTAAGTCTTGTCCCAAACTTATCAGTGAAATATAATGCTCCATGTTCCCAGTGTCAGGACATTGGGTAGATGGGAAGAACTGTGACACCTGGCGTGCCCCACAACCCCCTTGTAATGAAGACCTCTTATTTCACCCTCTCCTTCTGTGATGAAGGTCTGAACAACTCTATGAATGTTGCTTCGGTCATGGTCACTAAGGGCCAGCAGTGTATCAAGTGAGAGTGATCCACAGTGCAATTGCTGCCGACAGCTCAAACAGAACAAGCCTCAAGAGGAAACGTCAATCATCAAGGGCCTAGACAGTTTGTCTTAAGCCAGATTGGTAGATACTGAGAAATTTTCATCACAGCAGTAGGCAAGCTGCTAATTAGCAGAACGTTGCCTTGCCCTTTTGTGGACAGGTTCAGTTGTGTAAGCGGGTAACTCACACTTGCAGTTTGAGCAGTAATTTGTCTCCGGCCTAAGATTCGTCAAACGTAGGTGGCTTTCAAATTAACATGTAGAGTGCTTGTTAATTTTTGGGGAGTGATTAGTGGTTTTGTTTTAGAGAGATTTGATACATCAGGGTACCTCTGATATGTGAAAATGAAACATGGAATCTTAAAGTACCCGGTCTCATACTGTCTACCTAAGATTTCTCTGCCACCGAGTGAGTCCTCTACCCAGAGGCCTGTCAGGGTTAGGATTGTCAGTACCCTGCCTCTTCAACCCCCAAGACATGCCACCTACACCACAACAGCTTCTGAAGGACCACTTGCCCATTTTCCGGCAAGATATTTGTGCTCTGTTGTAGAACGGTGCTCTAGAGAGGATGCAAACTTCAGAGATCACGACTGGCTGCTACTTCTGCTACTTTTACTAAATAAGGAGAAAGGACTTTTAGACCTTTGCCCTCTAAATGTTTTCAAGAAGGATAAGTTCAAGATGCTCTGTTTGGCCCAAGTTCTACCTGCCCTAATCCAGGTTACTGGACGGTAGAATTTGATTTGCAGGATGCCAGTTGCCCCATCCCCTGTCCTGAAATCTTACACCTCTTGTTTCTGGAAGGCTACAAGCACTTACATTTCTCCGTACTCCCCTTATGTCTCACCAGTGCCTCTCAGGTGTTCATGAAAGTTATGGTGGTGGTTGCTGCCCATTGGCTTAGGTTGGGGAATACCAGTTTTCCCATACCTTTATGATTGGTCGCTAAAGGCGGCTCTTCTCAAACCACGTCCAGTCGATGGCCAATTTGTTGTTGTCCCTGGGATTTACCGTCAACGTGTATAAACCACACCAAACTCCATTACGGTTTCTCTGGGTCAAAGAAGAGAAGAGCAGTACAGAAATGGCCCATCTGCAATTGTCTATCCAAGAAACAACCTTCGGATGCCTGCAGCCTCATTCCAACAGAGTCGCTACCATCATGCTGGCGTGAGGAGTGCCTTTTTGAGACATCTGCCAGGCTGCAATGTGGGCATCATTCCACAAGTTCACAAAGCACTACTGTCTTGGTAGCCAGATCTGGCGATAGGGGTGTTTTGCTTGTTTGGTCCTGCAAGACTTTCTGGTCTGAGTCATTGCACAGACCTACCACCAGGCAGGTACTGCTTTGGTATCTATGCACAAGGTGAAGAATCAATCAGAAGAAGAAGCTAATTACCTTTTAGTAATATTGTTTCTGGTGGATATTCTATCTAACCACAGATTCCTCATTGACTCACCCTCCTCCCTGTTGTATTGAATAGACTCCTCCTGGTCCATACTAAAAAGACTCCTACTTATAGATCTGCACACTAGCACAATCTGATGGCTCAGCATCAGACTATGTGGACAGATATCTAAAAGAAACGAATATTTTTTGTCTGGAGGTGGCAGTTATATTGTGGCCCTGGCATCACTTTCATGGTAGGGCAAAGCTGATGGGAAGCCAAGCAACATCACCTACCAGCACACAAGGATATTACTGAGAACAAAACTGACCTGATCAAGTCTGGCTCCTCCTGGGGGTACTCACAAGGTGAGGACTCTATAGGTAAAGTATCAACCAGAAAGAACATTACAGAAGGTATCAGATCAATCTGTTTGCATAGAGCCTTTGCTGAATTTCTTATATTGTGAGCAGTTATGTTTATTTCCTTCAGTAAGTGCTAATTTGTGGATTACACTTGATGGTATGGTATCCAAGCAAATCTAATATTTTGTTTCTTACCTCATGCAGTCGTCTGTCTTCTACTGGACTTGGAATTTCAGTTCAAAAGTCTGTGTACCTTATATCACGCCTATGGTGGCAATAGGCCTACTGAAATTAGTTCACAACTACACAGTTGCTGGAACCTCTGCTACTATAATTCTGGTCTAGTAATTTGACCTTCTACCGGACCATAGTCTGGCATAATATACTTGGGGCAATTCAGTGAAGTTAGAGGTTCATAGCATATGGATTTTTAGAATCCTTACTTAAAAGACGAGGCCATCTTCTTGCTTGCTTTCGAGGAAAAACTGAAAAGAATTATTTTCCAAGGGGTCCGTCCTTGAATAATTCACTATGGAAGGCTGGAGAGCGGGGCTGCAGCTTCAGCCGCTGGATCCAAGTTAGACTGCAGCAAGCTTTACCATGGCCCTCAACCACAAATTTTGGCACTAACGTCTGCAACCCAACCAGAACGTGGTACCAAAATCATACTGAGTGGTACCATATTTAAGGCAATCTGTCTTTCATTCTATCTGACGGTCAGGTTTGTTCTTACAGATAAAGCGTAGCTGCATATCCTCCCTATCCGTGTGGCTTTCCAGCGATCTAGGTCTTGTGACAGGGCCTCATTTTAAGTAAAAGAAATTGGGAAAATGTTCCTTCTCTGTGCTTGCATCTTCGTTATACTTTTTTAGGACTGGTCTAGAGGTGGTACCTTTTGTTGTCTTTGCCAGCCTCGTGTTTTCCCAAAAAAATGATATAAAAAACATAATCATGTACAGGGGCTTTAGGTGAACCCCCTTCATCCTTTGGTCTCTTAAAATTGCATTCACATTTTGCTTCCGACCCACTCTGGTCACAGTATGGGACAGTGAGTCTGTCCTCTTAAGCCGTTGGCTGTACTAACTGTGAGACGCTGCATTTTACATGACTGCTTGTGCACAGCTTCCTTAAAAGGAGTGCCCTTCATTGGCGAGCCTGGTACCTGTGAGCTACTAGCGCTCTCCCTTATTTTTTTAAGTTTTCTCAGTATTTCTGCATATTGGAATAATGCATAAATAAATACCATTGCACATTGCCAAGTCCTATTGGCTTTGTCAGTGCTTGTTTTAAGAAAGTGAATGTTTTAGTCCCCATCTACAAAACTGCCTTATGCATGCAGCGGAAGACTGGATCTTCTGCTTTGAGCCGAAAGCTGTCCCTTATAATGAGAGCCTGCGACAGTGCATGTGCTCTCGATTGCAAGACACCTAGGGCCAGATGTAGCAAAGGTTTTTACCCATTCTGTGTCAATGGGAAAAAGTGTTCCTACATATGGCCCCTATTGTTTGCAGTACATGGCTTGGAGCCTGCCCATTACTTACCATTTGTTGGCTTTAGTGTCACTCTTCTGTGCAGCCTCCTAATTGGCCAGCGCAGGTTAAGCATCACTTACGTTTCTTTCTTTGAGCTTGGTCCAAGCACAGATTGATTCAACTTAAATAATGCCAGGCTGCTGCTCCTGCTGTGATTGAGGCACTATTTCTTCTCACCCACTCCTTCACCTGCTCCCACTGGTACTCCCTCCCTCATCCCCCGCAAATGCCTCATTTTGTTTTCTCCATACATCTTCCTCCCACTGTCCTTTATTGTTGCTTCCTTGCCACCCCTGGGGCTTAAGCACGTGCTATGATGCGGTAAACGCTGGCCCTGTCATACCCAGCTCGTGCTGGTGTGCAACTGGTCTTAAGGCATTGACGAGTCCAGTAGATCTCGCATAGTTGCGACCTATTGGCTTTGCCAATGCTTGTTTTCTGCGTTGTGATGTATGCGTTATATTCATGCTGGTTCCTGGAGCTCACTAGAAACGCCTCACCATAGATCCTTAAAGTTCACGTTATGAACTTTCATTGTGGCAAACGGAGTCCAAAAAGCAGTTTCTGGACCAGCCGGCGGATCGTCAAGAAAAGTAAATGTGGCTATAAAAACTTAAGACCTCGGATTTGATTCATTTGGCAAAATACTAGCTGCAGCGCACACCTACTGCTCTTTCATTACAGTACAAACGTCTGTCTGTTTACATGGGAAGTCTGTGCGAGAATTAAAAAATGCAAGCTATGCTGTTTTACACGTTCACTCTGAATTGTCCAGGATGTGCCAAAAGCAAGATTGTATTGTACTCATGCCAGTCTTTTTCTCTTTTTCTAAAATTCTACTTAAAAAGTCTGTAATTTGTATTTATTTAATGTTTACGTTTGTAACGCGATTAGGAACCGATATTTAAACGTTCATACCTACGTGTATAAGAAAATATGTAGTGGCCTCCAAAATGTATCCAAAAGCCGCCGTATCCGCTAAGAATTTGTGATAGATGAAGCCATAGGTCAACCCTCAACTCTAACCTCTGGCTCAAAGCTTTCTTTTTTTTTTGTTGTTGTCATTTATTGATAGCTAACGCGCCTCGAAGCTGTCAGTGCAGAAGAGAAAGGAGTGTGTTACGATTAGGTTCTGTGCAGTCTAGTGGACGGGCAGGGCCCATGTTCGGGATGGGGTGAGAGAAACTAAGCACGTGTAAAGGGTGAAGTCCGGATTTATAAAACGGTGGGCCAAAGGCTTTTTTTTGTATTTATTTTTTTTTGCACTGTATAGTCATCACGCCGTATAGTGTTTTGATACGCGAGTATTTTAATTTCCTACTTGTGGATTTTGGCCGACATTATTTTCTGGAAACTGCATACTAATTATTATTCCTGGTGCGAAGAATTTTAAGTGGACGAAGAGTTGAAACATGCATTTTTATGGTCGAGCGCGTAGGCACCCTGGACCCTGTTATAATCTCTCTGTAGGCCTTTAACCACACCCATCAGTTTGGTTGGTTCATGGGCTTGCTTTTTAAAATTCGCTTGATTTCATTAGTGAAAGACCTGCATCTGTCATGCCTTTTCCAGTGTTTAGCCCTCTTCGAGAGCACCAGTAAACTACTGAAAACATACGAGGCTCCGTGTTTTCCGAATGGCTTCTGGACTCTTTTCTCTCTTTATTTCCTATGCAGCGTGATCTCTCTGGGCATAGTCTAGCACTTTGCGTGACATCAACCCAGTTATATAGATAATTGCACTTTTGCCAGTTACATGAATAATTGCACTCTTGCCGATGCGTTTGACTGTAAGCGAACTACTGTTTCATTTTGTCTCTCTCCTTCACGCTCATGGTGGCCATCGGCTCACTCATGTGAAACTGTTTTCCTTTTCATTTTCAGTTTGTGTTCAAGAAAAGTCTGATAGGAGTTTATAACAATAATAGCTCTAACTTGTGCAAATGTGAGACCCATTGCATTGGAAATGCTTGTTTACATTTACAGCCCTGGGCTTGGCATATTATTATACCCTTCCTTGAAGGTTGAGTGTGCTTCTTTTATTTTTAATTGTATTTAAAAAAAAAAATGCGGATTCATGGTTATCCCAGGGTCTTGTTTTTATGCATGGACATAATGACAATGTTCGAACAAGTTGCTGGGCTGGGAATTGGGGTACGTAGCTCTATCGGGTCTCCAGTAGGACCAGAGTAGCCTTGGAATTAACCTGTGCCGTTATGCCACAAAAATAAGAGTACCTCGAGGCTAGCAGTTGGGCCGAAGGGCTTTCCTTTTCACAGCCGCCATCTTTCTTTGGGAACTAGGGTATTCTAGTAACCGCCATCTTTGGGTTTAGCGCTGTAGTTCTTTTATTCTCTGGGCTATTTTAAGCCCGATGCTCGCGACGTGCAGCGGACGCGCCGCTGGTGCGCCTAAGGCTAACCAGTCTGCGCCCAGAACCCCTGCTTTAAACACAGCTGAGAAAGTAAGAATTTAAATATACTAAGGCTGCCTTGTATGCTATTAATTACAAAAGTCACAGCCTATGTGTGAGGACTATGGATCCAAGAAACAAGGAATATAGATGTCCCGTCTGCCACTGGTCTCCACAATGCTCTGTAGACTCAAACGCGACTCAGGAAAGCTATAAACATTTCATCTTTCTAATTAACTGCCGCTCTTTAGCAACTCACAAAACTGACTTTAACATTCTTTTAGAACACACCAAACCAAGTTCTTCACCAGATATTGTTATGGCATTTCCCGCAGGTTATAAAATTAGCAGGATGGACAGGCTGACTAGGGGTGGTGAGATCGCAGTAGTTTATAGAGACACATGCGCGGTCACAACGACTCCTTTATGGATTGATGGCTGCGAAAGCCTGTCCTTCTCGATTAGTGCGAACCCTCATCATAATATGTTCGGTATTCTGGTTTATCGGCCTCCGGGCCCAATTGGGGACTTTCTGTCTTCTCTAGCAGAGAATATATCACAACTAGTCTGTACCAAATCTAATTTCACACTGCTAGGGGATTTTAATATACATGCAGATGACACTGATAACGTATCAGCAAAACGTCTGACAGCAGATATGATGGCATGTGACTTAATACAATTAATTCAAGAGCCCACTCATAACAAAGGTCATACTAATGACCTTGTATTCACAAATGAGCCAGAACTTAAATACCTAACAGCTCACCCTTTAGTATGGTCTGATCATTATTTGATAGAATTAGAAATGACCATCCCTAAGCATAAGGTGACTAAGCCTGTTGCTCCAATACGCAAAAGAAGGTGGCATAAATTAAAAGCCTCTGATTTTATTAATTCACTGCAAGAAAATAGGCCAGAAAATAATAATAATATAACGGAGCTGACAGCTTCCTTCAATAAATGGATCAGTGACAGCCTGGAGGAACTCGTACCCTTCTCCGATTCAAGGTATAGTCCACTGAGGAGGATCTCCCCGTGGTTTACCTTGATCCTACTCAAGAAAAAGGGGATGTAGAAGGCGAGAAAGGAAATGGAGGCAAATGCAAGATGATTCATTGAAAGAGGAATATAGGAACTCGATTAGTTCCTATCATGCCGAAATTAAAAGTGCACAGGCTAATTATTATTCCTTAAGAATAGAAGCAGCAGCGAATTCGCCAAAGGAGATCTTTAAGGCTCTTAAAGAACTTATCTACCCTCCTAACGATATAGAACCTATGGATTCCCCGCAAGTTCATGTTGATAAACTGGCAACTTTTTTTTTTTTAATAAAAAAAATTCAGGATATTTATGTATCCTTTCACAATACTCCTAAAGGAGATCCTACTGAGATTAGGCAGAAGTTAAGGGAGGGGATTACCCTGCTGAACTTTACTCCTATACACATGGACACAGTAATAAGATTGCTGGGATCCATTAAATCAGGTTCCCCCTTGACCCCGGCAACACCTCAGATTCTTCTTGTGGGGGCGCCAGTATTAGGTCCTGTAATCGTAAGTCTCATATCTCACTTTCCTCCGGTATAGTTCCGGACCTATGGAAACAGGCCATTGTTAAGCCTCTTTAAAAAAAAATCTAATTTAGACTCAAAGGTGATGAACAATTATCGTCCAATCTCACTGCTGCCTATTATGGCCAAAATAACAGAAAAGCATGTACATGCTCAACTCTCCTGTCCCCTCCTGGACTCCCTACTCAACAAGTGAGGTAAGTGATCGTCTGACAGGGGAGGGTTGAGAGGGGGGTGGGGGTAATATGTGTGGTGAATGCAGGGGTAGCTGGGTGCATGTATGTTAGTGAATGCAGATGGATGAGGTGAGTGCGTGTGTGCGGTCTTGGGGGGGCGTGAGTGGATGCATGCGGGTGAGGGGATGCATGCAGGTGAGGGGGAGGAGGCGTGAATGTGGGTATGCGCTGAATGGGGTGGGGAGTGAATGCGTGCGTGTCAGCAGTGTTTGTCTATGTATGTCAGTGTGAATGGCTGTGTATGTCGCGTTTGCGTGGGTGACGGGGGTGTTAGTGTAGAAGTTTGTGAGGGCATGCGTGCAGGTATGTAGAAGTGTGAGCGAGTGTATCCTGACAACAGGAATGCTTATTCCTGTCTCCTGTCTCCAGGATGCAAGACCTCCAGAAAAATGCTGGTGGTCTCCCGCGTCTTAATACTGCTAGTGGTATTACAGCATCCGCTGTGCTGGAGGTGCTCACCTCCAGCCCGGCGGACCACGGAAAAGTGGTGGGACGGGCGGAGTATCAGTGGTTTGGCTTTGGCCAAACCCCCCAAACTCGTAATTTGGTGGTCTTCAGTGAGACTGCCACCGCGGCACTGGCGGTTTTCGGACCACCAGGGTCGTAATGAGGGCCACTGTATTCTCACAGTGAAAAGAAACCCAAAATCTATTTCACATTGTAGGCTTCTGCTACGCTTTTCCATGAACAGGCCTAACCCTGATTAAATTATAAACTATGCCCACCTGTGAAACTTCTAGAAAAAATGCTTCAAAGTTATTTCTGACTTAATTTTCAAAATCAGATTTGATTTGAAGGTGAAATCAGATTTTTGATAACATGAGTGTGAAAGTACCTTTCTTAAAAAGGACATATGGCTTCCTGGGCCATCAGTACTTTCACTTACCAAGCCTCCAAGCTGGAATACACAACCTTAGCTGGAAGGGTTAACTTCTCTGGTTCGAATGACAATAGCCTAACTCTGAGCCCAGGAAGAGCAGATGGGTGTCAACTACTGGCCACCTAGCAGGGGTTAGCTACCGGAGAGTGGACAGGAACAGTTAGCAGACCAAAGGGCAGCTTCAGCACTACCTAATAAATATTTCAGGATGATTTCTTCATATGTGTGTGCTTCCTTCATGCGGTTAAGAAAATGTAGGCCAGAGAGCAAATAGAAGATGGAAAGGATTTTGAAACATAAATGAAGGGTGTTGCTCTACAATCTCCTAAAAGGGGAGTAATGTGGAGCTGTGAACTTTATTTTTGTTATGTTGCCTTTAACTAACGTGTGAGCATGCAGGTGACCAAGATTAATAAGCAACTACAAAAACTCATCCTACTATCAACTCGCATGCATGATCACTCAGACCCAAACTTCGACATTTACAAATGCGAATTTACGCACTCGAATGATGGCTGACAGATGACAGCCTGACTGATTGTTGGGTTTCCCCCCAATGTTCTGATGTTATTAGAACCACCTGGCCATCTCAAAGACAAGAATGCATGTGCTCCCAAGTAGCCAGAACACTGATCAGGGAGGAATACTTGGATCTCTAGAGCCTTTTGACTCCTGGGTATCTTGTTCGAGAAGTTGAGGCCTACCTCTGGAGTTTGTGGGAATGTGGAGTAAAATACAGCACACTACATTTGTTATTGAAATAAATAAATATGTACAGTCATGGTTGTTACTGAAAAGTGCATAACTGTCACTTTAACATTTTTTAGTACAGTAAAATGAAGAGTATTAGTTCAGTATAAACTCTTGTGACCCAGAGGTTAAAGAGCTATTCAGTAAAATAGTTTTAGAGTGTGGCTTTGTTGTACTGTTGATGGACCTCTTTCACTCCTTTTTGTCTTACGGTGGGCCATCTTCTATACTACACAATAGCAAATGTTATTTTATAATAGTTTATAAGAGTTCAGCACCAAAGCCTGTGAATCTCTCCTGTTGGTAGGGGTAAAGGCCCAATTTATCAATATTCTGCTTACTGCTGTTTTTAAGTCACTGAGCTGTTTTGTTGGTCCAATCCACGTTTTGTGGACAAAGACTGCCTAGTGTCTGCTATTGAGGTATGCAGATCTTAATTTAGAGCTTACTTGTTGGTGGAGATTTAGTACTCTACTTCACCTTAGATGATGGTAGTGAGTGTGAGACTGGTGTTTTGCCACACTGAAGAGCTTCCATTTTGGTTGTACCAACCATAGGTAGATAGAGCTTCTGGTGTGCTGTTACAATATAGAAATACTGACTAAAGAAATCAAAAACATGGATCTGTTTTTCAAAGTTATATTCCATGTAACATTGTGGAAAAAAAGAACTAAAAGTGCATGACATGCCCCAATTTTCTATGGTAGCAAAAGTAATAGTGCCCCGGTTGCTATGTTGAAAAGAAGCAGGTGTGATCATCCCCTCCAGTCCTCTCCTTTCTCCACCCTACCATACCCCTTAATCAGCTACAGGGTTGAAAATTGTCCTGTTCCACAAACATTTAGTGTGAGGTGTTTTAGATTACATATTTTTGGTGCTTAAGTCCATTCACTGGCTACCAACAAAAGAGATCAAGATGTTTAATTCTTGTCAACCAAAGAGGAGCTTTCAGTCTAGCAACCTTAAATTGTTTACAATCTTTCAAATCTAATAAAAGAAAATTGTTTGAAGAACTCTCCTTTTCCAAGACCTTCTCCTTTAGGGATCCTCTCTTTCCATATTGGACACTCTTCAGTGATTTCCTCAAATCAGGAAATCTCTCAAAATACACTTCTGCCAACCAGACCTTTGGGAACTCACTCTGTTAGACTTGACACTATGTAGTGACTCAACTACTACTGACATTGCTCGGTTGTTTAGATTAACTAATAGACTCCGTACTCTGCACTTCTTCTCAAGGCTTTCTCATTGTTCAAGAAGACACACTCCTAATCTGACTACTGTATTCCTTGTTGATCTGAAATGCCACTTTCATCTTCATTTCATCCCCCTTGCAAGCTGAAAAAGGAAAACTCATGTACTTTAGTTTTTTTTGTTTTCCTTTAATTTCCTATATTTTATTTGGAATCTGCTCATCCAGGCTTTCTTTTATACAATAAATGTGCAGATATACACAGAAGGAGACCAAGGTACTTGTAAGCCTTAATAGCAGCAGAAGGATCAAATAAGCTCACTTGGAGAGCTCTTCTGAAGGTTCTAGAATAAGGTGTGTAGGATATTGTTTAATATTAGAGTATTAACTTAATTAGAATGCCAGATCAAATGACAGTCATTAGATTCATAGGAACACACCTAATCCTTTCATATTTTGCTTTTTTTTTTTTCTTGCGAAAGAAATTCCATTTGAATGTGAGTCGGCCACCTTACCAGGCACGCAATGCAGTCATAATTGTTTCCTGCACTTAGTAGAAATGATGCTTTCATCTGAATGTGTTGGGTTAGATTCATTGCTTGCACCATAGACTATCTAGATCCAGTACATTTTGTTTCAGCCAGAAAAATTGTGCAAGTTGACACCACTGCCATCGTCCCTAGACTTTTATCCATTTTTGTGCGCTTAACAAGGTTTGCTTTCATACACCAGAGCTTTTTTTAAGTGAGAATACATTCCTATCTGATATTGTAAAAAGTGTACTAATTCTGACATTTGGACTTTTAGCAGAATTTAGTTCATACAATGTATGCTTCTGTTGCTTGTTTCCCAGTTGCATAAGGAAATGGACAGCGGGAGGTGGGGTACGGCGCCGGTAGACTCTTGGGAGAAGACAAAGGTCTCTTAAATCTCCCCTTCCTGTACTGGCACCAGCTCTATCAAACCATAGTGTTCGATAAGAAGCAGCCTGGCTGGCGCTTCTCCCAAGATTCTCTGCAGGAAGCGCCCACCCTCCCCCTGCTCCCGTGCTGCTTAAAATAGATTGGTGAGATTCTCGGAGTAAGACGCTTGAAATGCTACTTTTGATGGTGGTCCATCTGGAAGTGAAAGGAAACTTTCCTGTATAGTGTAGACCAGCTGGCAGCGGATCACTGAATTGCTTCCACTGTTTGTGAAAAACTATTGTTTTTTTTTTTTGTCCACACAGTTTTCCTTTTCCAGTGTGTTGGGTTGCACCTTTTAGAAGGTTGATACCTGATCTAGCATCATGCGGTGCCAACTAATACAAAACCCAGGGAAGCAAAAGTTAGCTGTATAAAGGATGCATGCGAGTGTGAGATTCTAACTGATCTCGTGCCAATGACCTTCAGATGGCAGTCATTGGACCGGGAGCAGATACTCCATTAAAGGCTGTAATTCTGCTGAGCAGATGAAAGTGTCATTCGAAGAAGAGGCGAATGGAAGAATTCTTACAGCATGTGATATTAAAATAAGGTTGGCATTTTATATAACCTGTGGGATGATTCAACACTTTGGTGTTGTCGGATGCAGTGTGTGCGCATTTTGGGGGGTGGGGGGGGTGGTCTTTAGGTTTATTCTGAAATGTAGTGTTCACAACATACCCAGTTAATTGCCTTTTGTTGTCCTTTGTAGTGAGGAAACTCATTCACCTGGAGGCACTAACTCTACTCTACACATTTCTACCATTGAAAATTAGTAGGGTTCAGCTGAAAATGCATCTATTTTTATTTCCTTGTTAAAAATGGTTTAACTAGTGCAAATTCCCTTCTTCTACACCAGCATGTAATTTAGGAGTGATACGTTCGTCTTTCCCACCCTGTTCTCCCATGTGCACCCATGACTTGTGTTTCATATGGTTGTAGCTGTTTCACGGGTGGGAACCCGAAGTACCAAACATTTGTGGAGCCAACAGTTAAGTCTGTGTATTTCCACATTGGTACTACATTATTTGTGAGGTAGAGCAGGAGTGAACAACCTTGTTTGTGGGAGTAATATTTAATGTGCTATATTAGCTAGTAAGATAACTTTACGGAATTCCATACAGGGACATTTTTTGATACTTCAGTATAAAGCAGAGTCAATCTTAGGAGTTTTGGCTTTGTTTTAGTGTTTAGCTTTTGTATTGTGTTATGTTTGTGTCTGGTCCGTACTCCCAAGCCCTAACAGCAGTGGTGCGTGCTCGGGTGAGAGAGCCCGCAAAATCCCAGCTTCTCCTTCAAGAAGAACGCAAGCGCTCCAAAGGATCCGCCGCAAATCCGGTTTATTAGACTCAATCCCTTAAGTGAGACATCACTTAACCCTTTATATTTTTATTTTTCCATAAGAATTATTACGTCAATTATTTTATCATTTTCATTCCTGTTTGCATTTCCCTGCAAGTAATGTTCTTTATGAGTGGCTAAACTTTATGTACACAAGCTTTGCAGTTATCTCCTGATCCTAATCTGGAAACGAAGACACCAACGTGTAAACACCGATGACCTAAGGGAATCCCATACTACTGTTGCAACAGCTAGACTCCACGCATGGTTCATGACCATTGGCTTTGTCTCTTGAACTAATCCCAAAACGTACAATGTTTTTTTCCCCCAAACCTTACACCCTTCTTGTTATAGCTCCATTCCACCTGAAATGAATATTTAAAAAAATATATTTAAATCACACTTAACCACAAGCTTGTCCTTTTTTGTAAGTGTGTTGGTATTAAAAAAACACCAGGATGGTTATAATGACGTCCATAGGGTGAATTGTGGATGCAGGATACAGGTCCTCCTCTAGACTTGTTGTTCGTTTCTGCATAGTCCAACCTTCAGCATTTACTTAAATATTGAGATGCTGATGTCATGCAGTGCATGTTTCTGAATATGTATACCTCCCAATGCGTAATACATTTCTTGCTGATACACTCACAAATGGCTGTTATTTTTGTCATTTGCCCGACACCACACCTAGTGCCTTTTAATCTCAAGCATGCAGCAGCATACCAACCTGTTTTATTTAGTGTTGTTGTGGAAGATGTTCTGCATTTAACACATTCTTTTATAAGCTCTCATCATTTTTCACCTCTTTAATTTTAATATAGTAAATTGTATGTTATGGCATTGGTGTCGTACCAAATTCATATTCACTGTAAGAACCCTGTGAAAATCTTAAATGGCAAGTAGACCAAGAAGGTTTGTATAATGAGGTCTCCATGCATCCTTAGCAGGCAAGAAACTGTCCCCTGTGCAGTCACATAGTTTAGGTTTTCTTTTAAAATGACTCCATTTTGTCTAGATGATGAGTGGTCTGTTTCTAGGTAATGATTAGAACCCTTAATGAGAAGTAGGTGGAGAAGTTTGGGTTTCAAAAATACATATAATTGTTAGGATGGCGAATGTATTGAAAGCGTACCTTCCAAGCACCTTACATGTTTCACTATAAATCTTTTGGTTTGTCAGGTCTCATTTGTCTTCAAGAACCAGTCTCCAACTGAAAAACAGAGGGAATTTTGGTGGGTTGTTTGTCCGATCTATTTCACACAGATCCTGCAGCTCATGATTTTGGGGAAAGATTTGAATCCAGTCTTAAATTATTGAGCCCATGAGGGTGTAGAAATTCTGGTCTTCCACTATAATGCAAAAAGAACAGTTGATGGACGGAATGCAGTACAAATCAAACATTCACCCCCAGTCACAGATCTGGGTTTAATCCATCAGTTTTTTTTTTTTTTTTTTTTTTTGCTCACCATGCCATTCCAGTTTGGACCCAGCTATATGCAAGCCAGTCTTGACCCTGTTCCCCATGGGAACAGTCCAGCCTGAACTTCCAGGCCAGGTCCTCCCTGTACCAGAAACAAGCATCCTGGGACCGGTTCCGGGGTATCACCCCTCTTCAGCCAGGCTAGCTTGAATCTGGTGGCACAGATAGCCCGGGACGCATGTCGGGGAATACCCTTCCCACTTGGGGCAACAAATGCAAATTAGAACAGTCTTCCACTATAATGGCCTTGCTTGGAAGGTACTTGACTGTTAATGATTTTACTGTCCTGTCATCAGTGCCACAAGTTCTGGCTTATTTCTTTCCACAGCAAATAACGCATTTAGTAAAACCACACAGCGTGCTTTACACCATGGTCCTTAAATTATTAAAGATCAGCAGGCATGACATAAAGTACAGCATTAACAAGCCTGCAAATTCACCACAAGAGAAGGTGGCGCCGTGTCAGCTGTATTGAAGCCTCATTCTTCATGGAAGGGAAGGGGGGAAGTGCAACCCTGCCTCAGCTGGGGAGAAATGAGCGACGTTTTTAGCACAAGGCCTTTGTTAAAGTGGCCAGTCCTTGTCCATGATGCTGTAAAGGATTGTCTGACAGTCTCACACTTCTTCTGGGCCTAGTTTCTCAGTGTACATACAGGGAGTGCAGAATTATTAGGCAAGTTGTATTTTTGAGGATTAATTTTATTATTGAACAACAACCATGTTCTCAATGAACCCAAAAAACTCATCAATATCAAAGCTGAATAGTTTTGGAAGTAGTTTTTAGTTTGTTTTTAGTTTTAGCTATGTTAGGGGGATATCTGTGTGTGCAGGTGACTATTACTGTGCATAATTATTAGGCAACTTAACAAAAAAAAATATATACCCATTTCAATTATTTATTATTACCAGTGAAACCAATATAACATCTCAACATTCACAAATATACATTTCTGACATACAAAAACAAATCAGTGACCAATATAGCCACCTTTCTTTGCAAGGACACTCAAAAGCCTGCCATCCATGGATTCTGTCAGTGTTTTGATCTGTTCACCATCAACATTGCGTGCAGCAGCAACCACAGCCTCCCAGACACTGTTCAGAGAGGTGTACTGTTTTCCCTCCTTGTAAATCTCACATTTGATGATGGACCACAGGTTCTCAATGGGGTTCAGATCAGGTGAACAAGGAGGCCATGTCATTAGATTTCCTTCTTTTATACCCTTTCTTGCCAGCCACGCTGTGGAGTACTTGGACGCGTGTGATGGAGCATTGTCCTGCATGAAAATCATGTTTTTCTTGAAGGATGCAGACTTCTTCCTGTACCACTGCTTGAAGAAGGTGTCTTCCAGGAACTGGCAGTAGGACTGGGAGTTGAGCTTGACTCCATCCTCAACCCGAAAAGGCCCCACAAGCTCATCTTTGATGATACCAGCCCAAACCAGTACTCCACCGCCACCTTGCTGGCGTCTGAGTCGAACTGGAGCTCTCTGCCCTTTACCAATCCAGCCACGGGCCCATCCATCTGGCCCATCAAGACTCACTCTCATTTCATCAGTCCATAAAACCTTCGAAAAATCAGTCTTGAGATATTTCTTGGCCCAGTCTTGACGTTTCAGCTTGTGTGTCTTGTTCAGTGGTGGTCGTCTTTCAGCCTTTCTTACCTTGGCCATGTCTCTGAGTATTGCACACCTTGTGCTTTTGGGCACTCCAGTGATGTTGCAGCTCTGAAATATGGCCAAACTGGTGGCAAGTGGCATCGTGGCAGCTGCACACTTGACTTTTCTCAGTTCATGGGCAGTTATTTTGCGCCTTGGTTTTTCCACACGCTTCTTGCGACCCTGTTGACTATTTTGAATGAAACGCTTGATTGTTCGATGATCACGCTTCAGAAGCTTTGCAATTTTAAGAGTGCTGCATCCCTCTGCAAGATATCTCACTATTTTTGACTTTTCTGAGCCTGTCAAGTCCTTCTTTTGACCCATTTTGCCAAAGGAAAGGAAGTTGCCTAATAATTATGCACACCTGATATAGGGTGTTGATGTCATTAGACCACACCCCTTCTCATTACAGAGATGCACATCACCTAATATGCTTAATTGGTAGTAGGCTTTCGAGCCTAAACAGCTTGGAGTAAGACAACATGCATAAAGAGGATGATGTGGTCAAAATACTCATTTGCCTAATAATTCTGCACTCCCTGTATAAACTGCAGTAATGACCGAATGACCTGTACCAGATTGTCCTAAAGAATCACGTTTGTTTTGTTTTCAAGGGACCACACAGTGATCAGTTTTTCTTCGTACCGGCGTCCTTCTTCTGCTAATCTTTTTAGCAGTTCGATAGGCTAAATGCAGGTGACCTATATGATGGATTTTCCAACTTCGTCGCTGAAATTTAAATTCCCCTTCACTAACCAGTGACTGCTTGTGTAGACAAATGGCTATTGTTAGCAGAATACAAGCAGTTTTGTTACAAATGATGACACATATGAACTACCCAGCAGCCACATTGCCAAATCTTCTGTAAAGAGGTACTGTGTTTTTCAACTAAATATAAGCGGCATTTCCAAAAGCAAGTACAGTAATGGTTTGAGTCACCTGCTGCAAATGAATAGGTATTCAAGTTTCAGCCTTTCAGACTTGAATAGAGGGCGCTCCTCAGATCTATCTGCTGCTTTCTTTCCGTGTGGGAATAGCCTAGGGGCTCAAGATTCTTTGCTCGTATTTGTAGACCTGCATTATGCAGTTGTTGGGCTGCTTCTGAATAAGTGGTGCCAAAACCTATTAAGGGTATACATTTATTTAAACAAAAAATATTTAAATATTTATTTGTAAAGCACATTACTCTGCATTTATCGCTTCAAAATGCATGCCAATTCTTAGGCCTCCTGCCATCCTTAAACGCAAGCTTCAGTGTACCCATAAGATTTAGGTCTGCTTCGTCTGTGTCCTCAAAAGTATGAATTCTGTCTCCTCTGTGCGCAGACAACTCCCCTGGCTAGTGTTTCAAAAGCGAGTGCCTCAATCTTATTCATCATTGCCCGGCCTTCATTTCTGGAAGAGCACCATATTCCTAATCGAGCTACTTGCTTGCCCTTCCCAGAAACTCAGCATTTCCATTTTATCCTCACCTTCAAGTTTTCTCACATTAGTTTCTTTGTTATTCACCATTAATGTGGAGTTCTCCCTTTATCGCCTTATGATTCACCAATAATCCATCTGGCATCTAGAAATACCCCAAGAAGCTATTCCTCACTGCTGGCCTATTTTAGCCTGTAGTTCCGTGCTCATTGCAGGCTTAGTGCCAGAGTGCTATTTAGTGAATGCCCACTTTTAGAATTGCCCATTCATTCATTCCAAATGTACAGTACCAAATCCAACAAAATGTGTAATGAATTATCCCATGCCCCTACATTGAAATGCCAACCTGTACTTGACTCTCTGGATGTGCTTTGAAGTGGGACCTCGTCCAGATTTTTTTTTAGTTGCTGAGCTTTGTACTCAAACCCCAGTCTGGTGCCAGCCCGAGCAGTTGGAGGGCACGGAGTGTGTGAAGCATGGAGAAGGTGCCCGAGACAAGTCAAAGGCGGACGATGTAGCAAGGTGCATATAGGAAGGTAATTAGGCTCCTCGCTTTTATTTCTCACATTGGGTACCGGTGGCCTCTTGTAGATATGCTCTTGTTAGCGCATTCTGGCTAGCTGAAGCCTCATCTAACAGTTTATCTTTTTAAAAGGTTTTCTTTTAACAGAAACATGTACTTTAGATATGTTCTGAGACTTGACATTAAGGCTTTGTTATTCCTGCGTGCTGCCCTCAGCGAGTGATACTCCTGCTGTACTGTTTCCAGCTCTGCATGAGAGATCAAGGAGTGGCAGTACTGACTGACCCTCATCTGAAGTGAAAGCCGTATGGAATTGGAATACTACAATATATGTTTTTTGTATAAATGACACATTCATTTTTAAACAAAACAGATTTACAACTTTGCTCACAGAGAGGAGATGATCCCAGAATCACATTTTATTTTGGTAAATTAAAAATCTCTTGTCAGAACCCAGGTATCCTTATTCCAAAGTTTGGATTTAGCCTCGCAACTTTATGCTGTAGAGTGTTGATCTGGAGTATCATCCTAACTACAGGCCTTCTAAATTAGAAGGTGGTTCTCTGTGCTTGTTGGGGGAAGTGGGGTACTTGCGATGTTAGTGCGTCGTTTGCTGATTTTGATGTCTTCACAGCTTCTGTCTTTATCAGCCATAGTAAGATGATGAATGTCGTTGGACTAGCTCTTTGCCTCTTTGAAGACCTTGGCATATAAGGTTTTCTTTTTTGCTTTATACAGCTTGGCAGTAGCCAATAACTTCTATTTTTGCCGTGTTTAATGTAGTTTGGATTCTGAACAGCACCTTTAGTAATTCCCTCCCGGTTCTCTTTGGTTTGATCTCTGTAGACCATCTTGCTTGTTGGTTTTCGGTTTCCTGATGTTATTGGCCACCATGTGGAGTGTGCTGCTTATGTTGTGGCATGTTAGTGGTAGTATAGCGGGTTCATTGTCCTTTCTGGAGGGGAGGGAGAAGGCACATGTCTTACTACTTGCCATACTATGGGGAGTGGACCGGTCCTTACAGTGATGCAGGACCATCTTTGTGAAAACCGAGTACACCGCTGGCATAGGTTGTCATACGGTGCTTTTTTTTTTTTTAATACATATTTTATTATAGCAACAATTAGTTTGGTCCTGTGCACACATACTGCAATACCACGGTGGATGTGGAATTCAACGTTTATTCTTTTGAAAGGCATTGAAGAACTAGTGAAGTGCCCTGAGGTTGTCAAATCCAAGATTGGGGTTTAAAAAATATTTTTTTTAAACCCTGCTTTCTTCTGCTTTCACTGTGGTTTTGTCAGATGCTATGTTTTAATGTTTTCCACAATTGCTTTGTCTGCTTTTAATTACTCCCTTGCTTTGGTGCCACAGAAACTTACATTGCACACACGTGGAAGCAGCACGAGGTACAAGGGTGCATAGCATGTTCTGCTGGTCGGTGCCCCAGAAGCTTGCATTGCGCACACAGTGAAGTAGTAGAGGTACATGTTTGCAAAGCAGTGTTCTGATAGTATGTGCCATTGAAGCTTACATTGTATACAAGTGTGCTAGTCATGCCATAGAAGCTTGAGGGGACTTGCATTGAAGCAGTAGAACTACTTGTGCATGCATAGCAGTGTTGTGCTAGTCGTTGCCCTAGAAGCTTGCCGTGGAGGTGCAAGTGCACATAGAAGTGTTGTGCTAGTCTGTGCCTCAGAAGCTTGCAGTGGTGGTACAAGGGCGCATAGTAGTGTTGTGCTAGTCTGTGCCCCAGAAGCTTGCAGTGGAGGTATAAGTGCGCATAGCAGTGTTGTGCTAGTTGGTGCCCTAGAAGCTTGCATTGAACCAGTGGAGGTACAAGTGCGCATAGCAGTCTTGTGCTAGTCTGTGCCCTAGAAGCTTGCATTGCACACATATTGAAGCAGTAGAGGTACAAGTGCGCATAGCAGTGTTGTGCTAGTCTGTGCCCCAGAAGCTTGCAGTGGAGGTACAAGTGTGCGTAGCAGTGTTGTGCTAGTTGGTGCTCCATAAGCCTGCATTGAAGCAGTGGAGGTAGAAGGGCACATAGCAGTGTTGTGCTAGTCGGTGCCCTACAAGCTTGCATTGCACACATATTGAAGCAGTAGAGGTACAAGTGCGCGTAGCAGTGTTGTGCTAGTCTGTGCCCTAGAAGCTTGCAGTGGAGGTACAAGTGTGCATAGCAGTCTTGTGCTAGTCTGTGCCCTAGAAGCTTGCATTGCACACATATTGAAGCAGTAGAGGTACAAGTGCGCATAGCAGTCTTGTGCTAGTCGGTGCCCCAGATGCTTGCATTGAAGCAGTGGAGGTACAAGTGCGCATAGCAGTCTTGTGCTAGTCGGTGCCCCAGAAGCTTGCAGTGGAGGTACAAGTGCGCATAGCAGTGTTGTGCTAGTCTGTGCCCTAGAAGCTTGCATTGCACACATATTGAAGCAGTAGAGGTACAAGTGCGCATAGCAGTCTTGTGCTAGTCGGTGCCCAAGAAGCTTGCAGTGGAGATACAAGTGCGCATAGCAGTGTTGTGCTAGTCTGTGCCCTAGAAGCTTGCATTGCACACATATTGAAGCAGTAGAGGTACAAGTGCGCATAGCAGTGTTGTGCTAGTCGTGACCCAGATGCTTGCATTGAAGCAGTGGAGGTACAAGTGCGCATAGCAGTCTTGTGCTAGTCGGTGCCCCAGAAGCTTGCAGTAGAGGTACAAGTGCGCATAGCAGTGATGTGCTAGTCGCTGACCCAGAAGCTTGCATTGAAGCAGTGGAGGTGCAAGTGCGCATAAGTGCCCAGAATGCGCATAGCAGCGTTGTGCTAGTCGGTGACCCAGAAGCTTGCTTTGTACATGCATTGAGGCATTGGAGGTGCAAGTGCGCAGAGGTGCCCCAGAAGCATGCTTAACCACATTGAAGCAGCAGAGGTCCCTGCGAATGGACTGATGCATGCTTTAACCCAGGCTTTGAGGCACTTGCTTCTTCTTTTCTGAAGGGTTTCCAGTGCTGAGTTTCGCATTGTGCTTTCGCTGATTAATCCCAGTAAAACAGGAAGAACGTGCCTTTGATAGAAAGCCCAGGACTGCAGATATTCGCTGAAGCCGCAGATTAGCACGGACCCTCCTTGTCACTCCACGATGACTTTAAGAGCCAGTGATGCCTTGAGGTAAAGAATGTCCTGGGCACTTCCGCCTACGTCAGACCCCGGAGTTGCCTTCCGCGTAGGCTGTGTGCCAAGGTGCCCTCCTTTCATGACCCCCCTCTTCCGTCACTGAAAGCAGATGAGGCCAGCCGAGGAAAGGAATCTGAAACTTGTTTTCTATAAACTAGTTTCGCATTGCAGTTTCTAAGCACTGTAGCTATGACGTTATTGCTACCTTAATGGATTCTACTTCATTTACAGACCTGCAAATCCCCACAGCTCTCTGCAGCAAGCTATTTCGCTAGAACGTGTAAATCTCTGCTGTGGTCAGCTGTATCAGTACATGTATTTTATGAAATGTGGAAATCTTTCATGGGTGATTTATGGCTAATGACTGTTGAGGAGACCTATGTGGCTGGAAAGGAGAACCCCTCTCACTGTTAAATGACGGTGGCCGCCAAAGAATCATCTCGTTAGAAAAGCATCACGGTTTTTTTTTTTCAGTGAAAACTGCAGTGTTTAAATATACCATCCAAACGTCAATCTCGTTTATCACGGTCAGTGTTGGTAAATTACAGTGCAGTTGATATAGCGAGAGTTTAAACCCACTGTGAACTTCAGCCTTTAAAGGGTTTACTCGTGGCATAAATCAACTATTCTAAAGTACGATTTTCTGGGCCATAATTGTAATACTGGTACATTGTTTTGTATACATTTAGAAGATCATGCTTGGTCGTGCAACAAGCAAGCTCCCAGCATCCTCGTACACAAAAAGAAGTCCCTCTTGTGACAAGTGCCGCAGGGCTGAACCGTGGCTAATCGCACTGGTAACTGCCAGGGACGCGGTGCGACTCCAGCATCAGCAGTCAGGCGGCGGAAGGAAGCTGGAAGAGCCTGGTCAAGGTCAAGAGGGAAACGTCACAGAACTTAAATAAGTCATTATCCGCTGTGTTCAGCGTTTGGTGTTGATGCCTCCTGGCAGCAGCCATGTGTAGACATCATCGGCGTCTTTTCATTTGGGTGTAGTGGATGAGAAACCCCGCTTTCGCGCCAGGAGGCCACTTGGAATTGCCTGCTTTTGCAGTGCTTGCGAGATTGGCCCTGTGAAACTGTTTGTTATGGCGGCCCTGTGTTTGCTTTTTAGAAGCTCCATACTTTGATCATTCGAGTTCCACAGCCGCGCCCCGTCTGCTGATTTTCTTCCTGTTGTTGGCAATCGAATGTGTGGTCTCCAACTTTACACTGGATACTGATCATTTTCTGTTTGTCCAAGGCCCTTTATTCGTTTTGCAACTTCTTTTTTTTTAAGGTAGAGCAGGGAACTGGAGTACAGCTTCGCTCAAGCCCTACACTGTGCATGCTACTGATTAACTGCGGGAGGCCTCCAATCTGAAGATTCTCCATCCATCCATCCATCCAACCCTCTTCTTAGCCCCATCCTTCTTCCCTTGTAGGCAAGAACTGTCCCTAGTGCTACGTGATGATGCACAGTTTATTCAAAGACCAGTATTGAGTCGGGCACACTACAAACCTGTCGGCAGGCTTCTTAGATTGTTTACAGAAATAATCCCAGTGAGCAAGTCGGAGACTTCTCAGTCAGGGAAATCGCAGGGGCCAGTATTGCAAAATTGAGCCCTGTGGCCATAAGTGATCTAGAATCATTTTGTCTCATTTAGCAGCAGTTCAATATCGCCTCACAACAACCTTAATGGAGGATTCTGTGGTTGAATTACTACTCGGTCATATAGACAAGGCCCTTCCACACTAGCTGACAATACTTGCAATGTAATTCCGAATAGTATCTCATAGAGGATCATTAACTAATTTGTACAGAGATTAAACTCTTCTGGTCCTGAATTATTTTATTTTTTTCCACAAGACATAAGCTGTCTCACCGCTGCCTGCCTAATACCGGGTTTTAGGACCGGTGTTATCTCTACTCGTAATGAAATATGTTTTTTTGTTTTTGTTTTTGTTTTAGCACATTTATATCACTCTTGCATTCCCCAGATGACCTGATCTGTTGCTCTAAAACATATCTGCTGTTGACCTACTCTCCTGTTCTCTCTACCTCTGAAAAGGCAGTCTGTCATGGACTGGGGAAGATTCCTGATTTATTTGTTATGAAGTGAGACAACCACCCCACTCAGCGTATCTATCTATCTATCCCTTACTAGAGCGTTTAAGCGTTCTTATGGGCTAATCTTATGGGTCGCTGATGCGCTGTACTCTGCCAGAACGTCAGCAAAGGTGTAATCTAGCATAGCTGCTGTTCTCTTAAGAACAAAACAAGGGCTCAATGTCCAGAAGAAGCAAGAGTGAAGACATTGGTATCCAGTTCCATAAAAGAATGAGACCTTTTTCCACTCATCATGCTTCTCTCATGAAAGTTTTTTTTTTTTAAACTCTAATGACGGCCTTGTTTAATTTTAAGTCTCTTAATAACTTCCTGTCCGTTTTTGCCTTGTATCTTGGCTGGGCCTACAACTCACTACCTTGGTCTCCTGTACATTTTTGGCAGTATGTCTTTGTAGTATAAGTCCTTCCATATTTCACAAATCTCCGCTCCATTCGCCCCCTCAGGTAGAAACAACTGAGTTCTCTGGTGCCTGTCAAAAAAGTAGGTTTTCATTCAGCACTAATTGATGCCAGCAATGACTCCTTGTGGATGCTCCGATCAAAATGTAATTCTTCCTTCCTTTCTCTCAAGGGACCTACAGCTTCGTTTTGCTTTCCCAAGCGACAGCAGTAACTGGTGTAGTGGATCTCAGAATGATGTGGAGTCTGAAGCGTGGTCCCAATGCCAGTCTGAGACTGGATCAGATTTTATTTCTTTCTGGCCTACATGTACTTTTGCCTAGCAATCTGACTTGGCCCAGGGTTTTGGGGTGCGTCAAATAGGATTGGTTCACTTCTCACGAAATCTACTCAAAATCAACCAGTCAGTGGGGCTGTAGATAGCTTCGTTTCTGATATCTTCCCAAAATGTATAGCCCACACAATGCTTTATATCTAGGGTTTTGAGTGACCTCTTTCACGGAGCTTGAGGTCCATGCTAATCTGACAAGGGCAATGTTGCGAAAGTACCAGTTTCATGTCAGGCTGCCCCATCAGACATAAGCAGCACTCAAGAGGTTTTGAAAGTGTATGGAAAGCTTACAAGCTGGGACGGAAACTAAAAGTTTAAGCAAACTTTAGTGTGAAAGTCACTAAAGCAAATACAAATTCTCGTAACAAGCGAATTCAACTCTGTACCTAGTTGGCATTTGCTTGCTTGCGAAACCCCCATCTCCTCTACAAAATAGTGTATGCCAATGAAAAGGGTGCAAAAGAGAACAAAGAAAGAGACAGGGCAGAAGAGAATAAAAAAAGATCCTCCAGTTTACATAACATATTAAAGGCAAAGGTAACAGTTGTGCCCCTATGAACTGATCCCAGGAAAGCTTAATACCCTCCATGTCCTGGCCCAATCCCCCAAAATATGCACAGATAGTGCAAAGAAGTTTAGTGAACTAGAAGATCGAAATACCGGAAGTTTTCAGTTTCCTGCTAAAAGGGCAGAGGACTCTGCACACTGATGTGAAGTCTTTCTGGAAACCTGACTACCACAATCTGCAGGGATGACATTTGAACGAGACTTTGAAATAATTAGGGAGCGTATAATCTCTACTGTAATGTCAAAGAACCTTCGGACCCCCAGTGCTTTCATATTTAGGCCAATTAAATACTTCCATACTGAAGTAATCATCTTCCGCCTGAGGGAAAAAATAACATTTCTGGAACAAATCAAAAATTGAGATATCACAGGACTACTGAAGACACTGTAAAAAGGAGAAAAGCCTTTGTATCTAAAAGGAAATGTTCATAAGGGACCTTTAAATCCAATTTTCCTTTATGAATTCTCCCTGACCCAGAGTAATCCTTCATGGGTAAACCTTCTTTTTTGAAGACCCAGAAGATTTTCAAATATTAATTTCGAGCATATCGGAATTGGTTCTGTAACCAACAGTACTCCTTAATATCAAGAATATAACGGTCTACTTTTTGGCTTATGATTCATACTCTTCTATCTTAATATCTATCCCTGATATATTAATTTAGTATATAATAATACTCAAGTTTAAAATTGTTGTATGGTAACACCTGAGCTACGTTGCTCAGTGTTTGCTTGTTATGCGTTTTAAGGGTGGAAATTGGTTTTAGGCTAAGAATTGCTTGGTATACTGTTAAGTGTTTGCACATGTGTCACCTATGTGAAGAGGGAAGAAATTGGCCTCCCTTCAGGAAATTCTCAAAGTCTGTGCTTTAATGTTGCACACTATTGGCAGGCTCCTCTTGGATACCACTGTCCTGCAAAAGAAGACTGGGCCATGGAGAGCGTTGCTGGAGAAAGGGGTTTTTGCAGAGGCGAGTGTCAGCTGGAGGGCTTCTCATCCTTATTATCTTTTTAACAACTTTTTTTAAGCTTCCCTTTTTCCCTTAAAACCAAAGGTTTAAACTGCCCAGTGAAATGCCAAAAAATCCATGTCCTTTTACTGCATGTTAAAGGGATACCAAATATTTGTTCAAGAAACAAGAATAGGAGATAAGGAAAGGATTCAAATAAATGACTGAACAGAAGAAAAAAGTGGTCTAGTTGCCCTAATTTCGAAGTTTGGTGATACAGATCTTAATAGCAGACAATAACACTTAAGATCGGTGACTGTTCATTAGAATGTACCAATGAGAATGATATGTATGCTGTGAACATAGCCATCAGACAAATGATAACCCTCATTTCTTTATCCAACTCAATAAGACTGATACATCTGTACTCCTAGTTCAAAGTACCATAGAATGGCGCCCTAGATAAAATATCAGTGTGTTTTTTTTTTTCTTTCTTTTTTTTTTTAAACCAAACAAATCACATGAAATGCTAAATCCTTGATACATACCTAAACTAAAATACTTTTGCAGATTTACCAATCCCATGGGTAGGGAATATACCTTTTGCTCTAGCCCACACTATTTAGTTTTGTAGAATAGATTACCGCTTAATAGACTTAAGTTCATATTGGTATCATACCATTCAAACTCCTACTGGTGTCGGACCTTGTTTGTATCACACAACTTAACAGAATAGGCGAAAAATCCAAAATTTTAGAGAATTGCACAGGTTGCACATCTGGTAAAGAATATGACCCTGTGGGATAGTCGAGTGATGATAGAGTTGCTCCTGTTGATGAGCATGACTGTGAAAATGACACTAATCTTCTTGTCATGGTTACCAGATATGGTTGCCTACCTAAACCACCTCAACACCTTCAAAGATTTTTATGTTTATTAGTTTGCTTTCTGTAGGAAAGAGACATATTTTATCTTATGTTTGCACTCCCTTTTTTCGGTTCATTTGTTCTCTTAAGCTAGAACTTCCTGGCTAAGGCACCAATGCTTCACATACCTTTCTCTGCCAATGATGGCCCTTTAACCTTTACTGCTTGTAAGTGGGCGGTGTCCATTGGTGTAAGGCTGTGAAGAGTGATCTGTTTTTGTAAAGTGAGACTGCCATGTTATTTGCGGAGCTCCACCACCTCACCTATCCTGCCCGGTCTCCTACCAATGGCAGCTCCAACACCAATGGCCACCTTTCCATACCTGCTGGTCTGGCGCAGCAAAGTAAATAACCAGGCTCTTGTGGCGTACCAAGGACATTGGAAATGACTTTGTGCAGCAAAGCTATACCTCCGAGGCACATGTGTAAACATAGATAAGAGCTTGTCTGCTAGTAATACACAAGGCCGAAGTCTCTTAAACCCCCCCCCCCCCCTCCCCCCACCCCCAATTCCCAGTGCTTCGCAGGGGAAGTGGCTGAACTTCATACCCAGGCTGTGTGAGCAGTTCAGCCACTCCCATGCCAAGCACTAAGGAAGACATGCTCTTTGCATGGTCATGGTACCCCTTCTTGGTCACCCACATCCACATCCAAGTCTCAGGAATGGAGACCACACATTAGTTTGAAAGAGTAAATGCTGCAGTTTATTTGTTGCTTTATCTTACAAGCGATCCATCGTGTTTTAATTTGTGCTCTATATTTAAAGCAACAGTTTTGGTATTGTTTTTCCCATCCGGTGATCATTCACTAGTACCACCTTCAGTTACTCAGGCGCACCCAGGTGACCTGTCGCTTCTGGTGGTAATGCTTCAGTGTTATATCATAAGTCTGATGTGATGGGTGGCCATCACTTCTGGTAGCTGTGCCTCAGTCGGGCACACCAGGTGAAATTTTCACCTCTGGTGGCCATGCATCTACAGACACCATCTTAGAGAAACCATGTTTCATTAACTTCAGCCAGTCATACATGCTGGATGGCTCCGAGTGGCAGTCCACTTCAGATTGCTGGGGGTGCCATGTCTCACAGCATGAGTGTGTGCCAGCAGCCACGTTCCTGAACCAAACCTTCTTAGGATCATACATTTTCCTATGCAGAAGGCTGAATTTGTGGGTATACGGTGCCTGTTATGTTGATAGTTGCAAAGACACAGGAGCTTCTAATGGCAATATGTATTTTTCTATGTTAAATAAAACTTAATGGGTTTTCAATCATGAAACCTAGTTTTAAACGCTAGATTCCTTTAGTTTTTTTCTTTGTGTCTTTCATTATCCTTCTTTCTCAGACTTCCTATGCCAAAATTGTGTTTAGTTAGCCTCCCACGTAAATAGGTGAGTAGTTTAAAGAAAGCGACACACTGTTTTTGCTCTCCTGTTCTCTATTGTAAAGGCGCAAGGTTGGCTTCCAGAACTGGACACAGCGCCACAGGTGGTCTTGCAGGCTGATCACAATATGCCAGATATATTGAACAGGGCTCGGACATGCTAGATCTGGCTTCCAGAACTGGACGCAGCGCCACAGGTGGTCTTGCAGGCTGATCACAATATGCCAGATATATTGAACAGGGCTCGGACATGCTAGATCTGGCTTCCAGAACTGGACGCAGCGCCACAGGTGGTCTTGCAGGCTGATCACAATATGCCAGATATATTGAACAGGGCTCGGACATGCTAGATCTGGCTTCCAGAACTGGACGCAGCGCCACAGGGCTCGGACATGCTAGATCTGGCTTCCAGAACTGGACGCAGCGCCACAGGTGGTCTTGCAGGCTGATAACAATACGCCAGATATATTGAACAGGGCTCGAACATGCTAGATCTGGCTTCCAGAACTGGACGCAGCGCCACAGGTGGTCTTGCAGGCTGATCACAATACGCCAGATATATTGAACAGGGCTCGAACATGCTAGATCTGGCTTCCAGAACTGGACGCAGCGCCACAAGTGGTCTTGCAGGCTGAAGTGGTCTTGCAGGCTGATCACAATACGCCAGATATAGTGAACAGGGCTCGAACATGCTAGATCTGGCTTCCAGAACTGGACGCAGCGCCACAAGTGGTCTTGCAGGCTGATCACAATATGCCAGATATAATGAACCGGGCTCGGACATGCTAGATCTGGCTTCCAGAACTGGGCACAGCGCCACAAGTGGTCTTGCAGGCTGATCACAATACGCCAGATATAGTGAACAGGGCTCAAACATGCTAGATCTGGCTTCCAGAACTGGACGCAGCGCCACAAGTGGTATTGCAGGCTGATCACAATACGCCAGATATATTGAACAGGGCTCGAACATGCTAGATCTGGCTTCCAGAATGGGACACC
This sequence comes from Pleurodeles waltl, assembly GCF_031143425.1. Taxonomy (NCBI): domain Eukaryota; kingdom Metazoa; phylum Chordata; class Amphibia; order Caudata; family Salamandridae; genus Pleurodeles; species Pleurodeles waltl. The sequence goes on along the minus strand of NC_090440.1, from coordinate 85,602,118 downwards.
AATCTGCAGATGAGGCCTTGCTAGCAGTAGGGTTATTGTACACCAGAAACAGACCAGCTTCCTCTTCTGCTGGCACAAAATGTCCTCATGACCTAGTTCGATTGTTCATGCACTTTTGAGGTCGTTTATGATGCTGTATTTAAAATTGAGAAGGATGAGAAGTTTGCGCTTCTGCTGCCTATGTGCTGTTCTTTGTGTGAGAGTAGCTTGAGCTGCCTGCAGTAATTGCTGTGTATCTGAGGGGAAGCCATTGTGTGTGTAAGAGGTCTCTATTCCTTTTGTCAGTGCTTCTTGCCATTGGTCTTCTGAATTTTGTGATGAAATCTCTAGGCAGATGAACATTTTTAGAAACTCTTTTGAAAGCATCTTTTCTCTTAAGTCCAGGACTGGTGCCAAACACCGCAGAACCATGCATTTTCTGATTATGCTTTCGCTAATGCACACATTGCAGTGCCTGACCGAGACCACAATCTTAATGCATTTTCTGTGTTTTGCGTCATCTACTAAAAGTCCATACTTTCATTTTGTACATAAAGCTTGTGCAGTTACCATGGCTTTTTCTCCAAAACATCTTGTCTGCATCAGAGTGCAGTAATGTCCGGCTGTCTGCAGTCTGCTTGCTTTAATTTTTCTTCAGGTCTGTGTCGAAATATCTGCTGTATGCATTATTTTGCTATATTTATATGCCTAATAAGCATGTGGAAATCTGTTTCTTTTACTAATTATGTATATTTGTGCTCATGGTGGTACAGATTTATCTTTATGTGGACGATCTTTGGGTTTGTCGTTTGCATTTCTTACAGCAGGTGCTTGTGCAGTTCTGTTTCTATGTCTTAATCCCGGTGTTTGATAATGTATAGATGTTAAGTGGGGTTGTAAAGCTAGATTGGTCGGTCTGTAGTAAGTAGAGCCTGTTTACGTGATTTTGGGTTGCCAGGGCTTTACCATGAACTGTGAATGGGCAATAGTCATGTTGTCGATGTCTGATTTATTTTTGTTCGTATGGCAGCATTCGGTTGATTTTTATTAATGTCGCTGTCATGAATTAATTTCTTTCGACACATTCAGCATGCCGTGGTGCCAATGGCTACAATTGTATATTGGGAGGCCACCGCACAAGATGAGTTTAAATCCCTTGGCACCAAACAAACGATTTGTGGTCCGTCATGGAAGACAAAGATTACTCTTAGGAACCTTTCAACTGATGATAAAGCAGTGGGACACTATCAGGTGGAAGCCATATTGATCTAATTTTCGACTCCAGCTCGGATATGGAACTCTAGTTTAAAAGGAAGTGCCTTATGTGGACCAGGGAGAAAAATAAAAAAGTTGGTTAAGTTGAGAATACAAGAGTGCGTAAGCTTCTTGTTGATATTACTGATCCTATAAATATATCCATGGTAATCTGGAGAAGCCTGTTGAGAGAAGAGCAATTCAGAAGATTGCCCCGCCATACGAATTGTCAGCAGGGAGGAGTCCTCGAACCCTGCATGAAGAAACAGATGCACTTTCCTGAAGCCATGTCACTAGTACTCAAAGTTAAGCCCATGTCTTCCATAGAAGAATGCCTCCCCTGGGGACTTCTGTAAGAAGGAACCTATTCCACTCGCCTGTGTAGGCTTCAGCGAAGCACTCCAGAAGAAAGCCCTGGCCTAGGTAGGCACATAGGTATGGTTCCTCTCCAAGGATCTAAAGTCTTAGAGTCTGAAGCTGAAAGGCAAAGTGAACAGTAGAATAGGCACAGCAGCCCGGTTGGGTCTGACCGCATCAGTCGTCCCCACCCCATCTGAGCTGCAGCCGATTAAGACCGAACTCCTTAATGACAAACCAACGTTATTTAAAATGCCCCATTATATCGACCCAAGCATCGGTTTCCTGGTCTGCATATTCCAACATATAGTTCCCCCAGTGAGTAAAGAAACCGCCATCGGACTGCTAACAGCCATTCCTCCCCCTGTCAAGTATATTAGCGAAATAGCTTTACAGTTGGAATGTGCAATTCCATTTATTTATTTTTTCAGGTCCATTTTCTCTCTCTTAAGGTTCTGATTATGTCAGAACCTCTGAAAAAGTCTTTGGTGACTTCCGGTTTGCTGAAGACAGTGGCCAGACGGTGACTTGCACTTGACATCTGTCGGTGACCTTTTTCCGTCAAAGACGAGCCACGATGTTCTCAGGAGCATCTTTCGCCCTCCAGACCGCCTTCTCTCGGCTGCAGTCACGAGTTTTTGTGAGGTCAGCACCGGCCTTTCTGTGCAGATTCTTGGTTCCCCGGACAACCAGGACCTCGCTTGGGTAATCCTGAGAACGGCTGCCCCGGCCCTGCGAAAGCGCAGCGTTAGGTTTTCATCCTGTGGCTATAAACAAGGCCGCTCGTCTTTACTTTGGGGCCGTTTCCTAAAGTACCGGGGAGCGTTTCCTGCTCTCAACAATTAAACAGCGCTTTGAAGGCTTACTTTCCTTGGTTCCTTTTCATTTATGTCCATAACCACAGCCATGCTTGTGCTCTGGACCACACGAATTTATTGCAAATCTTTAAAATACTTACAACTTTAGGTGCAGTTTAAACCCTACTAGATGTTGCTTGCACCCCTGGTGCCGACCAGTTGAATGTGTGGATTAATGAATACTTTCAGACGTGTTTAACGGAGACAAGGTAACTCTTACATGGCCCTTTTGAGAGCTAACCTCATTGAGGAGGGAGTGCTCTGTGGTGCACGGTCCAGCCAGGAAGCCTGAGAGTTGCTCGCAGCAGCCAAGAGTTGGAGTTCACGTAGGGTGCATTTCACTCGAGTGCAGCGCTTAGGTTGCTGGCATGAATACTAATCCGGGCCCTGCCAAGCCTTTCTTGTTCTTTCCATTCTGTGGCTTTGTGGTTTCATTCATTCTCTCTCTCTCCTGACTAACCCGGCGCTTCCTTTTCTTTTTTATTATTTATTTACAATTGTGTTTGCTTATGGAGTCTTAGAGAGCTTTCTCCCCGGGGTGCTGTCTCCATCGATCTCGGCCTGCTCTGAAACAGTGCCCTGAAATCTTTATTTATAGCTGCTCATGCATGCCTTCCACTGTTTGGTTCTTCCCACAATTCTTTTATCGTTATTGCAGTGTTTATGGGCGAGCGCAAAGCGCTCTGTCCCATTCTGTAATCTCTCTTTGGGCTTCCAACCACGCCCATGTCACGTCAGTCACTTTCATTGGTTCGTGGGCTTGCCTTTTAAAATCCGCTTGTTTTCATTTGTGAAAGGCATGCATACGTCATGCCTTTTCTGGTGTTTAGCCCTCCCTACAGAGCACCGGTAAACTACTGAAAACCTACGAGGCTCGATGTTGTCAGCATGGTGTCTAGACTACTTAATTTGTTTGTTTTCCACGCAGCGCGATTGTGCTGCATTTTACATGGTGCGATCGCGCTGCGTTCATTTTCTTTACAACACTAATAGCTCTAACTCGAGCAAATGCGAGACCCGTTGCATTGAAAATGCTTGTCTGATTGGCCAGTTTTACATTCCTTGCTGGACCCATTGATTAGGAAAACCTATATCAGGTTTACAGTTTTTTATGAATGACGTGTGCCTGAGTTATCTTTAGTGCCAAGAGGTAGCTTCAAGATACACCTGTCAGTGACTTCGCTGTGCTGCACAAGAACGAAACAATATTTTACTGTAACTCACTTGTGCCAAGCCGAGGGCAGAGGTCTAAATGTGAAAGTCTTCCATTCTGCGCTAGTGTTATAACTCTATCTGACTTTACCTAGCCCACTTTATCCTGCACCTTTGTTACTTTTTAGGTCTAGTGTTAGCCAAGGAGTTTTTGTTTTTCTAGGGGAAAAAAACGTTTAAACATACCTATACATAAACAAACACCTTGCAGCCTGTCCTTTTTTATCAGTTGGTGTATTGCAGTTCCATTCGCGTTTTATACCCACAACAGCATAAAGTACAGTGTATTTGGTCAGCCTACTTCAGCCATTTCCTCCCCTTACTGTTAGTGATGCATTTTTGCTTGTTTAGAGGCAACATCCCCTGGACAGCAACCAAAGATGTTCCACTGAATATATTTCCGTATTATCCGTCCATCCTGGTGCATGAGCATTCACAACAGCTGAATATTACACATGTATTGTGACTATTCTGTTGATAACTTATCGCTGTTGGATTTCATCCATGTAGAGAAAGACAATAATGAAACCAATTCACCCATCTTTCTAAAAGTAATCTGTTTCACATCCCTCAGAATACACAAAGATGGAACATGTCAGCAGACAACGCAATTTTACAGCTCAGGGCAGGGATCTTAACCCACAGAAACTTATGTGTGTGTGTGTGTGTGTGTGTGTGTGTGTGTGTGTGTGTGTGTGTATGTATGTATGTATGTATATATATATATATATATATATCAACACATTTCTTCCACGTTTACGAAGAAAGACCGCACTCCACGAACACAGCAAGTTAATTATTTAATCGGCAACAGGGACGCGTTTCGGCGTTACCACCTTCTTCAACCTGTCGATCGCCATATTGGCTCAGTTTAAATACTTTCATGATGATGCTTACAAGCAACCATCGTGCGTGTTAAAAAAACCTTATTACATAATTAATTTTCTCAAAAATCAATACATAGAAACTACATTTTGAACAATATTAACTATTGACATATTGTGCCTTACGAAGTAAATATACAAACTCATATTTTGACCAAATAAACTTTGTTTTAGAAAAACTTGTTACCGAATACAAAGTTTTTGTTGAATACATTGAAATAAATTTCATTTTGAATTTTGAATGTTAAACATTATGAATGTTAAACATTATGAATGTTAAACATTTGTGACTGTTGACACTGCAGAATAAATATACAGACTGTGCCTATCCTTACTTCTGCATATGTATCATTATTCAATATCATTTGAGTCGATTTCTTCCAGACTGATATGTGCAATGTCTTACAGAAAACCTTAAGTTAACCTTGCTGTCCAAATGTGTCAATGTAGGTGAATATGCATCTCCTCACTACTGTTTAACCCTTTTGGTTCTTTGGTGTCGAATGTTAATATGTATTTAGATTCTAATTTTCTCAACTTCTTTTCTTTATCGCCTCCTCGAATGTCTTTCTTAATACCATCTATGACACTATATGAGATGTCCTCTATTTTACCTCCATGTCTTTCATGTATGTGTCTAGCTACTGGGTATGAATCATCTTTATTCAGAATTGCCCTCAAATGTTGCAGAATCCTTCTGTGCACTTGTAATTTCGTGCTACCCACATACATTTTGGGACAGCTACACTTCAAAATGTAAACTACAAAATCACTTTTGCAGCTGTATCTGCCTTTGATACGATGAACAATCTTCTCATCTATTTCAACAAATTTTATGTTTTCACCATTCCTACAAGCTTTGCATTTGGAACATCTATAAAAGCCATCTTGTGCTTGAATCCAATTCTTTTTTGACTTTTCCTGTCTTACATCACTTTTTACTAGGATATCCTTCATCGAGGTTCCTTTCCTATATGTGATTAAGGGTTTGATAGGTATTCGTTCCCCTATTACTGGATCACTTCTCAATACATGCCAGTGTTTCTTCAACAATTTTCTCACATCCCAATGTGCAGTATTGTAAGTTGTTATGAACCTTGCTGTCCCTTGTGTTCTAGTTGGTTGTCTTTTGCTCCCATTATCCCTGCCTTGATTAGAAAATAGGAGAGCATCTCTAGTGTATGATTCTACTTTTCTGATGGCTCTGTCCAATGAAGCTTTGGAATATCCTCTAGTGCGTAATCTGTCTATCATTTCTTCTGAAACCTTCTTGAAACTATTCTCTGTACTACAGATGCTCTTAATAACTCTCCAAATGGGATACACCTACATTGACACATTTGGACAGCAAGGTTATCATACTTAAGGTTTTCTGTAAGACATTGCACATATCAGTCTGGAAGAAATCGACTCAAATGATATTGAATAATGATACATATGCAGAATTAAGGATAGGCACAGTCTGTATATTTATTCTGCAGTGTCAACAGTCACAAATGTTTAACATTCATAATGTTTAACATTCAATATTTTAAATTTAAAATGAAATTTATTTAAATGTATTCAACAAAAACTTTGTATTCGGTAACAAGTTTTTCTAAAACGAAGTTCATTTGGTCAAAATATGAGTTTGTATATTTACTTCTTAAGGCACAATATGTCAATAGTTAATATTGTTAAAAAGTTAGTTTCTATGTATTGATTTTTGAGAAAATTCATTATGTAATTATGTAATAAGGTTTTTTCAACATGCACGATGGTTGTAAGCATCATCATTAAAGTATTTAAACTGAGCCAATATGGCGATCAACAGGTTGAAGAAGGCGGTAACGCCGAAACGCGTCCCTGTTGGCGATTAAATAATTAACTTGCTGTGTTCGTGGAGTGCTGTCTTTCTTCGTAAACGTGGAAGAAATGTGTTGATAAAATACGCAGTGGCGCGCGCATTGAGACTAGCACCTTTGACGGTCTGGTGCAGAAAGGAAACGCCGAGTTCGAGTGTATGTGTGTGTGTGTGTGTGTGTGTGTATATATATATATATATATATATATATATATATATATATATAATCTCAATCATACAGTCAGTGTGCACATCTCTCTAAATGATTCATTCTGTAACCACCCGCACTGTCCTTCAGTGTTCGGCTGCAATGGGACTAGAAGTCCTACCTCTGTTCCCACATTACCGGCACTGTTCTTGCGTTCCTTACTGCAAATGCATGTGGTGCTTCAGAGGAGGGAGAGCTTCTGGAAGTTTTTGAATTATCCAGCATCATTGAGGCATTCTAAAGCTAAATGTTTGTCATCCAGTGCTGACTTGCTCACGCTTTTGAGTAATATTGATTTAGCTTTACCAAACTGTTAACAATAACCGTAGATGGTCAAACCAGTGCGTGTGATTTTTTTTTTTTTTTGTTTGTTTTTTTGTTGCTCCTATTGATCGGAATCGCAGCAGTTCATGCAGATGTGCTCCCATTTTAATTTTGATCGTTAAGCTGTGGTTATTCATGACATAAAGACAATATATGAAACATTTGTTAGGTAAGACTCTGGACTTAACAAATGATAAGCACCCCAGAGATAAAATCGTCAAAATTGCTTATTTAACATTCTACATCCCATAATATCCCCAACCTGTTCTGCAAGCCAGTGAACAAATGAAAGTCTCTGTCCTTTAGGTGACAATTCCCCAAATAGTGAATGGAACCTTATGTACAAACTGCCATATTTAGTGATGAATCCGAGGGATAGAGTGTGTTTTGGTTAGTGCTGCAGTTCACTGATCTCATTCAGCAGTCATGTGAGGCCTTTGAAAACAGAGACATTCAGTGCATGGTATAAAGAGAACACTTGTGCCTATTACTCACTTATACACTCACTTGCATATTCTTGCACAGTCATGCAAGCACTGATATACTCAGGTATACACTTATTCCATCGCCTACTCTAAGACACGCATGCCCGTGCACTGTCACTCACGTGTACTTCTGTGCTCAGTCACTTAAGGGCTCACTTTCTTGCTTGTACAATCACTTGTTGTCACTCACATATTCTCACACTCACATATTCTCACACTCACATACTCACCTAATCACACACCCAACCACTCACACACAATCCTGCACAGTCACTTAAATGCTTGTCCAGAGAATTAAGTTGGCGTTCACTGTACTATTTGCTTTACATATCTTTTTTTGCGTTTAGCTCAACGTATGGCTCTTATCTTTCTTCTTGATCCCTCTAAAAGCTTCCTCTTTCTACACTTCCATACAGTTCTCCACATCACTTTTTCCGTCTTGTGTGCTGCACGTCAACAGGCATTGTCACTGGAGTCCATTTTAAGAGCTGTTGACGAATGCATTGTATAAAACAATATAAAACAATATAATGTAAATCATCACATGTGAATATAAAACACTCAGCAGCAGAATGAGACCTCGCCAGCACTCTGTGCAAAGACTCTGTTGGGGCCAGATTTTATGTAAGAGAAGGCTGATGACAAATGAAAATCATGTCCAACAAACACATTTCTAGCCAAGCATAAGTTATCCCAGCCGGTCTCACTGTGGTGGAAGGTTATCAGACAATGCTGAAATGAGGTTTGTGAGGTGATGGTCCATCTGAAGGCAGATGGACGGACTCCTCTGGCGACCCATCCAACAGAGGCAGTCGATAAACTAGCCACGGTCTAGTTTTCTTTTTCTCTCACACACTTTTCATCCCTCAAATTTCGGAGTCTTCTATATCTTCCATCATTCACCTGGTTTCTCTTGCTCTCTGCCTTTCTCCGTCTTCTGCTGTCTCGCACACATGTTGGCTATCTGCAGATCTCTTTACTTTCTCCCTCCTCGCTCTTTCCTCTTTCTAGCTCTCATGTTTTTCTTTTTGTCGATGTTTTTTTTTTTTTTTTTTTTTTTTTTTTGAATTTTGTCTTGCTTCACTTGTTCCTTCTTTTCCCTGTCTGACTTTCTCCCACTTTGCCATTTTTTTCTGTTTCAGTTTCTTTTTCTATGGGGGTGATTAACAAACTCATGCAAGGGTGTGTGAAAGAGTCCTCTTGTAATACTGTTATGTACTCCTACGTGTCTTTGATTCACCCTAAGGCTACGACTGTGGGATCAAAATGGTAACTGGGAACAATGTCTCTTTGCATTTCCACTAATCAGGAGATGGATGTTTCCGGTTGATTCACAAAGGTGTATAAAAGTACCCAAGAGTACTCCTGTAGTGCTAGTTCCCCTTCTTAAATGCTTTTATGAATGTACCCAGCTGTGTACATATTGCCAGCGACATACCACTCGCTAGCCTCTCACAGAAGAACAGTTTTATTAGCATGCAAACCTGTGACCTGCAGGTGATGTGAAGCGTTTTACAGGAGGTTCCTTAACCACCGGGTCTATTGTGTAAGAAACAGAGATGATCAACACTCCAGCCTGATCACTACCTCAGTTTATTATAAACTTGATTTCAACAAGCTCCCATCTGTGCAAACACAATAAACGCATGCTGACGCGCCCAACAAAACATCTGCAGGCATCCATAAGCACAAATCAACATGTGTACTGAACAACAGACATACAAGTACCAGTACGCTTACATATGCATGCCACCACTCATGACTATATACCATAAAACACTGGAAGATTTACTCTGGCATCCAGGAGCACGTGTAAAGCATCTACAAGTGCTTGGCTAGACAGACAGACAGACACATCACCCCCATCAACCCCCTCCCCTTCCCCAGTTGGTCATCTTTAAAATGTTTTTAGTAAAACATTTCAAATATACGTGCCCTCATGCTTCTGCACCTATGGTCAGCCATATTTGAATGGCTTTTCTTACACTTTACAAACACTAGCTAAAGCAATAGCTTGGCCGCCAACAGCAGACTTGTTAACTTTGCAAATGCTTGTTTTTATTTTGGACTGTCAACTGCCCAGCTCAGGCGACATGTTTACATTCTTTGCTGACTTGTACCCCCACCCCTTAGTTACTGGTTAAGTACTAAAGTTAATATGGTCTGACCATAGCGTGTGTTAGACAAATATTGGATTGCAGAGACTGTTTAGATGTGGTGCAGCCTAAAGCTCATAAATGAAGGGACAGTTATTGTTTAACTGATCGTTACAATATATGAAGCACTTCTTAGCCAAGCAAACTCATTTCCTTAAAAGTGTAAATGTCTCGTTCTGCAAAATTGCTTTTTGGTTTGTTAATGAAATTGCCTATTCCTCTCTTCTCTTTGAAATCCTTGTGACTATTTTGAAATTATCAATAGCAGAAAGACCACTAGTGATTGAGTTTAATATACAAATTATAGAATAGAATTGAGATGTAATGCACATTCTTGAAATATTTGCTTTCTTAGCCATGTTAGACTATCCTAATCTCCAATCAACGCTCTGTGGTCTAGGTGTTTTAATTTTTAGGTGATGTAATTTGGTATTTTATACTTATCTCTAGCTCATTCAAAAAGTGATATTAAGCAGTTGTAAAGAAGCAACCGTTCTGATTTTGGCATTAAGATTTGTGCATTTCTAATGAATACTCCAACCTCAAATGCCTCATTTTCTCAGGAGTGCCAAGGCAGCCCAGCGGATAAAAAAAAAAAAAAAAAAAAGAAACATTCAGTAACTCTCCAACGCAGAGTAACAGTGTTGCATAGCACCAACCACCACCCTGGAGGTCTTTAATGTATGATATCAGAGATGCTACCCTGCCTGTTGAAGGTTTTGTGTTTTTTCTGTGCCCTTTACAGATCCCAATTTCCTCGCTTGTTGATTCAGTCTCACAAAATTGCGGACTTGGCAGTGTCACTTATTTCGGTTTTCTAATTTCATATATCTGTTTTCTCAGACTCCACCCACCTCTTTAATTTCATTTTTCTTTAACAGCCATAAACCCACTCCATTTGTCATTGGACAAACCCACCCACCAACGTTACCTCGTTTACTATTTTCCATTGGTGTATGCAGTTTGTCTGGGTGCAGGTGGCCAGTGTGCCCTTTGTTGAATAAACATCACCTCTGTTGGGATGTGCATTATATGTTCTGCCTTGTCAACTAAGACAGGGAAGCTGTCCTGGCCTGCCATTGCAACCGGTGTGTGCATTTTAAAACTATTTCGACCTGGGGAAAAAGAACCTATTGCCAGGCCCAAACCTTCCTTTTTTAATACATGTAAGTCACCCCTGGGTAGACCCTGGACAACCCAGAGGGCAGGGTGCATTGTATCTTAAAGGTAGGACATGCATGTTTATGCATTACATGTCATGGTAGTGGAAAAACTCTTGAATTTGTTTTTCACTACTGCAAGGCCTAACTCTACTGGAGGATAACATTGGGGATACCTGATTACATTTAATAACCTGTGACCTGTAATTTCCAGATGGGAGTACGTGACCAGTTCATGTTTGGTGTCTTTGGAATTGTGAATAAAAATCCTAACTTATGGTGAAGTTGGATTTTAAACTGCAGTTTTGATAATACCATTTTTAGAAAGATGTCATTTTTCTGCCTTAGCAATTAAGTGCCTGCAGCCTGTCTCTGGGTCACATGACTGGGTGTAGTTGACGGTCAGGCTTTGTGTACTCCTCCTAGACAATCACACCCAATAGGGAACTTAAGCATGCCTGGATGGTCTGTTACTGGCAGGGTGGGACAGAGGAACTAAACACAGCCCCACTCACACTTGACTAGACTGTCCTGCCTCTGCACAAACAGCAGCATATCCCTTGCAGCTAGTCTGGAGCCAGGGCAGGGAAGGCAGGAAAACTATGCACTTCAAAGGGAAACCTCTAGAAGCTTCTCCCACTTCTGGAGCTGTGCAAACGTTTCCAGGAAGAAGGACTGCTGTGCTGCTGAAAAATCTGCCACTCTGCTGGACTGCTTCTCTGAAGAACTGTTGCCCTGTTGTGTTGACCTGCTGCACTCTTGCCTGGGTGAGAAGGACTGGACCTGCATTTATTGACCCATGACCACCTTAGTGACTCAGAGGGCTAGTTTGCTGGTCCCTTGACTTGAGCTTCCAAGAAGACTCCAACAACCTCAACTCCTGCACCTGGACTCTTTGAAATGGGCCTAAGTTGCTCTGCCAGCCTCTGTGGATCAACGCATCTTCTCTGCTGTGCGACGCAACCCAGAGCACAACCAACGTATTGCTACACTGTCTAGATCGGTATAGCCGCAAAGACTTGCTTCGTATTGCAGCCCTTTGCACTATCGGAACTGCCGCTGTTTGAATCCCTTGTGGATGGCAGCCTAGTCAATGACTATGGACTCACTCTACATCGAAGCCTCACAGCTCCTCGGAACCGACGCTTCGCCCCAGTTGCGCAAGGCATCCTCAATGCTGGACTTTGTATCACAAGTCCTCGTCGATGGAATCCTTAATGACTACACGACCTTGCACTGCAGCTTCACTGCCCTCCTAACCCACGCATTGCTTCAGCTGTGTGACACATCTTCACGGACTCTTGCAACGGTCCGCAAACCAGCGACTTGTGACTTTGTCCTGGTCTGACACACCTGTGGCAGCTAAAGGTTGGCTTTAGTGTCTGAGAAGGTTTTCCGACTGACCACTTGAAGGCACTACTTAAAAATTCCCAAAATGCTATGCAGGGTGTATGGGGGCAGGGGTGGAATGATGCTACCTTAGCATTGGGCAGAAGTGCCTTTCTATCACCACTTGAAAACCCCTGCACCAGGGAGATACTTTTGAGAACTAGTTGGGAGAAAGCATGGTGGAGGAATGCTTAGCTCGAAGAGACCGCACCTGACCCCCTCACTGCAAGGGTGGATTCAAGGACTTTAGACTTCAGATGGCACCCAGGGAGCATGTTTGGTTTTCCAGGGCCATTGTCACTGCCCCCCCCATACTCTCTGGGAACAGTAGAGGGATGAACCAGCTCGGAAGGGGGCCAAGGGAGTGCTCCTCCTATCTTCTGTGGGCTAGTCCTGCAGGTAGGTGACCTCAAAGGAGGAAACCCCTGACTCCTGCTGACACACATGCCTTACAGGTGTCTAGGAAGCTGTAGAGGAGTTGTGGAGTTTAGGCAGACTCGACCTAATGGGACCTAGGGGTGCTGGTGAGACCCCGGACCCTGGAGAAATACCAGGCACCCACACAGGAGACAGGTCCTCTATGAGAAGGGATAGTAGCAAAAATCCAAGTTCAACAAGAATTGCAAAAAATATAGAAGCTAGGAGGCCTGAAATACATGCTCCCAGTAGCTAGAGGTGGCCAACATTGGAAGAGCAAGGTCACCTGGCCTTAACAAAAGCACACAGCACTTGGCTGGTTTGATTTAAGAAAAGTATGTATATATCAGTGGAGAAAACATGGCTGCTGCACAGGGGAGGACCCCATAAACTCCTCTGCCTGTTCAAACCTGATTTACTGGGTGTTTGATATTGTGCCTGTTGACTGGAGTACTAGTCCATTTCCCCTGAGTAAGCCCTGAGCTGCTCTCCCTCACATGCTGAATGAGGTAAGTGCTACAATGAGGTACCTCGTTCCTAGTAGACAAAAAGTTGCAGATGTATTACTTGTGAAGGACTCTGATTCTTCCGGAATAATAACTCACTTTATTACATAAATGTTTTTTTATTTCTTATTTGAAATCTCAATCTCAGGAATTGTGGAGGTGCTTGGAAGAAGTCCCTTTTTCTCCTAATCCCATCCATTTTTTTTTTCTTGAAATTTTTTTTTTTTGTGCCCTGAAAAGTTTAGAGTTCCATAAAACTTACCTTTAATTGACCTTTTCAGAATCCTATGGCCAGTTAAGTTTGTCTTTTTTTCCTCCTCCGTTTTTTTTCTCCTTATGCTAATACTTCCATCGAAACAAAAGATGCAATTACATTATGAAAGTCATTTCTTAAGTATTTACTGTTCCAGTAAAGTCATTCCATGGAAACAGCTGCTACAAGTGCATTCTCTTAATTCCTAAATAAATTATCATTAATGTGAATTGTGATTTACCATCCTATAATTGTATATTGCTTTCCCTCTAATTATAGAAGCTCAAACTTGCTTAATTTAAATAAATGCCTGTTGAACCCTTTAAAAAATCTCCTACCTTTAGAATTTAACTTGTATGAAAAAGATTGATACCTTTTTAGATCCTGACTGCTGAAACAGTGAATACCCTTGTTTGTAACAAGAAATAATAGTAATCAGATCTATTCCTTTTTGTATGTATTAATTTTAATAAAGAATGAGCTTATATGTACGTAGAATTCTCTCAACTGAAGAGCTTTTTTTTCCATAGAGAGGAATTGAAGGGACGCTTATGTGTCTTTCTAGATCGTACCTTCTAGACAGCTCATGCACAGTCTGTTACAAGACATTGTGAGCTTACGAAGAACATAGAGGGGCTTGGAGCCCACCCAATGCCTACCATTTGTTGGCTATCCTGGCACTCTCATTTGCCTGCTGCGTATTTTTGTCCCAGCTTCTCAGTCTTGTGTTTGTCCCTCTTGTGAAAATTAGCCCCTTTACCACTGCCTTTAATTGGCTGGCTTTTATGCTTCTACTCATTACTTTACTTTTCATGCCCTTTTTTTTCCTTTTTGGTTCAGCACTCCATGTAAGTGCTCATATTTTCCAGAACTCTCCCTTGTGTATTTCTCTCCCTTGCTCTCCATGTTGCTGACTGTTGCCCATTTGCTTTTCTCCACCCCCTCCATGTTCCACTCACCCTTGCGGATTTTGCTGTGTTGCTTTCTCACTCATGGGCTTCATCCTCACCCACTCCACTTTGATTTTTTTTTTTTGTACATTGTTTCTTCTCCCCACACGTGCATCTGCCGTTTCTCTCATCCATTGCACCCACACCCTCAGGTTTGCTCCCACCCTCCTGCACTCTCCTCTTTTGCATGCTGCTTCTCATTCCCACCCACTGTGTTCCTTTATTCGATTTCCCCAGTTATTGTACCCCTTCCGGCCCTCTGTGGCTTCCCTCCAAACCAGCCCTTGGTGTTTGTTTCCTTATCCTGGCCCTCCAGGTTGCTCCCAAACTCCCACACCTTTGCTTCAAATTTTTTTTTTTTTTTAAATAAAGGAAACTACAAAAACTCATGCTGTACTTTAATTTGTATTATTTAGCAATCCAAATCGGTAAATAAAAACATTGCTTACATCATTTTGTGGACTTGCATGTGAGTTGTGCGCTCCTGCAAAATGACGTGAGCACTAGGGATAATGTACAGTAAGTCTAAAAACCACTGGCAAAATTAATAGATCCCTAATGGTATGGCCTTTTTGTGTTTTCAGTGCTTGTTTCTGATTTTAAAGGGCTCTGGAAACAAACCCCTTCAAATGGAAGGGGAGATCTATGCACAGCAATGCCTCCAGTTGAGTTCTAGTGTATAAAGCACACACTGCTTGCTTGTATAAGGATTGTGTGCTCAGTTGTTTCTCACATAAAATATTACAGATTCAGTAGTTTGCAGCATGATAACTTTTCTGGATTCATATGCTGTGCATTATTCTGCCATCTAGTGGTTGGGTCCAGAATGTTCTCTTTCTCCTTCTTCTTTTTTTCTTTTTTTTGTTGTTGTTTTTTTCCTTTGGGCATCGTCGACCACCATTTGATGCTTGGTCTGTCCCCTGTGTGACCTTAGATGGTGCCCTGGAAGTTCCTGTGTTTGGTAGCAATCGTCAGCTTCTTTTTACTGCCATTGGGTCTGGAAGCAAAAGGAGGAGCTCCGAAGTTTTGGGGACAATGTTGAAAAAATCGGGAGAAATCCGGGTACTTTTTGGGAAAATATCACCAAATGAGAGAAGAGGAGCGACAGGGAGAAGGGAACCGCTGGAAATATACCCCGGTGGGGGATGGTGATGGAATTCACATATGGCAGCAGTGTGAAACAAGGCTTTAAATTTAACCTGAACTGCCACTATAAATTTGCCCAGTGTGACCCGCACAAAGCTTGCAACCTCTGCCTGCTGAGAGACCATAGGGATGAGGGCTGTGAGACCTGCTCTGCTTATGTACCCAAAACACTCGGGGCACGCCAAAAGCAGAGAGAGGAACATCACGCAGCAATGCATAGCCAACAACCTCAGGTGTCCCTGAAGGACCTAACCTAGGCCGGAGGCCCAGACTCGACACAAGAGGCTCGGACATTAAAATTCTCATGCTGAGAAAAAACATGACCCGAAGAAAACTATGATGTATGTCGAAAGGACACTCAAAGGTGAAGAGTGCTGAAAACCTTAGAGAGAAAAATCGCTGAGAGTCTCACAAGGCAGCCCGAAGTCCAAAAAAACGATGATTGAGGGTCAGTCATGAACAAAGGAGGCCCGCAGATCCCAGACTAGGGATACCGAAGAATGCAGAGCGCCGAAACATGAAAAAACCTCCACGGGGAAAGAAACCCCGAAACCGTCAGAAGAAGAACAGCCGCCGCCAAAAAAGAGACCATCGCCGACACAGGATGTTGAAAAGGCATTAGAGGTGGAGGAGAAGAAGCGTCGACTAGAGGCTGAAATGGCAGCACTCCTACAATGCAAAAAGGAGTTTGACACACTAAAACAATTCAAAATCCCACCAAAACCTTCCACCAGCACAGATGTCGGAGGAAGAGACTGCTCTAGAACTGCCTGCATCCCCCCCAGCCCCACGAAGAGGAGTCCGAGGAGGATTTTTATGACCCCGAAGAGAAAGAAGCAACAGGGAGCTTCAAGGACGATTGGAATGACAACATGGAGAGCTCAGAAGAGGAGGTCAACAGCTACCCCCGAGGTCTTCACCCCCCAACGACTTCACAATCTAAAACAGCCTAATTAAGAGGGAAGCAGAAACCTATGCTGTATCCTTGGAGGAAGATAAGAGACTCCTGCTTCCTATTAGAAAACCTCATGCCATCAAGCAAGGGGAATCTGTATCTCCCAATGCTACTCCGCTCTGGACCAGGGCAAGGAGGCCTTCAAAGAACCTGCTGCAGCAAAAGGAGTGGCACCAAGAGTGGAGAAAAAATATAAACCTTCCCCAAATGACCCCAAATGTATCCAGGAGAACGCAGTGGTTGATTCGCTTATCATCGTCACTACTGCAAGGAGGAGCAATTTATATACCTTCACAGGCCCCGCTCCCCCTACTCCCCCTCCCCCCCTGAAAGGGGAAGCAAGAGGCTGGACATGGTAGGGAGAAAGATGGAGAGGAAGGCAGCAACACAATGGCATATAGCAAGCTCCAGTGCCCTCCTCAATAGATATGGCCATCAGCGGTAGGACGAGATTGAAGATTTTAATAAAAAGGCTTCCAGAAGAGGATATGAAAAAGGCAAAAGCAATCATCGAGGAGGGGAAAAACATCACCAGCACCTGTGTAAAATCAGCGGTGGATGGTGCTGACACAACCAGTAGACAAATGTGTACGGGGACAACCCAGAGGAGGTATGCATGGTTCGGAAGTACAGACCTCCATCATAAACAAGCCCTTCACTGGAGATGCCTTGTTTGGCCAAGAGGTAAATTAGTCCTTCCAGCAAATTAAGAAGGGCAGTGGAACAGCAAAGACAATGGGTGCTCTCCAATGCAGATGCAACTTCAGATGGGGGAGGAAACACCCTCAGAAGACTTACAGGAAGGGGACCTTTTGCGACAGGGCAGCAATAGCAACAACGGCCCCAGGGGAATATACAACAGACTAGCCAAAAAACCCATACCAGCAATGGCAACATCCGACAAATCAGCATTTCGAGGTAGAGCTAGGGGCCGATCCTCCAGAGGAGGAGGAATATCCAAGTGACTTGGAAATACCCCCAAGCCCACACACAACACCAGTGGGGGGCAGAATAGCACAATACCCACATGAATGGAAATCTTAAATGTGGTATGCCATGGTTACTGTATAGAACTCACAAACCTAATAATACAAACCCACCAAAGAAAAAAAGATATCAGAGAACAGAACTGGTACAACTAAGGAAAAAAGTAAAAACTCCTGCAAAAGAGTGTGAAAAGAGGAGTTAAACAAGGGAAACTACTCGCCCTACTTCCTGGTACCAAAACAAGACCTTACACTAAGGCCAATCCTGGACCTCCGGTTTATAAACAGATTTATGCACACACAACTTTTCAGTATGACAACCTTATAAGAGGTAATACTACTCCTACAACCATAGACCTTAAGGATACTTACTTGCACATACCTATCAATCAAGCACACAAATACCTCAGGTTCTTCCTCGAAGGTTCACTATCGATTCAAAGTCTTACCCTTCGGAATAAAGTTGACTCCAAGGATTTTGACAAAATGCCTGGCAACAGTTGTGGCATTCTTAAGAAGGAAGGAGATTCACATATACCCCTACCTGGATGACTGGCTAATAAAAGCAAGTACAAAGGAGAAATGTGAAAGGGATACTCAAACAGTGATCACAACCCTACAAAAGCTGGGTTTCAGCATAAACCACAAGAAATCATCCTTAAGGATGCAACTGGAGAAGATTTTCCTAGGAGCCAGACAGGATTCAAAGAAAGCACATGCATGCCCTACCCAGAAGTGAGTGTAGGTAAAAACAGAGCAAACTCGCCTTTACTAGTGGGGGCGATCTCTCACAGTGAGGACAGTCATGAAACTAATGGGCATGATGGCATCATGCATCACAATCCAATGTGAGATTCCACATGCGAGCATTCCAGGCAACAACTGGTCACAAGCAACCAGACTTTGGGAGAATCTAGTGATTGTAACAGAGAGAATACAGAAGGAGATACATTAGTGGGCATCCAAAGACCTAACCATGGGTAGAACTTTCAAGACGACAACTCCATCGGTGACCATCACAACAGATGCGTCTCACAGGGGTTGGGGAACACATGCAGAATACTCAAGGCCAGTGGAGCAAGGAAGATGCAATGAAACACATTAATTTTCTATAGATGAAGACCGTGTTACTAGCCTTGAAAGCTTTTCAAACACAAGTATCGTGGAAAACATTGCTAATCTACACAGACAATACAACAACAGTGTTCTACCAGAACAAACAAGGGGGCACAAAGTATTTTACCCTAAGCAAACTAGCCCAAGAAACATGGAAATGGGCGATACCACAAGGGATCAACTTCCAAACAGTAAAACAAAAGAACATAAATCTTCAGGGTTTGGGGCACACCAACAATCGTCTTGTTCGCATCAGCCGAACACAAAAAATGCCAACTCCAGGTTTCCACACAACCAGTCAGCGGGGAATGCCCTGTCACTAGACTGGTCAGGGAGATTTGCTGATGCCTTTCCTCAGACTTCCCTAATACCAAAAGTACTGGAAAAGGCCAGGAAACCAGGGATGACTCTCATCCTAATAGCTCCACAATGGGCCAGACAAACATGGTATTGAAAAATATAGGGGGGGCAGGGAGGGGGCGGTGAGTTGATGTTACTGATCGAAGAGCCAGGTCTTGAGGAGTTTTCTGAAGGTGAGTAGGACTTGGGTCTGTCGCAGGTTGGTCGGGAGCGTGTTCCAGGTTTTGGCAGCGAGGTAAGAGAAGGATCTGCTGCTGGAGGTTTTTCGTTGGATGCGGGGGACGACGGCGAGGGCGAGGTTTGCGGACCTTGATGGGTGGGGGTGTAGAAGGTGAGTCTGTCGTTCAGGTAGGTTGGTCCGGTGTTGTGGAGTGCTTTTGTGAGCATGGGTGAGAAGCTTGAAAGTGATCCTCTTGTCCACGGGGAGCCAGTGAAGGTTTCTCAGGTGGTGGGAGATGTGGCTGCAGTGGGGTACGTCTAGGACCAGCCGGGCGGAGGTGTTTTGGATGCGTTGGAGGGGTAGTAGGTCTTTTGCTTGGATGCCTGTGTAGAGTGCGTTGCCGTAGTCTAGCCTGCTGCTGACGAGGGCATGTGTCACCGTTCTTCTTGTTTCTATCGGGATCCACTTGAAGATCCTACGGAGCATGCAGAGTGTGTTGTAGCTGGAAGTGGAGACTGCGTTGACCTGTTTAGACATGGTGAGGGAGGAGTCGAGGACGAAGCCCAGGTTGCGTGCGTGGTTGGTTGGTGTCGGTGGGGTTCCTAGTGCTGTGGGCCACCAGGAGTCGTCCCAGGCGGGGGGGGTGGGTCCTAGGATGAGGACCTCCGTCTTGTCCGAATTGAGTTTCAAACAGCTGTTTTTCATCCATTCGGCAATGGATTCCATTCCCTCGTGGAGGTTGGTTTTGGCTCTGCGCGGGTCTTTGGTGAGCGAGTGGATGAGCTGGGTATTGTCGGCGTAGGTGAGAATGTTGAGGTTGTGTTGTTGGGCTACTTGTTCGAGGGGACCATGTAGATGTTGAACAGCGTCGGGCTGAGGTATGAGCCTTGGGGGACACCGCAGATGATGTCGGTGGCTTCGGAGCGGAAGGGGGGGAGGCGGAGACTCTGGGTTCTGCTGGAGAGGAATGAGATGATCCAGTCGAGGGCTTTTCCTTGGATTCTGATTTCGTGGAGGCGAGATTTCAGGGTGCAGTGGCAGACTGTGTCAAAGGCGGCAGATAGGTCCAGGAGGATGAGGGCTGATGTTTCGCCGTTGTCCATTTGACGTCTGATGTCGTCTGTGGCGGTGAGAAGGGCGGTCTCAGTGCTGTGGTTTCATCTGAAGCCGGATTGGGAGGGAGCCAGGATGTTGTCTTCGAGGTGGCTGGTTAGTTGTGTGTTGAGTATTTTTTCAATCAGCTTCGCTGGGAAGGGGAGTAGGGAGATCGGTCGGAAATTCTTGAGGTCGTTGGGGTCTGCTTTGGGCTTCTTGTGGAGGGCGCGGATTTCGGCGTGCTTCCAACTTTCCGGGAAAGTCGCTGTTTCGAAGGAGATGTTGATGACCTTCTGTAGTTGGGGGGGGATGGTCGAGTCGGCCTTGTTGTATACGTGGTGGGGGCAGGGGTCTGACGGAGATCCCGAGTGGATGGAGTTCATGATCTTGCGTGTCTCTGTCGTTGACGTTGGTCCAGGAGGTCAGGTGGTTTGCACAGGTGGAGCTTTCAGGGGTGGGGTCTGGTGTGGGAGTGGCGTTGAAGCTGTCGTGGATGTCGGTGATCTTTCGGTGGAAGAAGGTGTCCAGTGCGTTGCAGAGTTCTTGGGATGGAGGGATGTCGTTGGCGCTGGGGTTGGAGAGTTCTTTTACGATGCTGAAGAGCTCTTTGCTGTCATGTGCGTTGTTGTCCAGGCGGTCTTTGAAGTGGGATAGTTTGGCTTGTCTGATGAGTTGGTGGAGTCTGCGGGTGGCGTCCTTGTGGGCTGTGAGTCTGTCAGGTGTGCGTTTGAGGAGCCATTCCTTTTTTAGTTTTCGACAGTCGCGCTTGGAGTTTAGGAGCGCGTCGGTGAACCAGACGGCTTTTCTTCTGGCTTGGTTGTTAGTGGCTTTCTTGAGTTGTGTGAGGATGTTGGCGCAGTTGTCGATCCACCGAGTGAGGTTGTGGGCGGCGGTGTCTGGGTCGGTGGGGTCGGAGGGTGGGTTCTGGGCGAGGGGGTTGGTAAGCTGGTCTTCAGTAACTTTGCTCCAGCATCGGCAGGGTGGTTGTTGGGTGCGATGGTGCTCGGAATGTTTCTTGTATGTGAAGTGGATGCAGTGTTGGTCGGTCCAGTGGAGTACGGTGGTGTGGTTGAAGGTGACGTGGGCGCTTGAGGAGAAGATGGGATCAAGCGTGTGACCGGCGAAGTAGGTTGGTGTGTTTACGAGTTGTCTGAGGCCGTGGTTTGTGAGGTTGTCGATCAGAGTGGTGGAGTTGGTGGTGTTGTGGTTCACCAGGTGGAAATTTAGGTCCCCGAGGAGGATGTAATCCGTTGAGGTGAGTGCATGGGTGTTGGTGAGATCGGCGATGGATTCGCTGAAGGGTGCTCGTGGTCCGGGAGGTCTGTAGCTGAGCGTTCCTCTGAGAGCGGTGTTGGGGTCGGTGTGGATGCGGAAGTGTAGGAGTTTGGCGGTCTTGAGGGTGGCGTCAGTAGTGTTGTAGACCTTGAGGGTGGTTTTGTGGGCGATGGCTATTCCTCCTCCGATTCCGTTGGTGCGGTCCCTTCGGATGATCTTGTAGCCGTACGGGATGGCTATTGTGATGTCGGGCACCGGGGAGTCGTTCCGCCAGGTCTCGGTCAGGAATGCTACGTCTGGGGCGGTGGAGTCGAGTAGGTCCCAGAGCTCGATGGCGTGCTCGCGTGCGGAGCAGCCACCGCCATTAAGAAGTGGGGGGGAGGAGCAGCTGGGAGGCGGGAGGGAGCTGCGAATGTGGGCGTGAGGGGGGTGGGGCCGCAGGGAGGCAGCGGCGGGGAAAGCGGCTCAAGGAGAGCCAACAAGGGGACGGCGGGGAGCGCACAAGGGGCAAAAAGCGGCTGAATAGCCGAGGAAACTGCAAAAGTGAACGGCACAGAAATTCAGAGGCACAGAACACGAGTCACAAATAAACGAAGGCACAATAATTCAAGGCACAGAACACGAGTCACAATCACTTTAAGACGGTACAAAGCACAAGTTTAGTGAAGCTTACCAGAGCCCACTAGACACCAGGGATGAGGCGCAGGTGGAGGAGGGCTTCGAACGCGCGATTGGCAGCGCATGCAGGGTCAAGGGCAGGGGGACAGCTTGGTGGTGCTGCGGGCATGGAGGAGCGGTCTCCTGACCAAAATCAGAAACCAAAAGCTAGAAAGCAAACGTCAAGAAAATGGTGCGCATCAAAATGGAAAAGATACCTCCTATGGTGCACAGAGAAGAATACCTTGGAGACAATATCTATCTAGACAGGAAACAGTAATAACCTATCTAGGTATTCTTGGCAGCAGTTGTGGCCAACACCAGGTGAGCCCTCTCCTCTGTACAAGTTTTTTCACAGCACCTGTTATAAAAAGGTTCCTGGAGGGATCCAAAAGAATTGCACCCCCGAAGAAAAGCACCAGCTCCAATGTGGAGGTTGAACACTATATTGACGCAGTTCATGACAAAACCATTTGAACCTATGCACAAAGCAGAAATCTGGTTTACCAAATTAAAAACTGATTTTCTAAAAGCAATCACATCTGCATGAAAAGTAAGTGAGATTCAAGCACTAACAGTACAGGAACTATACATGCAAATTCACAAAGACAAGGTACTCCCCAGAACAAATCCTCAATTCCTACCTAAGGTGGTGGGAAAATTCCATGTCAACCAAACCATCCAGTTGCCAGTTTTCTTTAGGAATCCACAGACCTAATTAGAAAGGACATTACATTCCCTAGATGTGAGAAGAGCACTAATATGCTACCTAGATGAGACAAAACAGTTCCGTAAAGGGAAACAACTGTTTGTTTTATTTGCCAAATCCGATAACGGCTGACTCATCACAAGGAGTGTATTGCACGATGGATTGTGGAGACAATCCAAACATGCTGCACATCGGCTGGCAAACGCCCACCTCACTGCTCTTAAGCACACTCAACAAGAAAGAAAGGTGCACCACTAGCATTCATGGCAAATGTACCCATTCACTTTATGCACAGCAGCCGCATGAGCATCCCTGCACACATTCACAAAGCGTTATTGTGTGGACATTCAAATACATAAAGAAGCTCAAGTGGGGCAGAAAGTACTACAGTCCCTGTTGTCTAGCTCATCATTTGACACCAACTAACCCAAGGAAGGGGAAACCGCTACGTAATCTAATGCACAGCATGGGAATCCCGAAAAAGATACATGCTGCAAAACGAAATGGTTACTTACCAATAGGAATATTTTTTAAGCCTGAAGCATTTTCTGGATTGACATGAGACCCACCCGCCTCCCTGGAAATGAGAACGGGACAAAGAGGTGTGAAAGACGTCTTATGTGTATAAAAGCAAACTGTTAAAAAAAAGAGAACAAAAAAAAAACTGAAGATGGCTACCACGCACAGGAACGTCTGGGGTACCGTCTAATCTCACACAGGGACGGACCAAGCACCAAATGGTGGTCGACAACGCCCAAAAGAAAAACAAAAAAAGACAATTCTGTACCCAACCACTAGATGGCGGAATAATGCACCACATGTGAATCCAGAAAACTCTTCAGGCTGCAAAACGACTTCTACTGGTAAGTAACCATTTTTGTTTTCATTGCCTCCAGAACATATTTTTTTTTCCCTCGGCTGTGTTCACAGAGCGTCTGTTAACAATTTACTCATAGTTACAGAAATAAATGTTGGGTATTGTTTTTGGAATTAAATTAGAAACTTAAATTGAATGGCCTTGTTTATTCATTTTAGCTGTCAAAGCTGGGTTCCGTTTTGTAGAACTGCTTGAAGGATACTTTTATGCTTTGGATCACCCTTCATTGCAGTGTTTTTCAATTTTGGAGCTCCCTGTGGAATAGTACACATGTGAACCCCGCACAATTAATAAGGCTTCAAAGAGCTTATTTTGGAAAAGGCAAATGGAAAAGGCGACTCTCTGTAATCACACGTTGTGGATGGTCAGTGCTGTGCTATTCACAGTGGAAAGGTGTATAACCAAGCTTTGACAGTAACTAGGGATGTCGCTATCTGCGTTCTCCAGTTGAACACTAATGGAAGAATCTAACAAGTTCTAAACTACTATGTGGTTTATGTAGAGTTGAGGACTCCATTAGTGCACAAGATGAGGTCGCAACAAGGCGGGGATGTTGAGGGGGGCTGTAGGATGGAAGTGCACCCCAATTAGGGCTGAAGTTTGTTACCCAAACTCTGAGAGGGATTTGTAAAAGAGCTGTTTTCCTTCCTTGCATTAGAACCTTAGAGTACATAGACTTTCTTAGTTACCTAGTTATAGGTGCCCTCCTCTTGTATTTTATATACATATATGCGTCTGTGTGTAAATACATCCATATGCCTGCTTACAGTAATGCAGCTGTTGGTTTGGTCTTGCTGTGATTCCTTTGTTGGAACTCTAACCCGGTAGCGTACACTGAGTTGCAGCAGATGCATGGCTAAAATGTGTGTAAATAGCAACCAAGAATACTGGAGAGAAAAAGGATCCTGGTCTTGTGCCTGTGGCTGAATTTTAACTGAGACTCTGTCAAGCATGTGTTGAGCTTTCCCTTTTATGGATTAAGATGAGCAGGGTGTAGAAAATGAAAACACATTGCGAATAAGTAATCTGCAAATGGCTGTTTAAAGGTCACTCTATACTAGTTTAGTCTGCACCAGCAATTGGTCTGCTCCAACCTAGGCTGTTCGGTGCCAAAAATAATATTCAATTTGAATGAAAGAACTGCTGCTCCTGCGTGATTTTGTCAATGTTGTAAGTCATGTTAGCTGGGTTTGTAAATGTATACTTTGATAAATTATGCCGTTTCGAAAAGAACATTTTACCTTTCCATCTCTTTAGGGCTGGCTTTCCTTGGTGTGTTGTGACTTCTGACTGGCACTACTACTTAAGCTAAAACTGCCCCTTCACTAGGCAGTTCGGCTAGTCTTAGTACGCCATCCAAACCGGATGGTTCGGTGCAAAATATTCCATTGCTTATTCAATACAAGTTTATGTCCATCCATAACTTGGCTAATCGTGTAATGATGCCGTGTTTTCCTTGAGGAGAAAGTTCTTTCTTTTGAGATTTAGAAGTTTGTTTGACTGAAGGTCAGGCAAGAAGAGGATTGTAATTTCTGAAATTGATTCTTCTATTTTATGGGCACTTATGTTTTCCACATAGTCCCTGACTTTATATTCAACTCTAGCTGCGACTATTATCTGTTACAGTGCACTGATCTTACACTGTCTTCTTATCTGTACTTTCTGCAGAATTTACTTTTGATCGTTAGACGTATTTGACTACAGTGGGTACTGCCCGGGTACAGTTTAAAGCTCTGTGCCTTCTCCACAGATTTACACTTTTTCACTGTGAACTACTTTAATTCTTTGTACCCTTTTTCCTTCTTGTAAGAATATTTCTTCTTTGATCATCTGCTTTTTCCTGTAAAAGAATGACCTGAGGAAGAAAACTGTTTCCTCAGAAGTGACTATTGTAGATCAATTGATAGTAGATTGGAAATCAGACGATTTAAAATGGTATATAAACATAGCTGTGAAAAATGAAACCATACACGTGACTTCATAGCGTGTTGTTCTTTTTAATAATCTTAGTATAATCAAATACTTATGTTTGTACACATTATTGGTAAATATGGCAACAGCTCAGAATGGTAATGATAAAAAATAAAAAAAATTACTACATCTACCAAGAATTCTGTACAAAGTGAATTTTCTTGAGGTGCTCTTCACAACTTAATATTACTCTTTGTTGTCCTAGAAATCAAAAAAGTTTGAGTAGATGCTCTGAATATTGCAATGTTCATGTTCGCTATACATCTCTTCTATAAATGGGTTCGCTTGTATACGTCTCAGACATATGTTGACTTGGTGTATTTTGGTGTGTTTTTTTTTTTTTTTTTTTTTTTTTTTAGCGATCTGATCTATGAATATTTATTAAAACCAGGTGAATGCATATGATTTTATTCCTAGTCATCTCTATATGAAAGGCCTACTTTTTTAATCTCTCTACACTGCGATCTGATTTGTAATGTGAAAATTGGGTGTGGTAAAATGACCTTTATGACCTTTTCACTGCGTGGTACCCCCGAGGAGGTGTGGTAGTCTAAGGCTACAGAGGCTAGACTCTGTCGTTTGTCATTGAATCTTGGGTTTGGCCGAAAAAATTAGAGGGATTATGTCTTGGAAGATTTTAAACTTCTTCAGCCTCTGTGAGAAGAATGTGGTGAACGGACTTGGCTAAGTAAGGCAGTCCTCCCAGCAAGAATGTGTAAGAGACTGAGACTCCCTTCTGGTGAGTAAAGCTTAACTGCTCCTAGTTAGCTGACCTCATGAATTGCTAGGCTGTAGTGGAAATGGGATCAAAACCCCAGAAAAGTACTGTGGGCTGAGTTTATGCATGTGTAATTTGCAGTGTGAACCTTGTCAAAAGACAGCAAAGTGCTTTACAGCATCAGTTGCAAGGGTCACCAGGAGTCCGCTTGGGACGACTCCTGGTGGCCCACGGCCCTCGGCACCGCACCGACCCCTGCAAACCACGCCCGCAACCTCGGCTTCATCTTGGACCCTCTTCTCACCATGACCAAGCAAGTCAACGCCGTGTCCTCCGCCTGCTTCCTCACCCTCCACATGCTCCGCAAGATCTTCCGCTGGATCCCCGCCGACACTAGAAAAACCGTGACCCACGCCCTCGTCACCAGCCGCCTGGACTACGGCAACACCCTCTATGCTGGGACCACCGCCAAGCTCCAAAAACGCCTGCAACGTATTCAAAACGCCTCGGCCCGCCTCATCCTCGACGTACCCCGCAACAGCCACATCTCCGCACACCTGAGACACCTGCATTGGCTCCCAGTCAGCAAAAGGATCACCTTCCGACTTCTCACCCACGCACACAAAGCCCTCCACAACAAGGGACTGGATTACCTCAACCGTCGCCTCAGCTTCTACTACGCCCCACCCGTCTCCTCCGTTCCTCCGTTCCTTGGGCCTCGCGCTCGCTGCCGTCCCTCGCATCCGCTGTTCCACGGCGGGTGGGAGGTCTTTCTCCTTCCTGGCAGCCAAGACCTGGAACTCCCTCCCCACCAGCCTCAGGACCACCCAGGACCACTCCGCATTCTGGAGACTCCTAAAAACCTGGCTTTTCGAGCAGCAGTAACCCCCCCCCCCCCTTTTTTTCCCCTAGCGCCTTGAGACCCGCACGGGTGAGTAGCACGCTTTATAAATATTAATGATTTGATTTGATTTGACATGGTGAACATGTGATTAGAGAGGTAGGTAGTTTCTGGAAGCAGAATTGTTTTTTTAGTGCATCCTGATGTTTGTATTTTTATGGAGGTGTGTCTTCAGTTCTTTTCTAAATTGTAGCAGAGTCCAGGTGGATCGTGAAATGTTGTTCCATTTTTTTTTTTTTTTTTTTTTTTTTTTTTTTTAATGTTAATCTCCAGTCTGATTTCCTGGTTCTGTGTGTGCCAAGAGCCACCGGAGATGGTGATAAATTGCAGGCTCCTCAGAGGAAACCTATAGAGTTCAATCAGGATGGGGGTGACCTGATCCCATTTCATCAGACCCTTTGATAAAAGGTATTGTGGTCAGGGGGGTCCCCGCCACAAGAGCGGAGGAACTTCACCCTGCTATGAAAAATGCCTCCAGAACGGAAAAATAAAATGGTAATAAACGTTCTTTATTAGCATTTTATTTTTCAGCGTCCCAACATGAACATGCTGACTGGGTGGGCAGTTTCTGCCAAGTGGCAGCGGGGAGCTGTGCACTTGTTTAAAGTGTGCATGTCCCTTTGGCTGTCTGTCTTGCGACGGCCAGCATGACATGCACACTTTAAACTTCTCTAACTCAGCTGTCTTAAGCTGGGTTAGAGAAAGCACAGGCTTCCAGCCCTCTTGTGAGTGGTGAGAGATGCCTCACCTATCATTCCTGACGCTTCTTTCATGCTGGTTAGTAGCATTAAAGCAGCACCAGGATTGGCTGGTGCAGTTTCCTGGGTCCCGTTGCACATTGGACCCAGGAGAGACTGTGAGAGGACGACGTCCGGCCTTAAGTAAGTGCTGTTTTTTAAAAAATTGTATTATTATTGTAGCCACCTCTCGCCCTACCCCCCCCCCCCCCCACTGGTAATAAGAGCCAGCTGCCGCTGACTGTGGCATGCGATATGCCCTTACAGAGGCCAGTATGGAGTCCTTGGGGCAATGAAGCAGTGTTTCCGCTATCCAGATGGAAGAGTGCAAGAGCTTGAACAGCTGTTATGAAGTAGTTTTCTGGGATAAACGGTTTCACATTATATAGTAGGGAAAGTTAGTACTAGGCTTTGTGCTTATTGAGGATGAGGTTGGTGGCCAAAATTAATCCAAGTGACTTGGTTGAAAGTTTGGTTTTGAAGCTGTCGGAGTTCATGTATGAAGCCAGATTTTGACTATTTTTTTTGCTGCTGGTTATTGACAGATAACAGGAATTCCATCCTTGTGTCGTTTAACTTCAGATAGGTGTTGAATAGGAGGTCTGTATGAGATGCAAGTAGCTATTGGGGCATATTGGTGAATTTTGATTCTATCATCTGCGAGTGGAACCCCAAAGAGCTCCATATAAAGGTGAAAGCACTTTAGACATTGCAGGTGGTGAGAATCTTCTGAAAATTGTTGGGTGCTCAATTGGACCAACTGGTGTCAGTTGGAAAACTAGGAGGAGAGTCATTGAACGTTTTCAGTGAATCCCATTCAAGACCTCAGAGACTGAACCAGGGAGGGATGGTTGACTGTTGAAAACAGCAGAGTTCTACCGATATAAGAAGGCAAGGATCATCCTCATCTGTCGTCTGGAGGGTTTTGTTTGAGATGTGTAAGATAGCGGTTTCTGTGCTGCAGCATGATTTGAAACCAGATTGGTAGTCATGCAGGAGCATTGCTGTGATCTTGTAGTTGAGAGTGGACTTTTTGTTTTATTTTATTTTTTATCTTGAAGCTGATGAAGGGTATCTGAGTGGTGGGCTGGTAGTTGGGAAGATCGGGGTCTAATGTAGGTTTCCTTAGGATTGTATTGGTCAGGCCTGTCTTGAGAACTTCTGGGATTTGTTGATGTCGAATCTACAGTTGGTAGTGCGTCAGATGAGTTCAGGATTCAGGTTGCACATGGAAAATCATCTGAAGGTTTCGCATTCTCTTCTGTCTTGAACCCAATTTATTGGCTGGATGCTGAGCAGGGAGATGGGGATGACAGGGCTTCGTCCATGCTTATGGGCAGATTGCATTATATGGTCAGTAATATTGCGAAGAGGAGATCTAAGATGAACTCCTTGAAGAGTTGGTTGGGTTGAGGCAGTGTTCTGTACCACTTTAGGTGGTTGAAGAGGGTTTTTTGTTGTTGTTGTTT
Organism: Pleurodeles waltl; assembly: GCF_031143425.1. Taxonomy (NCBI): domain Eukaryota; kingdom Metazoa; phylum Chordata; class Amphibia; order Caudata; family Salamandridae; genus Pleurodeles; species Pleurodeles waltl. The sequence continues at coordinate 85,572,752 of NC_090440.1, read as the reverse complement.
TTTTGACCTTGCGTCACTGAGAGTTGTGTGCAGAGATCCAAGAATTTGCCAGTGAAGTCTTTGTTCCTCCTGAGGCCAGTAAATAAAATCTAGAAGGCAGTATATTTGCAGGTTTAGTTGCAGGGAGTGAAGTTGCATGTCAGGAGCTCAATGGAGTGTTGCTTGCCTAGCGTGCCTTATGGAAGACAGTAAGGCCTCCTCACTTATCTAGTCATGCGATGGATGCTTTACCCTTTGGAAACAAGTGTGACCTGTTTCGGTGAAGAAAATTATTTTGAGTGTGTGATGGGTGATGAGGTTAGGGATGTCTGGAGCATGAAGCACTGCAGAGAGTGCATTCATAAGCATGATTTGGAATGTATGTTTTATAGTTTGAAGGTTTGTTGTGGTTAGTATGTGTATGGATTTGTGTCCATTTTTTGCGAGGATGCCATGTGAGTGATTCTGTGGTTTAGGTCCTGGTGTGATTTAGGAGGGGGGTGGGGGCTGTGTATGGGGAGGGTGTATGGTGGGGAGACCATGGGGGGAGTTTTGGAAGGCAGCATGGGGTGCAAGCTAAGGCAGATTGTCATATTTTACCTTGTAGGTTTCAGTGGGACAAGGTTTCTGGCCTAGGCACCTTCCTGACCCTTTTACGTCCAAACCAACAATGCCTTTGTCTATATTAGCCCTTAGCTGGGAACAGTAAGGACAGTAGGATATCCTTAGGAATGTATTGAAGAAAAGAGCCACTTCCTAGAGAGAGATGCAGGGAAATGCAGTGGTATCACTTCTTGTAGAGGAGGATGGGTGAAAATGAGTTCCACCTGTTTGGCTTCTTCTTTTACATTTACTATGGTTATGAAACCAGTGGTGTCACTTTGTGAGAGGATACAGCTTAGATATTCTGGGTCGACCATCTGTAAAGAACATTGGCTTAAGTGAGGCAAGAAAACAGTCAAATTCCGTATTATTAATTATATACCGAATCATGTTTAAAACTTTGTTTGCATCAAACGCACTTCACTGCCACAAAAGCATGTTAGGACCTTGTTCACCCGCATTAGGTAATATAGAAAATCAGTGTGTAGGTTCAAAGGTTAATTTGAGCTAAATGAGAACATTGTACAGTGGGAATACAAGTTTGAACAGAAGAACCTTAGTGTCTGTAGCCTTGGTAATGTTGGGATAAAAGATGTACCATATACTCAATGACAAGGCGCTGGTGAATAGGACGTACTCAACAGGTTATGTTCCAATTCACTTAGTGTTTGCACCTAAGCAAAACTCCTAGAGCTGAGGTTGAAAAATAAACATTAGCCATAGTACATGATCAAAGTAGTTGTGTCTTAGAACGTCGGCCTAGTAATAGTTAGTTATGCTTGGCAAGTAACCCACGAGAACATTGATCTGTAGGTTTTCTGTTCCATATAGTTAGTCTGTATGGGTAGCTGTTAGTAATAATTTGCTGCTGTCTTGTATCTGATAAGTCCATAAACTTTGTTTTGGATTCCATACTTGTCCGAACTGCAAAATGTTAATCTCTGTATTTCTCCAGGCTCCTTTTGATGCCCACATTTGTGGTCTCCTGCTCATCACTAAATATTCAGTCCATTTTTTTGTTTGTTTATCCTATAAGAAATTATTTGTGGCTGTGTTTTGTCCCATATAACCAGAAACCCAGTTTTGGATTCAAAACGTGTCTGTACTGCAATATTTTCATCATCTGTGTGTATTTCCAGGGCCCTTTTGATTCTGAGGATTTGCTTCCTGTTGGTGGGCTCCTGCTCACCACTAAACATTAAGTCCATTTTTTTATGTTTGTCTGTGTTTCTTGTGTTTATGCTATGTGGAGTGGAGTGCTTTCGAAGCCCACTCTCTAAAATATTTTAGGTTTGTGTGACGTTCTGCTCTACAACACAAGTGACACCCCGCTGGTGGGGGCAAGCTTTGACTGAGGCACCAGAATTTGCTGAACTGTTCTGCTGCTGGGTTGCTTGTGATATCCTTCGTTTCCTCTCATGGCCACTAGTCCCTCGCAATTGTTAAGCGCTGGAAAGAAGAGATGGACAAGCAGTTCTGAAAGCTGAGCTGTCTGGATGCATAGAGGGACGCATTGACACAACATTAATTAGTAAAACCTTTGGCCGCGATAGCCAGTGCTGCAGGATGAAGAGGCATTTTAGGAGTGACTTATCACCTCCATGGGCTACTCGTATGTATAAAACACAGGATATGTATATGTAAATGCTTCTGGAATCTTCTTCTGTACCCGGTAATCTATTGAGGTTTATCTGGTTCAAATGTCCAGTCTCATAATGTAACTCCCATAGAAAACAGACATGTCCCTGTCTAACCTTCCCTAATACCTGCCCGAATTCTTCCAGGGTTTAAAAAACACCCCCAGATCTGACCATCTTTGTAAAGTCACAAACTTTCTCCACACAAACTGGCAACACACCACTCACCTCCCCCTCCTCTGTGTGGTCATTGAAAGCTCAGTGGTCCTACAAGTCGAAGATTGGATGAACCACCAGTGTAGTTCACAGGTTTGTGATGTGGGCTTTTCCCATCGGAGAACTGCATGTCTGTTTATGTTCTGAAGATCACTGTCAAGGGAGATACTGACCTTATTGTCCTCTTGGTGCCCTTTACCATGCCTTTTAATCAACACCCTCTGTGCTGCTATGCAACATGTTAACAGTCCTCAATTGGTTAATCTCCTTTCTGCATCATACAGAGTAAACCTGACCACGTAGTAGGTCCCAAGGGGAGCAAAGTGAAAATGAAAGGCTAACCTTGGGCTTCTTTGTTCCAGCCTCATGTACAATTTCCTCTCTATTTTACACTTGACCCCACAATCCTGATCTTCAAAAAAATTTGTAGCACCTTTATTTTCTCCCATAAGCATCATCCATGATCTACGCCCTTCTCTGCTACTTGACACTGTTCTTCTGTAGTCCATTTCTCATTCACCACTCATCTTACATATCCGTGGGCGCATCTATAATCCAGAATTGCCTAGTCTTTGTAGAACTCTGCTTCTTTGGCTCGAGGCCTGTGTTCCATCAATAACCCCAGTAAAAGAAAACCTAAATAAGCTAGGCAAACTCTTCTGAGAGGCCATACCTCCAGAAAGGCAGATACGTTTGTAGTGCAGCTGGTTTGTGTTCTAGCCACTCTTCTACACAACATTCATCTTCTCTTTATTTTGAAGGAGGATGCCATATTTGTCAACGTTGGTATTAACAGAGTTTTGTGGGACCAGTGCTGTTGACCTGTATTTTCGCAGCATCCTAAATCTTTCAGGCATCAAGCAATTTAGTGTATATTTCATTATAAGAAATTAATAGTTTGCATGAACCTTCTTTAAAGGAGGCATCCGGTGAATGTCGATGGATATCGCAACCCTGGCCGAATTCATCAAACAAGCATTCTAGAAGGCGTATTGCTGGTAATTCTGGATTTGGCAGAACTGCTTTTTAGGTATTGCTGCAAGACTTTTTACAATTCAGTGGACTTACAAAACCGTCCACAGCATACCATTAGTTCTTTATGTTGTCGCTCTCATTTACAATTTTTCGATTGCTTAGCTCCTATAGCCTTCTCTTCCTTTCTAGTTGGTTGCTTCCTTGATCATGGACCAAGTACATGTTCTTCCTGGACTTTGTTCTTCTTGGTTCTTTTGCAGCGCACTCTTTTCTTATTTTATACGCATTTCTTGTATCCCTTTAATATACAATGTGCCTTCCTATTTTTAACGCCGCCATGTGGCTTCTTCTTTATGTTGCTTTCACCCTATCTGCTGTCTTTATTGACGCCTTAGTTGCATACAGCCACAACTGTACTACTCTATGCCACTCTGCTCCATGCTACTCCAGGCTACAGGACTGCCCTGTCAGCCCCTCTTCGCCACACCGCTAACTTTTAGTCCTGTTCAGAGCATTCCTGCTGCTGTGCATCGTGGCTAAAAGACATTGGCAAAGTCAATAGATCTCACATCGATGAGAACTATTAGCTTTGCCAGTGTTTGTTTCTGTTAACTGAATGGCCTTTTTAATTCCCTCAGTAAGGCGGGAAGGATTGGAAGTCAGTCCGGACGTGCAGGGCGGGGCTACTCAGGGGGGCACTTTTCTGGCAAGCCGTAAGAGCATTCCATCCAGTGCAAGTCGGCAGTGTAAGGATTGGCTGCAGTGGGCGAGTAGTCCTTCCTTTGTTGCTGTGAGTAGAGTTGGTATGGGGCGGAAACTGGTGAAGCTGTCTCTGTAGAGCGGCTTGAGGGACGAGCTGTAGGCACACGTTTGTAGGACGAAGGGTGCCGGCCTGGAGGACGTCACAAGCTCCCTCCACTTAGAGTAGAGGCCTCAACAATGTCTAAGCCCCGTCCTTTGGCATGCCCCCGCAGATGTCTCAAAACCACCATTTGCCATACTGGGCGCCTAAATTTACACCCACACCCAGCAGGAACGTGATTGGCAGGCAGGGTTGTGCCCTCTGTTGTGACCCCTAAACAAGAATCATTCTGAAACACATTGATGTCTTACTGATGTGGTCAGTCCCAGAGCACATGGAACCTTTAACACCTCTGTAGTGAGCTGTGAAGCTTCACTGTGACGGGGCCTCTGCCGACACTAATTCTAGCCCGCGCTGCGTCTTTAATATCCGGCACCTAGCCTGCCGAGCCTCCCCTGTGCGCTATAAAACAGTTATATTGGGAACAGATGGCAGACAGAATGTGTTATCCGAAGGACTGTTTTCAGAATCGCGAGTGAGCGCCCAGAATACACTTGGAATTCCTTTGTTTAAAGGAAAACTAGCTCGTTGCTCCGAATGAAAGGCAGAAACCCTAGGCCTTCAGGGGAGCGGTCTGAATCCGTACATTATTATTAATCTATGTCTGTCCTCTAACCCCACCCAACCTCGCAATTGAGGAGGGGGTGGGGGGAGATGCTCTTTGAGGATGTCGTAAATCTGTACTTTGTTTGGGTTTTTCTATGATTGTCCCGTTTACCGCCGCCTCCTCTCCCCCGTGCCGTCTCACCCACCCACCCACCCCTCCGGCCCCTCTGCCAGCTCAGAGAAGGCTTTATACACAGTGATGGCCCAGTGGGCCCCTGGTTTCCTTTGATATTGATGGCCGAGGGTGCAGGCACGGATGTGCACGGTTGGTGATTTATGGCACTCGCTAGCACTTTAAATAGATTGATGCGGAAGGAACTGCTCTTAGAGGTAATACACATACTGGTCATCAACACGAGAACATGTTTTATAAAAATGATTTCCTGGTAGGTTGCACTGATAAAATCCAAGAAGGCCATCCTTTGTTTTTTTTTTTGTTGTTTTTTTCCCCCCCCAGAATTGGTTTATTTTTATTTTTCATTTTTTTTTTCTGTGGAAGTAGCCTGCTAATAGTCATCGAGTGATAGGCGAGGTAGCTGCGTTCTGAGGGTAGAAGTGGCCTGCCACCACAGCCAATGGGTGATTGTTGGTATTGCTGGGTCCTGCTAGCACAGCCAACGGGTGATTGTTGGTGTAGCTAGGTCCTGCTAGCACAGCCAATGTAGCACAGCCAGCGGGTGATTGTTGGTATTGCTGGGTCCTGCTAGCACAGCCAACATAGCACAGCCAACGGGTGATTGCTGGTATAGCTGGATCCTCTTAGCACAGCCAACGGGTGATTGTTGGTATAGCTGGGTCCTGCTAGCACAGCCAACGGGTGATTGTTGGTATAGCTGGGTCCTGCTAGCACAGCCAACGGGTGATTGTTGGTATTGCTGGGTCCCGCTAGCACAGCCAACGTAGCACAGCCAACGGGTGATTGTTGGTATAGCTGGGTCCTGCTACCACAGCTGACGGATGGTTGTTGGTATAGCTGGGTCCTGCTACCACAGCTGACGGGTGATAGTTGGTATTGCTGGTTCCTGCTACCGCAGCCGACGGGTGACTGTTGGTATAGCTGGGTCCTGCTACCACAGCCGACGGGTGACTGTTGGTATAGCTGGGTCCTGCTACCACAGCCAACGGGTAATTGTTGGTATAGCTGGATCCTGCTACCACAGCCAACGGGTGATTATTGATATAGCTGGGTCCTGCTACCACAGCCGACGGGTGATTGTTGGTATTGCTGGGTCCTGCTAGCATAATCAAGAGAGATTGGCGAGGTAGTTGAGTTCTGAGAGTAATTGGATTACTAGCACAGTCAGCGGGTGATTTGGCGATGTAGCTGGGTTCTGAGAGGGGAAGTGGACTGCTAGTAGTCAACTAGTGATTGGCGGGTGATTTATTAACGTTACCAGTGCATAACTCTGTGAAATTTCGCCAGGGGGGGGGGGGGGTTGAGGAGTAATATTTAACTACTGTTACTTTATAAGCTTCTTGTGTAACTAAATTGCAGTAGATTTGTTAACGTGAAGGACTTTAAGTGCTGCACCATTTGGCATCCATACATTTAATATTCGCACATGAAAACATTTTTGGAGCACATTTCAGAAATCAGGCAAGATTGCTGGTGTAAAGAAATGGCTCCCTGTTGCAGTTACCCCCCACTTTTTGCCTGATACTGATGCTGACTTGACTGAGAAGTGTGCTGGGACCCTGCTAACCAGGCCCCAGCACCAGTGTTCCTTCACCTAAAATGTACCATTGTGTCCACAATTGGCACACCCTGGCATTCAGATAAGTCCCTTGTAACTGGTACTTCTAATACCAAGGGCCCTGATGCCAAGAAAGGTCTCTAAGGGCTGCAGCATGTCTTATGCCACCCTAGAGACCCCTCACTCAGCACAGACACACTGCTTACAAGCCTGTGTGTGCTAGTGAGAACAAAATGAGTAAGTCGACATGGCACTCCCCTCAGGGTGCCATGCCAGCCTCTCACTGCCTATGCAGTATAGGTAAGACACCCCTCTAGCAGGCCTTACAGCCCTAAGGCAGGGTGCACTATACCATAGGTGAGGGTACCAGTGCATGAGCACTGTGCCCCTACAGTGTCTAAACAAAACCTTAGACATTGTAAGTGCAGGGTAGCCATAAGAGTATATGGTCTGGGAGTCTGTTTTACACGAACTCCACAGCACCATAATGGCTACACTGAAAACTGGGAAGTTTGGTATCAAACTTCTCAGCACAATAAATGCACACTGATGCCAGTGTACATTTTATTGTAAAATACACCACAGAGGGCACCTTAGAGGTGCCCCCTAAAACTTAACCGACTATCTGTGTAGGCTGACTAGTTCCAGCAGCCTGCCACACTAGAGACATGTTGCTGGCCCCATGGGGAGAGTGCCTTTGTCACTCTGAGGCCAGTAACAAAGCCTGCACTGGGTGGAGATGCTAACACCTCCCCCAGGCAGGAGCTGTGACACCTGGCGGTGAGCCTCAAAGGCTCACCCCTTTGTCACAGCCCAGCAGGGCACTCCAGCTTAGTGGAGTTGCCCGCCCCCTCCGGCCACGGCCCCCACTTTTGGCGGCAAGGCTGGAGGGAACAAAGAAAGCAACAAGGAGGAGTCACTGGCCAGTCAGGACAGCCCCTAAGGTGTCCTGAGCTGAAGTGACTCTAACTTTTAGAAATCCTCCATCTTGCAGATGGAGGATTCCCCCAATAGGGTTAGGATTGTGACCCCCTCCCCTTGGGAGGAGGCACAAAGAGGGTGTACCCACCCTCAGGGCTAGTAGCCATTGGCTACTAACCCCCCAGACCTAAACACGCCCTTAAATTTAGTATTTAAAGGCTACCCTGAACCCTAGAAAATTAGATTCCTGCAACTACAAGAAGAAGGACTGCCTAGCTGAAAACCCCTGCAGAGGAAGACCAGAAGACGACAACTGCCTTGGCTCCAGAAACTCACCGGCCTGTCTCCTGCCTTCCAAAGATCCTGCTCCAGCGACGCCTTCCAAAGGGACCAGCGACCTCGACATCCTCTGAGGACTGCCCCTGCTTCGAAAAGACCAGAAACTCCCGAGGACAGCGGACCTGCTCCAAGAAAAGCTGCAACTTTGTTTCCAGCAGCTTTAAAGAACCCTGCAAGCTCCCCGCAAGAAGCGTGAGACTTGCAACACTGCACCCGGCGACCCCGACTCGGCTGGTGGCGATCCAACACCTCAGGAGGGACCCCAGGACTACTCTGATACTGTGAGTACCAAAACCTGTCCCCCCTGAGCCCCCACAGCGCCGCCTGCAGAGGGAATCCCGAGGCTTCCCCTGACCGCGACTCTTTGAACCTAAAGTCCCGACGCCTGGGAGAGACCCTGCACCCGCAGCCCCCAGGACCTGAAGGACCGGACTTTCACTGGAGAAGTGACCCCCAGGAGTCCCTCTCCCTTGCCCAAGTGGAGGTTTCCCCGAGGAATCCCCCCCTTGCCTGCCTGCAGCGCTGAAGAGATCCCGAGATCTCTCATAGACTAACATTGAAAACCCGACGCTTGTTTCTACACTGCACCCGGCCGCCCCCGCGCTGCTGAGGGTGAAATTTCTGTGTGGACTTGTGTCCCCCCCGGTGCCCTACAAAATCCCCCTGGTCTGCCCTCCGAAGACGCGGGTACTTACCTGCAAGCAGACCGGAACCGGGGCACCCCCTTCTCTCCATTCTAGCCTATGTGTTTTGGGCACCACTTTGAACTCTGCACCTGACCGGCCCTGAGCTGCTGGTGTGGTGACTTTGGGGTTGCTCTGAACCCCCAACGGTGGGCTACCTTGGACCAAGAACTGAACCCTGTAAGTGTCCTACTTACCTGGTAAAACTAACAAAAACTTACCTCCCCCAGGAACTGTGAAAATTGCACTAAGTGTCCACTTTTAAAACAGCTATTTGTCAATAACTTGAAAAGTATACATGCAATTTTGATGATTTGAAGTTCCTAAAGTACTTACCTGCAATACCTTTCGAATGAGATATTACATGTAGAATTTGAACCTGTGGTTCTTAAAATAAACTAAGAAAAGATATTTTTCTATATAAAAACCTATTGGCTGGATTTGTCTCTGAGTGTGTGTACCTCATTTATTGTCTTGTGTATGTACAACAAATGCTTAACACTACTCCTTGGATAAGCCTACTGCTCGACCACACTACCACAAAATAGAGCATTAGTATTATCTATTTTTACCACTACTTTACCTCTAAGGGGAACCCTTGGACTCTGTGCATGCTATTCCTTACTTTGAAATAGCACATACAGAGCCAACTTCCTACATTGGTGGATCAGCGGTGGGGTACAAGACTTTGCATTTGCTGGACTACTCAGCCAATACCTGATCACACGACAAATTCCAAAATTGTCATTAGAAATTGATTTTTGCAATTTGAAAAGTTTTCTAAATTCTTAAAAGTCCTGCTAGGGCCTTGTGTTAGATCCTGTTTAGCATTTCTTTTTAGAGTTTAAAAGTTTGTTAAAAGTTTGAAATTAGATTCTAGAAACAGTTTTAGATTCTTTAAAAAGCCTTCCAACTTTTAGCAAAATAATGTCTGATACAGAGATGAATGTGGTGGAACTCGACACCACACCTTACCTCCATCTTAAGATGAGGGAGCTAAGGTCTCTCTGTAATATAAAGAAAATAACCATTGGCTCCAGACCTACCAAAATTCAGCTCCAGGAGCTGTTGGCAGAGTTTGAAAAAGCCAACCCCTCTGAGGATGACTTCACAGAGGAAGAAATTAGTGACTTGGAGGGCAATTCCCCCCTTCCAGTCCTAAATAGGGAGACCAGGGCCTCTCAAGCCCTGTCTCCAAAAATGATAGTCAGAAATGTTGCTTCCCTCACAGGAGGGTCCAGCATTTCTGAAATCACTGAGGATGCTCTCAGTGAAGATGACCCCCTGTTAGCCAGGATGGTCAAAAGATTGGCTTTGGAAAAGCAGCTCCTAGCCATAGAAAGGGAAAGAAAAGAGATGGGCCTAGGTCCCATCGATGGTGGCAGCAACTTAAATAGGGTCAGAGATTCTCCTGACATCCTAAAAATCCCCAAAGGGATTGTAACAAAATATGAAGCTGGTGATGACATCACCAAATGGTTCACAGCTTTTGAGAGGGCTTGTGTAACCAGAAAAGTGAACAGATCTCACTGGGGTGCTCTCCTTTGGGAAATGTTCACTGGAAAGTGTAGGGATAGACTCCTCACACTCTCTGGAAAAGATGCAGAATCTTATGACCTCATGAAGGGTACCCTGATTGAGGGCTTTGGATTCTCCACTGAGGAGTATAGAATTAGATTCAGGGGGGGCTCAAAAATCCTCGAGCCAGACCTGGGTTGATTTTGTAGACTACTCAGTAAAAACACTAGATGGTTGGTTAACTGGAAATGAAGTGTGTGACTATGTTGGGCTTTATAATTTGTTTATGAAAGAACACATTTTAAGTAACTGCTTCAATGAAAAGTTGCATCAGTATCTGGTAGACCTAGGTCCAATTTCTCCCCAAGAATTGGGAAAGAAGGCAGACCACTGGGTCAAGACTAGGGTAACCAAAACTTCCACTGGGGGTGACCAAAAGAAAGGGGGTACAAAAACTCCCCAGGAGAAAGTGGGTGACACTAGAAACAAAGAAAAAGAGTCCTCTGTAGGCCCCCAAAAACCAGAACAGGTGGGTGGGCCCCAAGACACAACCCAAAACAAAGGTGGGTACCAGGGTAAGAACTGGGATGCCACTAAGGCATGGTGCCACAACTGTAAACAGTCTGGGCACCACACCAAGGACACTTCTTGTCCCAAAAACAAACCCCAGAACAAAATTCCTGGGGTAACCAGTGTAGCCATGGGAGATGACTCCTCAGATGAGGAGGTCTTCCTAGCCTTCAACTGGAAACAGGGCCCAACAGGTGAGTTGGAGATTCCAGAGGGAAGTAGACACTTCCACCACCTACTGGTGAATGGAATCCCAACCACTGCCCTGAGAGACACTTGTGCCAGTCACACTATTGTGCATGACAGGCTGGTGCTCTCAAACCAGTACATCCCAGGTGAGACTGCCAGGGTAAGAGTTAGCCTAGACAGGGTCACTAAGAGGCCTGTGGCTTTAGTGCCCATAGAAGTGGGTGGCACTCTTAGCTGGAGGAGGGTAGTAGTCAGTACAGACCTCCCCCTTGATTGTCTCCTTGGAAATGACTACCCAGAGGTTAGTCAGAGCTCAAGAGAGGACCTGGTCCAGTACCAGTCCTCTCCCAAGGATTCTGGAAGTCCTGCCTCTGCAGTAAATGCAAGCAGGCCCCAGAAGAAGAAGAAGAAGAAAAGAAAACAGAGTAGGAAGGGTGGACAACCGTTAGCCAAGGTTACAGCAAGCCAAGGAGATTCTGCTCCAGTAGGGGAGAACTCCAAAAATGGCCCTGATAAAGTCCAACCTGACCCACAAGAAGTCCTGGCTAGTCAGGCAACTGTTAAACCTGAGTGGGTGGCTCCTCAGCTAACAGAAGAAAGAGTGGAAGAAGGGTGTTTACTACAAGATGTGGTAACCCCCCACTCCAATACAGCAGACAGGCAACCTGAACCCAAAGAAGCCTGTAACTTAGCCCCTTCCCTTTTAGGTGAAGAGCTAAAGGTGTGGTTCTGGGCACTGACAGCTGTCAGTGGCCTCTGCTGGGTGTTAGCCTTTATGGCTGCACTATCCTTAGCATGGTGGTCTGACCCCATGCCAAATAGCAAGTTAGGCCCCCTGACCCTATTGGTCATGGTGGGGTTACTCCAGCTCTGGGTAACCTCTCTGGGTAAGCTAGGGGTAACCCTGGCCAAGATAAGGTTAGCAGAGGTGGATACCTCTAAAACCAAAATAGAAAGAATGGGTGGAGACATTGAAGAGGCAGACAAGAGGCAATTCAGACTAGGTCCTATCACTGTGGAAGTGGGTCAGTTCCCCAAAGGGAATGACCTGAACAGAAGGATGTAAGGCAGAGTAGGCCCTGCAACTAACCAGCCTATTTCTCCTACTCTTCCTCGCCTGACAGACTAGGAAGACTCTCCCAGCTTGGGCTGAGTCTCCTGGCCTGTAGGCTGGGGGGGGCTTGTGTAAAGAAATGGCTCCCTGTTGCAGTTACCCCCCACTTTTTGCCTGATACTGATGCTGACTTGACTGAGAAGTGTGCTGGGACCCTGCTAACCAGGCCCCAGCACCAGTGTTCCTTCACCTAAAATGTACCATTGTGTCCACAATTGGCACACCCTGGCATTCAGATAAGTCCCTTGTAACTGGTACTTCTAATACCAAGGGCCCTGATGCCAAGAAAGGTCTCTAAGGGCTGCAGCATGTCTTATGCCACCCTAGAGACCCCTCACTCAGCACAGACACACTGCTTACAAGCCTGTGTGTGCTAGTGAGAACAAAATGAGTAAGTCGACATGGCACTCCCCTCAGGGTGCCATGCCAGCCTCTCACTGCCTATGCAGTATAGGTAAGACACCCCTCTAGCAGGCCTTACAGCCCTAAGGCAGGGTGCACTATACCATAGGTGAGGGTACCAGTGCATGAGCACTGTGCCCCTACAGTGTCTAAACAAAACCTTAGACATTGTAAGTGCAGGGTAGCCATAAGAGTATATGGTCTGGGAGTCTGTTTTACACGAACTCCACAGCACCATAATGGCTACACTGAAAACTGGGAAGTTTGGTATCAAACTTCTCAGCACAATAAATGCACACTGATGCCAGTGTACATTTTATTGTAAAATACACCACAGAGGGCACCTTAGAGGTGCCCCCTAAAACTTAACCGACTATCTGTGTAGGCTGACTAGTTCCAGCAGCCTGCCACACTAGAGACATGTTGCTGGCCCCATGGGGAGAGTGCCTTTGTCACTCTGAGGCCAGTAACAAAGCCTGCACTGGGTGGAGATGCTAACACCTCCCCCAGGCAGGAGCTGTGACACCTGGCGGTGAGCCTCAAAGGCTCACCCCTTTGTCACAGCCCAGCAGGGCACTCCAGCTTAGTGGAGTTGCCCGCCCCCTCCGGCCACGGCCCCCACTTTTGGCGGCAAGGCTGGAGGGAACAAAGAAAGCAACAAGGAGGAGTCACTGGCCAGTCAGGACAGCCCCTAAGGTGTCCTGAGCTGAAGTGACTCTAACTTTTAGAAATCCTCCATCTTGCAGATGGAGGATTCCCCCAATAGGGTTAGGATTGTGACCCCCTCCCCTTGGGAGGAGGCACAAAGAGGGTGTACCCACCCTCAGGGCTAGTAGCCATTGGCTACTAACCCCCCAGACCTAAACACGCCCTTAAATTTAGTATTTAAAGGCTACCCTGAACCCTAGAAAATTAGATTCCTGCAACTACAAGAAGAAGGACTGCCTAGCTGAAAACCCCTGCAGAGGAAGACCAGAAGACGACAACTGCCTTGGCTCCAGAAACTCACCGGCCTGTCTCCTGCCTTCCAAAGATCCTGCTCCAGCGACGCCTTCCAAAGGGACCAGCGACCTCGACATCCTCTGAGGACTGCCCCTGCTTCGAAAAGACCAGAAACTCCCGAGGACAGCGGACCTGCTCCAAGAAAAGCTGCAACTTTGTTTCCAGCAGCTTTAAAGAACCCTGCAAGCTCCCCGCAAGAAGCGTGAGACTTGCAACACTGCACCCGGCGACCCCGACTCGGCTGGTGGCGATCCAACACCTCAGGAGGGACCCCAGGACTACTCTGATACTGTGAGTACCAAAACCTGTCCCCCCTGAGCCCCCACAGCGCCGCCTGCAGAGGGAATCCCGAGGCTTCCCCTGACCGCGACTCTTTGAACCTAAAGTCCCGACGCCTGGGAGAGACCCTGCACCCGCAGCCCCCAGGACCTGAAGGACCGGACTTTCACTGGAGAAGTGACCCCCAGGAGTCCCTCTCCCTTGCCCAAGTGGAGGTTTCCCCGAGGAATCCCCCCCTTGCCTGCCTGCAGCGCTGAAGAGATCCCGAGATCTCTCATAGACTAACATTGAAAACCCGACGCTTGTTTCTACACTGCACCCGGCCGCCCCCGCGCTGCTGAGGGTGAAATTTCTGTGTGGACTTGTGTCCCCCCCGGTGCCCTACAAAACCCCCCTGGTCTGCCCTCCGAAGACGCGGGTACTTACCTGCAAGCAGACCGGAACCGGGGCACCCCCTTCTCTCCATTCTAGCCTATGTGTTTTGGGCACCACTTTGAACTCTGCACCTGACCGGCCCTGAGCTGCTGGTGTGGTGACTTTGGGGTTGCTCTGAACCCCCAACGGTGGGCTACCTTGGACCAAGAACTGAACCCTGTAAGTGTCCTACTTACCTGGTAAAACTAACAAAAACTTACCTCCCCCAGGAACTGTGAAAATTGCACTAAGTGTCCACTTTTAAAACAGCTATTTGTCAATAACTTGAAAAGTATACATGCAATTTTGATGATTTGAAGTTCCTAAAGTACTTACCTGCAATACCTTTCGAATGAGATATTACATGTAGAATTTGAACCTGTGGTTCTTAAAATAAACTAAGAAAAGATATTTTTCTATATAAAAACCTATTGGCTGGATTTGTCTCTGAGTGTGTGTACCTCATTTATTGTCTTGTGTATGTACAACAAATGCTTAACACTACTCCTTGGATAAGCCTACTGCTCGACCACACTACCACAAAATAGAGCATTAGTATTATCTATTTTTACCACTACTTTACCTCTAAGGGGAACCCTTGGACTCTGTGCATGCTATTCCTTACTTTGAAATAGCACATACAGAGCCAACTTCCTACAGCTGGTCAGAGGGTATGGATTGTTTTTTTGTTGTTTAAACCTTGGTCACTATTCTCATTAGGGGTGACGTCTATGGTCTGTGTGCACTTTTGTTCAGGTTACTGATTCTTGGTTCTGTCTCGAAACTGAATAACCAGATTCATTGAACAGTGAACATATTTTCACTAACAAGCATTTAAATCATTGCAACACTGAGCGTTAGTTTTTCTTAATTATTTTTGCCAAGCACTTCAAGTCATTGTTGGTTCTCGTTTTTAATACATCATGTATTTTACAAATTGTCACCCGAGTCCCTGTGCATACACCATCCTTATACTACCTGAGGTATTAGCTTTTATCTAGTTTCACTCGCATCACCCCACACCTGAAGGAGCTCCACTGGCTCTCTATCCACAAACTAGTACAATTTAAACTCCTCACCCACACTTTCAGGGCACTACATAACACTGAGCCAACATACCTAGACAATCGCATCTGCTTTCACAAACCTTCCAGACACCTCTGGTCGTCTGTAGCCCTACGTACACAAATCCCATGCATACGGGGAACCAGATCTGGTTGTGGACCCTTCTCCAATATCTCTCCTAAAGCGTGGACTGACCTGCCACTACACATAAGAGCCTCCTCCACACTTCATGAATTCTGTAGGAAGCTAAAGACCTGCTTTTTCTCAGTCCCACTAGGCCCAAGGTGTGGCTAGACTCTCACCTGCTCAGCGCTTTGTAAATCTGCATAACCTAAAGACCCATCCAAAATTTCAATTCTCTAGCGTTTCTCCAGCATGCAGCTTCTTATAGGGATTGCAGCCGCTTCCTTGTTTGTCATGGAAATGTTCTGAGTATTAATATACTTTCTTGGTTAAATCACTTCGGGAGGGGACTTGGATGTTTGCAGAATTCCGGATAATGTTGCATCTTTAGGATTGTAGTGCATAAAGTGCAACGTAGTCTGTCACATGCACAGTAAACATGAAAACACAATATAACTCTGAAATCCAAAACTGGAGGCAAATTTTGGAGCAGAGCTAATGTGCTTGAATAACTGAGGTGCACCTTTTGTCAAGAAGGGTGCAACTGTTGATGCCTATGCTGTATGAATGAAGCTTGGAAGAGGAGAGCTTACCCTGCTGATGCCTGCGCTGTACACTCTGTATGAATGAAGCTTGACAGAGGAGAGCTTACCCTGCTGATGCCTGCGCTGCACACGCTGTATGAATGAAGCTTGACAGAGGAGAGCTTATCCTGCTGATGCCTGCGCTGTACATGCTGTATGAATGAAGCTTGACAGAGGAGAGCTTACCCTGCTGATGCCTGCGCTGTACACGCTGTATGAATAAAGCTTGACAGAGGAGAGCTTACCCTGCTGATGCCTGCGCTGTACCTCATGCATGAGTGAAGCTTCCAAGTTTTCCTTACCTGCCCTGTGCAAGTGGAAAGCTTACGCTGCAGATGCCTGAACTGCTCCTGCTGTGTGGGTGAAGCTTGAATTGTGTTTTTGTTCTACCTTTTCTCTACCTGCCCTATACAAAAGCAGAGCCTACACTGCTGGTGCCTTTGCACACCAACTGTGTGGGTGAAGCTTGAATTGTGTTTTTTAACAGTTGTATTTATCAGTAACTTAACAACTTTAAAGCTGACAAGTTGATAGAGAAATATCTGTATACGGTTTACAGTGGTATGATGCAACATTTATGCTTTGAACTCCCATACTGTGTTAGATGTGTATTACATATACAGTAATTACACCAAGCGTGTTTAAAACATTCATGTTTTTAGGTTGCAGCCCAAATATATCTTGGGACTTTCTGAAAGTTTATCTAGGAATGCATTCTGCTCGCTGATTACCATTGGCTTTGTGGTTTGTAACACACTTTTTGGCTTTCCATTTGCTGGCTTTATTTGCTTTAGGCGCTCCTTGTTCAGTTTGTCCCTCCAGTTGCCAAAACCGTGTTTTCTGCATCCTTCCACAAACCTGTGTTTTAACAGGTCTTTAAATTTTGTTCTTAGCTCGACGCAGTTGCTGTGCATTCAAAGACCGAGTTCAAACGTCAGGTGCTGTCTTCCAAGGGTGCTTGTTTATTTTTCTTTCTCTGACTTCAAAGTGAGAGGATTTATGTGACATCTTGATAGTTACTCGGGGTAGGAAAGCGTTTTTCTTTTTCTAGCACACTACAATGTTTAAATGAACTAAGTATTTCAGAATATATCAGAATGATGAACGCACAAATGAAGCAAATTTTTTGTTATTTCTGAAGTGTGTTGGAAACAAGTAATTTAATATGATCAAAACAAATCATTAAATGAGCTAATGCAATTTCTACACATTTTCGTCTGTACAGTTTTATTAGTAAAACTGTATGTCAGTGCAAATGTAATGGTAATTTCAATTGAAAATGTGTTGTCTGTAATGGCAGTGTGCTACCACACCATGAATAATCCACTCATCGCCTCTCTGCTCTGCACCATTCCAAACCACTTCACTCTGCACCATTCCAAACCACTTCACTCTGCACCACTTCACACCATAGCACTCTATGCCACTTCACACTGCGCCTCCCTCTTATACCCTGCGCCAATGTACACTTTGCCACTCAACTCTACACCATTGCTCTTTGCCACTGCATGCTACACCACTGCGGTCTAGGCTACACATGCTACTCTGCACAATTCCATTCTGTGTCACTGTACTCTATACCACTCTGCAACACAGCACTCTACGCCAATGCACTTTTATCTAACGCCCAACTCTATGCCCCTATACTCCATGCCAGTCCACTGTACACCACTCTATGCCATGCATTCTACACACTTTACTCAGTGCCATTCTACGGGACTGCACCCTGCACCACTTCACTCAGTGCCACTTCACTCTACTCTGAAATAATCTACTCAATGACACTGCACTATACGCCACTTCTGTTCTTAACCACTGCACTCTACACAACTGCACTCTGTCACTGCACTCTACTCTGCATTGCTGTACTCTACTCCACTCTACTAACACTACTCCACAACACTGGACTCTCTGCCACTGAATTCTACGCTGCTCTACTACTGCTCCACTCTGTTAGTGCACTTTATGGCACTATACTCTACACTACTCTGCCACTCTACTCTGCACCGCTCTACGCTGCTGCATTCTACAACACTGCTGAATTCATTACACTATACGCTGCAACACTCTACTCTGTGCTGCTCTACGGCGCTCCAATACACGACTCTCTGCCACTCTAGAACACACTACTCTACTCTCCACCATTCCACTCAGCGACACTGCATGCCACTCTCCTCTATGCCACTTCCTTTTAGCCACGCTGGTTTACCACCTGGCTAAAACACATTGTTAAAGCCAATAGCTCTTGCATAGACAAGGCCTATTGGCTTTGCCAAATGCGTGTTTCTGTACCTGACCTGTGTAAGAGGAGGGCTTAGCCTGCTGATGCCTGCTCAGTGGCTGTTGTGCGAGGAGCAGGAAATACTGTTTCTTTTGCTGTATATGTTCTTGTACTTAATGGACGATTATATTTTCCAGTGCTGTTCAGTGTGTGCCAGAGAGATTTCTGCTGCTTTACCTTTTGTGCCTTAGTATCCTCTACGTGAGGAAAGCTTGCACTGCTTCCCCACATGGGGGGGGGCACCTTTCACTGCCACCTTCCATCTGCACCTATTCTTAATGTTGACAAATCTGTTAATGCTGTTGGCTGTGTTAGTCGTGAATTGTATCCGAGTTTGGTAAAACTCTTTACACTATCCATAGTACTTCTTAGGTTTTATTACTTGTGTAGGTGGGTACCTCTTGTTCTATTTAATACATTGCGTGCCTTCCCTAACTTAATATATTGTACGTGCAGAAATATTTGTTAATTAAACTAATTTTGTATTCACTGGGAAGAACTTACTTTCATAATCTTACAAAATAGTCCACAAAGGCCTGTTATGTTTTGTGCAGTGTTACTTATCTCTACTGCGCTGCAAACATCATCTTACTTTCCAGATCTACATTAAATATAGCAGTTCTTTTTCAAACACTTCAACCAGCAATCTGACGTTTCTCTTTAGAGGAAACACTTTGAATAAATAATTACACTAAATTTGTACACAGAGATTGAAAACGTTTCTGATATTGGTGAGGCGTGGAGTTGATGTATGTAAAAACTCAACCACAGTAAATATATATTTTCTTATCAAGTGTTATAAATCCGATTTTCGGGGTAGCTGCTTACTTTGTACCTTTCTACAATTAAGATTTATTTATGCAAATTTCTTTTGTATAGTTATCCTGAACGCCTGGCATGTAGTCGGTCTTTATTTTGAGTGAACTCTGTTGTAAATGGGTGGTCGAAGGGCGTGCTTGTGGAAGGCAGATTTTTTAGAATTACTTTACATCTTGGGACCCAAACCCCACAATAATGCTTACTACATAAAACCATGTTATGCATTGTCTCATCTCATGAAGCCATGACTTTGAGAATAATAGAGTTAAAGCAGAAATGACCAGAAACGAGACTTCTCAAGCTACACATTCAGAGTATGGAAGGTCGCACCACCATTCACTCACTCCTTCACTCTTTCCGAAGTAGGTACCAGCTTTGCATTATGGAACCTTTGTGTTTGTGTGAAATATAAGACTTAACATCTGATTGATTTAAGTTGCTTCACCCTTTACTGTTGCTTAAAATAATGAAATATTCTGTAGGTGGAACTTCACTGTTGGAATGACTTGCTTAAGGACTCTTAGTTGCTTTTATTTAAGTCGCAGTATGTCATTCACCAGTGGCTGGAAATCTCACGTTTTAAAGTATTTTAGGCTACCCCTTGGACCTCTGTTTGTTTTAAAGGCAGGAGCATGGAATGGTGAAGAACAGACAGAGCTTTATTCCAGCCAGGTATTCCCATATGTGGGGCTATAAATCTCTAGGACTAGGCTTTACCAACAGGGGCTATCACTTCATTAACACATTCCCATTAAACCACCATCGCCCAGTTGCCACTATTATAAAATTGAAGGACACTTTCTACCTCCATGTGGACCCGCCAGTGTGCAAGTTCCTCCAGCACAACCTGAAGCCCGTTCCCCATCTCCATGAAACTGGTCACTAGTAGGCCAGTTGCAAGTATACACAACAGAAGGGAAATACAGGGAAGTTGTGCAGTCAGTGTCTAGAACTCTGCAGTGATAGAAAGAGGTGCAGCTCTTTACAATCCAGACGTCCAGAAACATCGACGTTGTTTACAACCTAGAATAGCAACAATTTTAGGTAACTAAAGTCCTCAGAGTTGAAATAATGTATTCCATCTAAAGAAAGAACAGAGTTTTGGTTGTGGCACTCCTGCCTTGTCATACCGGAAGTCCTGTTTTTATCCATTTAATAGCTGGGTATATTTATATTGAATAGAATAATACTGGATCGGAAAGATCACGTGCTACAACATTGCTCTCTTGTCACAAACCAATAGTCGACATTTTCAGGACTTCTGTCCGTGGGTCAGACTTTGCAGAATCTCAACTGGGTCAAAGTCCCACCTGTGTACCTTTTTTTTTTTTCTTTTTTTTTCTTAAGACTATGTTGTCTTTCATTGGCCCCTGCCCTCTTCAACAAGGAACAGTGGGCGTGGTGACTTATAGAAGGCAGGGAACGCTGTTGGTCTTGCTTTGCACGCTGGGTGTTTAGAGCAGAGTCAGTTTTATAGGTAAAACCAGCAGAAGGTTAATTTATTAAAGTTAAGGTATACTGACTACTAAGATGCCATGCTGTTAACACACTTCTTGTGACAACTATTAAAATATCTAGTCCTTGATGCAGGCTGGCTAGTAGCACACTTCTTATGACGGCTATTAAAATATCTAGTCATTGATGCAGGCTAGCACAGAAATGCCTAACAGGAGAGTCACTGCAGATGCTCATCTGGAGGCAGTGGAGGAAGTAGAATGGTCCTGGGAGAGAGACTGTGGTGAAACCCACACTCTGAAGCTATGGCTTGGTAATGTCCCATGTCCTTCTTTCTAGACCACCAAAGGTGATCGTGTTCTACAATTTGTTGTTCTTTTAGGGAGCCTGTGGGCCACATTTAAACAAGGATGTGTTTATTTCTCTGCAGTTGTGGAGTTTTTGGTTCTCATAACCGTCAGTAAGGAACTCTTCTCAAATCCCAGGATTTTGTAATCGCTGTCTTCAGTGAGTTTTACAAATCTAAGTCCCTCCTGTTCTATTGAATCAAACATGAGCTCTTTTTCTAGCACCCTCCTGTACATTTCCTCACCTAGGTGCTTACAGCAGTTGGTGAGAACAGACCCAGCTTTGTAAAGTGCGGCCTCTTGGTAAAGCTTCATAAAACCATATCTTCAACAGCAATCGTCTAGAGTGACTGCTGTCAATTTGCCAGATGGCCGTGGTTAGAGAAAAGAGCTGTGAACATAAATATTTAGGTTCGGGTACTGTGGGTAAATAGAATGCAGAGCACTTAGTTGGCAACGCTTCAGTGTGTGCTTCCACGGAAAGGCATGGTTGGCTCGGGGTCTCTGCTGTGGCTCTGCTGTGGCTCTGCTGTGGCTCAGTGCCAAGGCACAGATCACTTTTTACATCACTCTCTCCAGCAGGTTACATAATGTCGTCCTCTAAACACAGGTTTCACTGTACTCGACTGGCTCCCTTCCAGGACCACGGTGCACCTCCCCACCAAGGCCCTTCGAGCGCTCCACACACCCCTCGCTAGGTTTTCCGTGGAAGTAGTTGGCAGAATGTTGTTTTTTGGGACTGTACCTGCAGCGTTTCCTCTGACGGGCCGCAAACTAATTGAACGTTTGATAAAACCATGGTGGTTGCATGAGTGGCCTTGTCTTTTCCGCAGTTAATTTAGTAGCAGGCTTGCTTTCAATGTAATGATCTTTTGTGGGTGTGCTTGAAGATTCTTATTTTAAAATCGATTTCTAGAAGCCGATCTGCAAGTCTGTAATAATGTAGACTTGTAGAAGAGTTTTTTTTCTTTGGAACCCTGGAGTAGTGCCCATTATCAACATGCAGGACAGACAGGGCACGACAGATCCTTAAACTGTTGAACATTCATGTTTAAGGAAGGCCAGGTTGGCCAGAGGTGCGTTTTGAAAAGCAGATTTTAAAATATTATTTATAAACCATTCTGCTATGCCGCGGGTGTCACCGGCGGAGAAGGTTCACGAAGATATAAGCATCTGGAAGACCTCTGGCCGCAGTCTGACTTCAGCTTCGTAGTCCCTCTTCTCAGTTATGCTGAGCGTGTAGCCAGTCCAGGTCCTCGTTACAAGAAACATTCTCTTAAAGATTGTCTGCAGCAGCTCATGGACTCGTATTTTTACACATCTATACTAGGGTTAAGCGTCCACTCTGAGGGCAGTCATTCACTTTCCACAGTGTAGAGGTCTTACGCGTACTGCAAGATTGTTTAGTGTGTTCTGCCCTAAAAATGGAAGCTGCTAACAGTATCCCTGCTCTTATTGGTGTATCTTAGTGTTATCACTGGAATGTATTCTTTCGATTATTTTTCTCAAAAAGAGTTCCCGATTCCAAAATGCACTTTCAATAGATTTAGAACTTTAAACATTTGTTTAAGATCAGCAGCCAGTGAAACCTATAAATAACTAGTGCATATGGGTTATGTTGTGAACCTTAATTATAATTCTAGCTTTTGTCTTCTGAGTTGGTTGGAGCCTAGTGAACAGTTGCTTTAGCTGTCTCACCAGTCTCAAATTTTCCAGAAAATGTTAAATAAAAACACACAGAAATATACGTAGTGATAGAAATTGGATTCTTGGTGTAGAGAGGGGGAACCATAATCCTTGTCTGACTGAACCACAAAAAGACACTAAATTCACCCTCCTGGTAACTTGGTACAAAGGCAGTTGAGCTTCACTGAGAATCAGAGTGTATAGTGTGTGTGCAGCACACAAACCATAATACAGAGAAAACCCAACACAAAAAGAACCCCAAATCAATTTAGAAAAATAGAATAGATTTTAATAAATAAAACACCACCAAAAGGAGCTCAACCAGTAGAATCGGAGACATTGATTTTTAAGGTTTCTAGTGAAAATAGCACCAAGAAGCATCAAGCGCCACTTGCTGTTATCTGGCTGTACTGGACTGGGGGGGGGGGGGGGGGGGAAGAGTCACATGTTTAATTGGACCATAATCTAGTGTGGGTTGGATAAAGGACCGGTTAGTCCTGCTGAAGAATTGCCTGCTAAAGTCCGGCACAAAGAGTTCCGTTTGCGTTCGAGGAAGCTGTGAGAAGGAAGCTTTCAGGGCAAAGAGCAGGTGGAGTGTTGTGGACAGTCATTGCTGTAGCAGGAAGAGCCGTTGATTGATCATCGGAGACAGTCATAACAGTGGTCAGCAGTAGGCTCAGGCAGGTCTAGTTGTTGGGAGGCCTCTAAAAGCTTGTGTCCCTGTAGTTTACACAGATCACCCGAAGACATTTTGGACTTGCTTGTTGCCTTGATCCCAGGCTACCCAATCTTCTTCAGACAGCAAGGCGCTCCTCAGCAGCGGGCAGCCCAATGTCCACAGGTCCAGGAGTGTTCCAAGGAGTGGCTCAGAGTTTTTGGTGACAGCCCTTGTGTGGGGAATTTTCTGGCCTACCCATAAAACTCTTTCTGGTCAGTTCTTTCCATTCCCCTGTTCCTGGCTTGAAACTGTCTTGGGTGGCAAAGGCAATGGGCCGACCCAGTGGCAGGTTCCTTTTGTGTGTGCTATGGGCAAGGGCTTTTGATCCTTTGACAAGTAATCAGGGCAGGGTCCAGCTCCTCCCCTGCCATTCTATCACGAAGACCTTCTCCCAGCTGCACCCACGTCCCATTGTTCACTGTCTGGGCCCGAAGAGCATTGTTTATGAGGGAACCATTAACAGGCCCAGGCAGCTGGAAACTCCCAGTAGGGCCCTAAAACATTGGACACCAAAATACCAACTTCTAAAAGTGGCATTGTCTGAATAGTAACCTAACATCCACCTTTACCATTAAAGAGGATTTTATAATAAAATCAATTTGAGTGGGAACTTAATTTCTCTATCTGCTCCCAATCTGCAGTAGGTACTTATTAAATATGATACGGTAACCCAGGGTTAGCCTATGGGAGCGATAGACCTTACCACAGCAAAAAGTGACTGTAGGAGACGAGTTTTTCACTGCCAGGGCACGTAAAACTTAAACACGCATCCTACTTAAAAAAAAAAAAAAAAAAATACATTCACCCTACTTTAGGGGTGTCATAAGTATTAAAAAGGAATGTTTAGTCCTAGCAAGAGGTTTATTTTGCCTGGTCAAAATCCCAGTGTAAAAAAGTGATTTGTGCTGCGAACACTGTTCTTTTGTAATCTGAAGATCGCCCCAGCAATGATCAGGCTCTTAGGGACTCATTTTGGTGTGCTTTTGGCATTATTTTTAAGTAAGGCACCTGATGTTTTACAATACTACAGATTCTTATTTCATAGACATTGCATGGTCTTGAAACTTGAGGGATGCCTTTAAGAACGGGTTACTCATTGCATTACCTTATCACGTTGGATGCTGATCATCATTATTTTGTAGCTTCTGAAACCAGAGTTTTTAAATTGACCGAATTGGAAAAGTTAAATTATCCACCTATTTTGTACTGGTGCACAGCTAGAGGGTTTTCAAGTGATGATCGCAGCACTTACAGTGTAGGTTTGAGCATTACGAACGTTTGAATCCTTACTTTTTCACTCCTGCAGCATTTTATAATTAAGTTAGTTGGGACAATCAATAATATTTTGAATAATTTGATTTAAATAGCAATATTTCTCCAAATCTTATTTTCCCAGATATAATATAATGATCTGTGCCAGACACCTGAACCATACTGGCTTTGATTGGTACTAGACTGTCCTTGCGAAAGTGCATTGTTAATGCCTTAGCAGGCATTCTCACAACTTTGTATGCTGAATTACCAGTAAGCCGTTTGTGAATTATTAAAAAAAAAAAAAATTGTGAAGAATTTGCAAACTAACTATCATTGGAAAAAACAATAAGTCGCACCTTGCAATGTGATAGCTATTTGTTTTTAATTTTTATTGCAAGAAAATGCCCAGAGATTAAAAAGAAAACTCCGGACACCTTAACCGTGGGCGCCCTATGTATTCAATAAAAAATGTAAATGCAAGAAACATTCAGAGTTGAGGCTTTTTTACAAGTGATATTTTTGCTAAAATGAGCGTTTCACTTGTGCAATTTATGATTGTTGTTATTACATCACCACCTAATCAAGCAGGCAACTACAGAGTTATTTAAACTCTTAAGAACTATTAAAAACGAAAATGAATTATATCTGACTGGGCACACAAAGCAGAACACATAGCTGATACTTAAAGTTGCAATAGAAAATAAATAATATCATAAAGCACAACGTAAATGAGCTTAGTCACTGAATGCAAAGGAACTATTTTGGGGCGGATTTGAACAATGTGCACAGGCTTTGTGCAGCCACTCAGTAATGGGAGCTATTGGGTAAGATGGGTTGACCCAGGACAGCACTTAAAATGGTCGAAAAATGAAAAAAGTAACTGATAGATTGAAGACAAGGTCTCCGAGTAGTTAGCATTGACATTGTTTTTGCACTTCATGCCTATTTAAATTTTTATGAATGATGTGCTGAAAATGCGCCATTTTTGCATACATTTCTCATTCCAGTCCAGTATCCTTTGGAATACCGTTAGGTGTTGGAATATTTCATTTGTGCAGATAGTATTGTAAAATAACGTTTTTTTTTTTTTTGTAATTTTTTTTTTTTTTAAAGCAGATTCTAGCAAGGTGAAGTCCTCCTTGTCTACTGCAGTCAAAGGGCTGGCATTTACA
The DNA here is from genome assembly GCF_031143425.1 of Pleurodeles waltl. Taxonomy (NCBI): domain Eukaryota; kingdom Metazoa; phylum Chordata; class Amphibia; order Caudata; family Salamandridae; genus Pleurodeles; species Pleurodeles waltl. The sequence goes on along the minus strand of NC_090440.1, from coordinate 85,547,245 downwards.
CATTGCTACTGTTGATCACCTGTTGCTGCTTTTGCTTAGTCTTTGGTGCAGGTTCTCAGAGAAGTCCATTTAGATTCAGAAGCAGTTTATTGAAGGCTTCACCTAGTATCACCTTTTTGTTACACATATTTTTCAAAGTCTGGATTGTACTTAGGGATATTTTGTATGATGTACTTTGACATCTTTCCAAAAAAAAGCCCATGGTTTATGAAATGTTATTTTTAAGTGCACAATGGTAAATGTTTTTTCTTTTTTTAAATATAATTTTATTAACATTTCACAAGTTATCTTAAATACCGAACAACCCTCTTGTTACCCTCCAACTCCCAATTCCCCTCTGGCATGCAAGAGAGGAAGTGTACAAGTTTAGGTTTTAATCTATAGATGAATAGCACAACCAGCTGTCCGTTGTATGATACCGTATACAGTCTCACATGACTGAGACATCCTCTGGTACAGAGGCTCTGTGAACTCCTTCAGCCCCAATATCAATTCCTCTGTAGTCTTACCAGTTGGACTAAATCTTAATGTATTTTTCTGGAAAACTCTGGATCCATACCAAATGGGTTCTTCCAGGATCATGAAGTGTCTTAGGCCTTTGGCACACCTCTTCAGAGAACGGGGCAGAGCCTCCCCACCCTCTTCCTCACAATGATCTTGTACCCACCAAGAGCCCATGGGGAAGAGGGGTGTTATATCCTTTGAAGTCTAAGTCCTTAGTAATATGTAATAACGCAAGTTTGAGTTCAGGATTTATTGACCTGTCTAACGCTGTTCAAAGTGTCTTCAACATCCATTCCAAAAGTGCTGAAGCGCTGGACAAGACCAAATAGTGTGAAGAAAATCCCCCATCCTAGTCCTGCGCCTAAGACAATTAAGGGAAGGAATCTTACTGAATAGACAAGGGTTAGAGAGGTGGTATAGACTCAATGTAATATCTGTAGTTGAATTAGTCTGAATTGTGTGATGATGCTTATCAATGTAAGGACCATCTTTGCATTTCGCCAGTCCTTACCTGAAAGACGACCAAAATCTTTCTCCTATGCTACCCTGACTGTCAAGTACCTGGCAAGTTATTCACTCTGGTTCGATAAATCAAGGATATTTGTTTACATCCTAGCTTGCCAATAATAATATAGCTTCTGAGGGATTATATTTAGGGAGCGGAACCAGATTCTTTATGTGGATAAATGTATAACCGAGTTGAAGGCAGAGAAACTGTCATCCATGTAGGTCAAAGGAGACCTGTAATTATTCAAAGAAAGAGATACGAATCCCCTCTATGATGTCTCCCAGTGTGGAAATACCTACCAAGTCCCACCCGAGAATCCTTCTCTGGTTCCAAGACAGCACCTACCCAAAGTGGGGTCTCCATGGGATGTCGTTTATGCCAGCTCAAGTCCTCGAAATTCACAGACCAGAAATCCAACACCCGCTTTGTCGCTGAAGGAAAAGATGGTAGACCCCGGGCCCCATATAGATAATGGGAGAAGTGAATGTCTCCCAGAATCCATCTCTCTGTGGCAAAAGCGGAATCAGGGTTGTGAAGAATCCAACCAGTACTCAATCACTGAGATGTGTGCCCCACTATAATAGGATTTAATGTCAAACAGCAACTTGTAACCCTTATTCCTAGCTATTCTTGGCACTCTGTCACCTGTAAGATGCTTTAGACTAGCTGCACTAGGCTGTCGAAGAGTCTGGGCAATCATCAGGTAGTGCTGTAATTGATAGAGAAGCCACAGCAATGGCACCATCTTAAAGATAGCAGCTCTACCCATAAGGGGACAGGGGACCAGAATGAAGTGTCAGCCTGCAATTATTTAGAAACCTGATACAAGATTTTACATTCCCAGGACTTATCTTCATCAACCCTTATATACACTTCGAAATACTTAAAGCCATTACTCAAAAGCTCCGCTGCGAGGCTCAGCCAAGGTCCTACTATCCCGCCCTTAGTAGATAAACCACCTACTTGCCAATGTTAATATTGAGTTCAGTAAATCTGCTAAACATACGTAGTATTTGAAGGGCTCATGCCCCAGACTCCCGTGTATTCAGTAGGAATATTAAGGGATCATCTGTGCATATCAAGAATGTCTGAAACTACTCTTGTCCACTCAAAGCCTTTTTCACTGAAAGTTTGATACTGAGCCACGCTGTGAGAGGCTCACTAACTAGATCAAGGGTGAGTGGGGGCTGCCTGTCTTGTCCTGTTGCCCACAGGAAATTCCTTAGAGAGCTGTGAGGATATTAGTATAGACAAGTCGAACATGGTACATGACAGTGTTTCCAAAATTGGCTTTCCCGATGATCACACACAGGTAGTTCTAGGCCACCAAATCAAGGCCTTTTTTGTAGTCTTCCATCAGTGCCAGCCTGTAATCTGTCAGCCAGCGCATTGTGTAGCATAAACCCACTTGGTCCATGTGGACCAGTGAGCAGATCACCTTTAAAAGACAAGTCACCAGAGTCTTGTTGATTAGTATCACCTCAGTGTTAGTGAGGGAGATGAGGCTATAGGACACACACCATTCTGAGCTGCAGGTTGGGTTCCAAGGTCGAGAATTATTACTGTAAGAGCAAGTCCAAATTCATTGGCAGGACTCAGTTTTCTCGTGCCTCATCACGCGTTACCTTAATTGCAGGAATAGAACAGGCGGGCCATGAGTCTGAAAAACTCTGTAGGGAATCTGATTGGACCAGGTGACCGCCCTCCCCGAAACTGAGAAAAGGTCTCCACCACCACCTCCTCCTCCTCAGTAACTCCCCATACAACTGAGCTCTCTAATCAAGTGGGAGGGTGACGACTGGCAAATCTCAAATGAATTTGGTTAGCACAGACTGGTCCGTGTGTTCATGATTGGCATTAAAAAAGGAATAACATGAGGCAAACTCTAGTATAACTTGCTGGCCTACCACCAATTGACCATGTGCACAGTGAATTGTGCCCATACGCCCGAGGGGCAGCTTATTATTAACATAGCCAGTGTAATAGCTTGGATGCCTTGTTGCCCCGTTGATCAACCCAGCTCTGGACAGGCAGCCATGCCGATCTTGTCTTCCCCAGCATTAACTGACAGATTCTGATTTGTAATGATTGATATTCTGCTGGAGAACTTGGTCAGGGGCACAACGACACTGGGCCTCCTTCCTCAAGAGTGTGGTTTCTAACTCTGTGCTCTCTAGTGGTGCTGTTTGTGTCTTCCGGCTTGACAATGAATGCTCCAAACCCACGTATGTGTCTTAAAGGCCTCTTAAAGAATAACCTGGGGTTGGAACTAGCTACTAGTTGGGCCCGTGTCTGTACCAGGCCCAACCTACTGCCAGTCCTCTTGGCCGTAGTATGCTAGTGGCAATATCCCCACTGCTCCTTGGGCCTTGCCTTGGTGTGCCACCAGCAGTGGGCATCTGGGGGTCTGGAGACCGAGCTATATGGATTGATTTTTGCTCAGCTTCCTACTTCAGAGTTGTCTCAGAAGTTTCAGAGGAGGCCTTGAATTGGCTGGTGACTTTTTAAGATTATCCTGATACAACTGGCTATAATCTAGCTGCATTGGGGGTGTCTTCAATAGTTTCCATTTCTTGTTTTAAATTATTTGTGTAATTAACTTGAAAATGCTACCGTGTTTTCATCTGCTTTGAATGTGTGGGGCCTAGTGTACCATTTGATAACTTGACTCTTTCACTTATTGTATGTAGCCATCGCAGAACAGCTTTGCAAATCTATCGTCCCGGAAAGAAATCATGACATGAAACAAGATAATACTGTACATGTAAGGGGGTTCTGTCTCCGAATCAGAAACCTCGAGGATAATCAAGTCATACCAATTGTTGTGTGAAAGTTGTTTTCCCTAATTATATTTAAAAAATGGTGGGAAAATGTGATGTTTTAGTGGCGGGAAGCAACAGAGTGGGGGAGGAGGGCAAAAGCAACACTAAGACGGGAAGAAACATACAAGGAAGTGAGAGCAACACGCAGTGCGGAGGAGGGAGACACGTACTGGTGAGAGAGCAACAAGCTGCTGAGAAAAAGCACACAAAAGTGAGTGAACAGCACTGGGGTGGAGAGGAGCCTATGAATAGAGTCCATTGAAAAACACATGTACTCTCTTGGAATGCTTAAACAAAGAAGAAGGAAGTTCCCTAGAAGTGAGATGTGGAAGGACACCAGTGAAAAGGTTGTGCTCCAGGGCAGGGATAAACCTGATGGACAAGTCATCTGTGTTGTGTGGTCGGCTCACACCAACTGAAAAGTAGGAAAAGGAATCTCCGGAAGTGTCTTAGAGGTGTCCTTATGACTCCCCACTGGGATTTCCCACTGCTTCATCAAAAACGCCACTTGTGGACAGAAGCTTGTGGGTCCTGGCTCCCTTGGTAGATTACACTTCCAGGCCCAATGAGCACCCTGGTACCCCTGAATTGCACAATCATCCAGTGTACAGAGAAGGCGGCTCCAAGGTTAAGATAACCACTACAGTTCGTTTGTCAGTTTCCGATGTCCTTGAGAGTGACTTAATATTGAGTGTACTTTACCCTTGTACATGTTTACTTATAGCCTTGTCAAATAGCACACACAGGACAAAATTGTCACAGTGTTTGGTTTAAGATACAGTATGTAAGTTATTGCAGTTACTTCCCCAACAAAAGCAGAGATGTTCCATGCATTGGATATTCATTGATGTGTATAATGGAAGCTAGTGCTCCAGCCACCGAATGGATTCAGAATTCAGGACTAGAGTTGTACGGTACTTGGTCACTTTGTCAAGTCTCGTCAACACGTTAAAGTCATACCAGACGCGCAATAGTGCGCAACTAACCTGCGAGACAGCACAGCACGTTAACACTGAGCGAAACCCCCTCCTGACTGTGTCCCTGCTGTTCCGTTTGCACTGCACAGGATCACTCATGGAGTCGGTGTGGATACACAGGCAGCAGTATGTGCTGCGTCTTTGTGCTCTTGCCTCCCTGCTAATGGCTGAGCTTCTGGAAGCAGATGTTTGTTTTTTTCTTTTAAATCTGTCCTCTCACCAAACTTTTCAAAAAATACCACTATGACGCCTGATGCTTAACTGTGTTACTTGATTTCGTCTGTAAAAAAAATTGAATTGGAACAGGCGGCAGTGAATAACCGGTGTTTTAATCAGAGGGTTTCTGAGCGACTTCAATTGGACAACAAGAGCAAACTGGTCTACAGTATCACTCAGGACCCCAAGGTAAAACATCCATGTTGTTCACTTTTTACCCATCTAATATTTTATGTATGCCCCCTGCCAAACCATTCCCCCCTGATTTAAATGTCTGTGCAAAAACCGAGGTATAATGGTGGGGCCGTACAAAACTTGACGCCACCGCCCTCAAAGATCTTAAAAAATACCAAAAAAACAACTTTTATTTACTCATCAACCACCTGCCAAAATTTGAGGGGGGTGGAGGTGGCGGTGGCTGGCTTCCCTCCACTTTCTGCTCTTTTCCACGGCCTTCCTTAGGCAAATTTCTACTTTTAGCAACTCTGTTGGAGCCACCGGTCAGCAGGCTTGTTCAGCGGAGGTCTGCAGAGACCTGCGCTGTTGGGGAAATGTGACAGTTCGCAGAGGCAGCACGCTGCCTATGTGATCCCACCCCCTTTGAGTCTGTGAAGCCTGAATAGGAGGCAGAACTCTGCTGAGACCACAATTGTGACACCTCCCTCTGGTTTCCACACTCTAGTGGGGCAGGCGTGTCTGATGATGCAGTGGGAAAGGACTTGGTTTCCCAAGGTAACTTCTTAGAAGTGAATAACCGGGTTACAATTCTGGTCTTTCGAACTAGTCTTCCAGTGAAAACTATACACACAAAATGTAACCCCTTTTCTTCTTAGAAAGGGGAATAAGTCTGTTAGGTGTGTTTCTATAGCTCTCGTTCTGTGATCACTATGCCCTTTGAGCTTAATAAACAATGGAAGTGTTTTATGCTGTTTAGTTTCTCTTGTGAAATTCAATATTCGAGGCCTGAGATTTCATAGTGAACATCCTTCCCATCAATCTCGGAGGTCTGCGATTTCGGTGCATATATAGGCTTTTTGACTCGGGAGTGTTCCTCAGGCAGATGTTTTTCGGTTGTTTGTGTACTATATAAAAACAAAGTCCCAATTTGTTTCAGTGTTCTTGTTCATATGTGGCGCTATTGAGTTATTGTGGACATCAATTGAACTGGAAACCCGTTGAAAGGTGATATGTGAGTACTCTGTGATATAAAGTCTGAGCTCTACATAAAACAACTATTTAAATACTAAACAAGGTTATATTGTCAAGCGTAGATAGCAATCTGTAAATGTTCATATTATCAAGTTGTCAGTTTCCAGGCCAGCTGTTGTCCAACTATTTTATTTTTCATTTTGTCGAACTATTTTCCTTTTCTTATTTTCAAAATCAACACTGACTTTAAGGTAGTTTATTAATAAAGCTATATTGAAGAGACTTTTCTTCTTAACTGTAAAAGCATAAATGCATGATTTGCATAAGTTCCATTCTTTTTTGAAAACTTTAAAGGGAGTATCCATTTGAAAACTTAAATGCAGAAATGGTGACCTCTGTTTTAACTGTGGTAAATGGAGATTCTTGAAGATTGTAAACTCCCTTTGTCAATATTTCACCTCTTTGCCTCCGAGCTGGAAATTAGAAAGCTGTGGTGAGGATACCATGAGTGAAATGGTAGTAACACAACTCCAGCAGTCCACTACATATCAGTAAGTTGTATTCACTAGTCTTTTTTTTTTCACGTGGCCCGTTAAGGAGGAATAGTAGGGGTTGGTTTTGCAGGGGGCTACTACCTGTGATCTTTGGTAGCTCCCTAGTGCTCTTGGGACTTTTGGGACTTGATCTCCCAAGCTTGCTGCAAACGCGTAGAAGACCAGTGGAAACTCGCAAGAACTATCTGATGGCCCATGAAAGAGATCACCCATACATTGCGGGCAATGACACCCATAGATTCATGGGCCCTGAGCCACTGAGAAATCCATACTATCCACCCACACACACTGGGGGGGAGGGGTGTGTGTTAGGGTGGCACCTCCCATAATTTTCCTCTGTCATTAAATAAAATCCCAGGAAATGTTCTTGGAAATCTGAAGTGTTTACTGTTTCTCTGTATTTAGTTAAATGGATTGCTTTTTGCCCAAGTTTGGTACAAATGTATGTTTTCACATACGTTTCTGTTCTCTCGGGGGGGGGGGGCAGGGGGTGGGAAACCCTGTGAAGAAACCTTACTCCCCTAAGCCAGTGGTTCCCAACCTGTGGTCCAGGGACCCCTGGGGGTCCACGAAGCTTCCTCAGGAGGTCCCCGACTACTTAGAATATTTAATAATTTTAAAAGATTAGGTCTCCAAGCTTTCAGTAATGACTCAGTGTGGGGTCCCTGGATTCCAATAATGATTCAGTGGGGGTCCCAGGGTTCCAGTATTGATAAAGTGGGGGTCCGCAGATGTCAAAAGGTTGGAAACCACTGCCCTAAGCCATTGTGAAAATTAGGGGTGTTTCCTTCTCATTCCGATCCTAAGGAACGTTACTTCATCCTTGGAAGTCATTTGTGCGTGTATTTCTCCAGAGGGAATATGCATGTAAAATGTTGGTGAATATCCACAAGCTTTGAAGGGTGTTCATCTTTCTTCTGACTGTACACTTCCCTTGATACTACTTGCTTCCACACCGAAGCTTGAACGGCCATATGCATATTTATTATAGTAAAATTCCACTTCTAATTGAGGCTTTTAAGATGCTCAGTTCTCCATCCCAAATTATACCTGGTTGTGCAAAAAAGCTTTGTGGATTGCACCCAGTTAGTATCAATTAATTGGTTTTACTTTTCACCAGCACGGAGTTAGCATCTCTTATTTAAAGGCACAGATTTTCTTTTGTGTGTATGAACAGAAGCTCAATTTAAGTGCACTAAAAAGCCTATGAATCAGCTCTTATATCTTAATCGATGGTACTTTAGTATATTAAGTGTATTTTGTGTTTTATCCCCTAGACCTCTGTGCCCAAATTTATGAGCTCAGGAATCATATTGCGAGGTAGGGCAGTATGTGTTACTTTCCTGGGTTTTCTGTGATGTACATTAATAATCAAAAAACCGGACACATCTACGTGTATCAAGTCATCCGCCTCGACCACTGTATTGTGTTGGCTTGTCACACTCTGACTGCCAAAGTAACGTATAGCGCGATTGATGGGGTCGCTCATAAGGCCCTTCTTCTTGATACTCCTGCGAATCTCCTCAGGACAGAAGACGATGGATAAAAAGCCATTGAGGAAGTAGGCTGGGAATGGGACAGATATCATCTTTTCAGACATCCCATTTTGAGAGAAATGAGATGTTGTATTTAACTCAGAAAATATCCTGGGGCGGTTACAATACGGAAATTGTACTTTGCCTTTTTTATGTTTTTTTTTTTTCTCTTCAATTGCAGTTCAGTTTACCTGATTATAATGGCACTCTCCTCACCTTTGTATGTCAACACTCGTAGTAGCCTTCCAGCATTAAAACATTAACTAAGGAAATGATAGTATTGTCTGTTATAGCATTTAATGTCCTGCCTTTTTACCCTAAATTAAGATAACTATGTTTTACTGATTGCATGTCGTTTCTGTGAGGAATTACTGTTGTCAAGCCTGGATCCAGAATCCTGGCCCCCTTCACTTGTACATATCTTTTGTTCTTACTCCCTGAAAAGTTGAGCACACTAGGCCAGGCGATCTTTTTAGCACCTTCTGAGAGCTTTGTAAAACCTGATTCATTTATCCCTCTTAGTACTTGAGCCACCTTCGTTTAGGGAAGCTGGGTCTCTGCCTGACCCTTATGTGATAAGTTTGGTTTGCTCTTTCCAAAGCTATTTGTGCAGTTGGCGAGGGGTGCCCGTACTCTCCTTCCAAAAGTGATCCTTAGTGCTGGTTGCTTTTTTTATAAGACTTTTGCACACTAGTATGAAATACTAATGATATTTGCTTTGTGGTTTACAGGAGTTTGCAGCACTTACTAAAGAACTCAACGTTTGTAGAGAACATCTTCTTGAGCGGGAAGAGGAAATTGCGGAGTTAAAAGCTGAAAGGAACAACACAAGGGTAAGCCATCTTACTTTGGCCATGAACATTTGGCTGGTAGTCCAGCAGAATTGTCTATTTGTTTGACTTGGATGTTGATGTTGGGAAACTATTAATAAATAAATATTCCAGAGTTTTTCTTCAGCCAAAAATTGGGAAAGTGGGTCACGGTCTAGTGTGGCTTGAAAGTTCAAATGATTCAATGAATGAAATCTGTTGAACAGTGAAACTGATCTTTGAAATGTATTGTGTTGGGAAGTTATTCACTGCAAGTGATGTACCAAGTGCAAGCAGCGCTGGAGTCTTTTTCTCAGTACACTGTAACCGCTAGAAATAATTTTTGAATATGGTGGTGTGGTGGTCATACAAGTTTCATATCTGGCAAATGTAGATTAAAATTATTACCACCCATTTTGTCTAACCTCAGAATAAAAAGATCAACTTGCTCACTTACCTGGATTGAAACAATTTGAATGTTGTTCAGAAATATAGCGGGTGCCATTATCAACTCTGGTGCCTTACCTGGAAAGGTTTGAGTTGTATGTAAAAATGTAATTTGTGTTCTCTCCTTCTCTCCTTCCTATCCACCACGCCTCCAGCTGTGGTTGTGTTCCTGGTTTCTGGCGGCACTAGGCCCTACCTATTCACAGTTTTGTAGCATGAATCCTTTTCTGTATTCACATGCTGTGCATCATTTTGCACTTCGTCTGCAGTCCTACAGATGAGCAGTGAAGCTGCCGACATCCTCGGCATCAGCTGCCTACATCCTCTGCCTACTGGCTTCCTTTGTCCACCAGCACATAGGGCAACAATTGGAGGAGGGTTCTAATAAATCAGTATGTGACCCAAAGTAACTGATTAGTAGAAAAATCATGGTTTTACTCAGAATGAAACCTTTTCCTCAATTTAATGTGAAAAAATATATATCCATCCACTTAGCACCATTTCATTTGGTTCATTGACATTGCTTGTAGTGCCTTTTGTGTAAAATTTTAGACAAACTTTGTTTCTTTTTGTTTTTAACAGCAAAGCTACAGAACAATGTATATTAGCTTTAGAAATATATTTGTATGTGTGTATGATGTGTCCAAGGCTGCTGTGTCAGCCGAAACGCGTTGTGTGTTTTTTGGAATAAACTGAATTTTTCTTGAATTCTGAGTGTGCAAGTACAATCCCCTTTTTTTTGGTGCCGGTTCTTGTGTTCTCCTTTTCGAGCATGTGGATATATATATATAGCATGCTCCCTAGCGTCAGCGGTGCATGCTGAATCTCTGCATCTTCAGAAAACTTCCTTATTCCTTTCTCAATATTATGAAGGGGGCGGCACTCCATAAGCTGCTGGTAGGAAATGTATTTATTGCTGAGGCACGAGAAATGTGGTTCTGCTCCAGCAAATCTGGTTCACGATAATGACGCCATAGTTATCACATGCTTTTTACAACAGTCACTATGCCATATCCCATGCTTTCAACATAGTTCAAGGACAAGACTTGAACTCAAAACAAATGCGCCATTTTTGAATGTGCAACACTATCAATCTGCCTCATATAAAGCTTCATCATATTTCATTTCATTTATTTACAGTCTTATTTCATTTTTTCTGAATTTTCTGTTTATTCCTAAAAGTACTCTTGCAAAAACGCTCACTCATCACTGCGCTTAATATAGACAAAGTATACATTCAATTTGAATGTTCCTATATGATTGCACATGCCTAATCCAAAGGAAAATTAGAATAAATTTTCATAAACAGAGCATAGATGTTCATTGCACTGCCACAAATAATTCATGTTCATTTCTCTACCTCGTTTTAACATTTTCTCTGCAGCTCCAACCGAGTTACTGGCTCTTAAAAGGGTTCCTTTCTTGTCACAAATCTAAATTTAAAAAATAACAATTAAACAAAACTTTAAGCATCTAAAATCCTGAGGGTTACTAGCATCAAATAGCATCATATGTTGGTTGTCAGTTGCTACACGGATAGTGTTATAAGCATACATGGAGCTCGTAATCCACGTTCAGCCCATTTTGGTTCTTTACAGTCCATTTCCAAAATTAACTAGGCCGTCAATCTCCTCAACACCTGCTCCCTGTTGCCACCCCTTGAACTTTTAGGTTTTTGGGCTATGCCACTGTATTTTATTTCATTTAAACATTACCATGTTCTTTATCAAAATATTTGGCCACTGGGTAGGTGGTGTCACTGTCCCTTATTGGTTTTGTTATGTTAACTATTCTTTTCTACAATAGTTATTGTGTACACCATATGTATTTTTGGGGGGTATGGACAAGCGAGCATGTACACTACAAAACTGGTCTTGCATGTTATCCTACCCTTAATGCTTGTATTTCTTCTAAAATCTTTGTCATGTAACCATGTTAACACCAGGTCACACCACCAGGTCTACATGCCTTACATTTGCTAAGTTTCTTTCATTAGTTGATTTTACTTCACTTCTTTCTAGATGATATTGCATTGATCTTGCTCTCCTGAAGCAAATCAGAGGGTGTCTTTGCACTTTGTGACCTATCATAGGGTTACCCCTGATCAGATGCTGATGTTTTTTAAGGGTTGCTCTAATTTGGAAATGCTGTTTGTGTCACTCCCCCGACCTGTCAGCTTTCTTGATGAATAATGCTGATTCTCTCTTGCACCTTCTTGCTCTGTCCGAGGCACTCTTTAGGGCTTCATTAGTTTATTTTTAGTATATCCCTTCTGTTTAAACCTTGTTAGCATCTCAGTCTTAATCTCGGGATGCTCTGTCTTTGTTCTACAGACCTTCCTTGCTCTGTGTAACTCTCCAAAAGGCATGTGTCTGATTAAGGGTTTGGGATGAAAACTCTGCATGTGTAGGATGTTGTTAACAGCTGTAGACTTCTTGAAAAGAGTGGTAGTCAGATTCTGTTCTTGTACCTTGATCAAAACATCTAGGAACTCTGTTTCTCCTTCACTGATTTTACTCTTGAATACCAAATTCAGAACAGTTCTGTTGATCACTTCTGCAAACTCTAATGTTGACGGCGGATCACCTCTCCAAATCATAAAAGGTATTTAATGAAACATATCAAAATACTATATTATTTTACAATTTTTCCATGTTCGCGCTCCCGGCCACCTGGTGCGCCCCAGCGGCCATATGCAAATTAGCAGAGCTGTGGGCGAAACATGTGCCGTATCAGCCCCTCCCAGTTGGACAAATATTACCTCATCGAACATGAATATGTTCTTGACGAGACAGTATTCCACTAACTTCAAAAGCATCATGCTGTGTTTGTAGAACTTTATAGGCCTTATTCTTAAAAAATGTTTGATTGCCTTTAGACAAGTCTTTGAAAGTTACGTCCTTATATACCACTATTAGTAATTACTTCTTCCCATCTGGTGTCAAAAACTCTACGTTTAAAAAAATAAACAAAGTAAAAATCGGGCATGTCTTTTATATATGAGGGAAGACTCAATGTCCTAGGATCCAAGTAAGAGTCTATTTACCTAGATACATTTTCAGGTATGCCTCCTTGTTAAAGCTAGATTCAAGCATCCAGAGGGGTTATGTATACTCTTATGAATTTTTGGGATAAGATACAAAATAGGAAGTTTAGGGTGGCCTTGCTTTAAAAAAAACTGTAATCTGATTTATAAAGCAGTGATCCCTCCATTCTCTTAGATATTGATCAAATTCTATTTTAGTTTCCAGATATTGACATAGTTATTCTTTTGTAAGAGTTGGGATTATTCAGGTGCCTATATATATATATATATATATATATATATATATATATATATATATATATATATATATATATATATAATTTTTTTTTTTTAAGAAAAAGGGTTCCAAGCATAATACCACAAGGTATGGAATCAATGTAAATAGCTAAATATAACATAGGCCTTCCCAGTACAAAAAGAACATACCCTTCATAATATCTCCCCTATGCCCACACCTCCCACCACGCTGTCCCCTAAAAATGCCATCTTTGGGAATATAGTGTCTGCTTCATCCCCCATGAAGGGTGAACCTAACAGGCCCTGCACTGTATTGTAATTAAATGATCAAGTCGGTTTACGCAATCAGGTGTGTCCGGCTCAGGATCTTTTGAGACTAAACACTCCTAGACTTTGCCTCTATCAAACAAACCATGCCCCCTCTTCACCTCCTCGATCAAGACCGCACTTTCACATCCTGCTCACACGACGAGCTCTTCCCTTCACCTAGTCAGCGTTGGATCTCTAGTGGCCTTCCCATGCATTGTGATCTCCCATTTTGCAAGTACTAAAGCCAGGTTTGTAAACCTAGTAGTAGTTTTACCTTTGGCTGGGTTCAGGAACTCCCCAAATTAGCAGGTCATAGGAGTACAGAGAATCATTTGTTGGGTAATGTCATTAATACAGACTATCACTTCCACCTAAAACCCTGTCAGTGAGGGGCGGGCCCACACCATATGCCCCATTGCCGCATTGATGAGTGGGGGGGGGTTCAGCGGCACCAGTCCCATAGTGAACTCTAATTGTGTTGACCGCTGCTCGATACAATAGGAATTGGTCTCCCGGTACCTCAAATTTAGCAGGCAAATCTTCAGAGAGAAGTTCAATCTCTGAAGAGATCCCTAACTTGAGTCACCCCATAAGCAGCCCTTCTGAGAGCGCACTTAACACTTATCCCCAAGCCAGCAGTTCCAGTAATTTTAACAGCAGATACTGTGAGTAGGGAACTTAAACTGGTTAGCTGCCAACCGTGATGAACAGCCAGCAACTCTGGGGAAACTCCCTGAAGGCGTGAATGGGGGGGTGATGAAGAGGGCTCAAAGCAGTGGGAGGGGAACACCACAAAATGGAATTAGATGGGATTTCTGCCAAATAATCCACTCCCCTATGCACCCCCCCCTCCACCCCCCCCCAAACACAGACACAGACAAGCGTTCTGGAAGAGCTATCGCTCCGGGTGAGTCTGCATCAGTATCTCAGGGGACCAATAGAGTGTAATTGACATATAATGCTGCAAAGTGAAAAGCGTCGTAAATCTCCAGCACCCGACAGAGGTGGCCAGTGCATGCGCTACTGGCCAGATACTCAATTTCAATGACGAAAAGTAAAAGGGAGAGTGGGCACCCCTTTCTGGTCCCACGTGTCACCTCAGAAAAGTGTGAAATCAACTTACCTGTTCGTACCAGTGCTGTAGGGCTCGAATAAAGAAGCTTAGTCCGTTGTACAAATCCAGGCCTTATTACCATCCATGACACCACCTGATAGAGAAAATCCCATCTTAGACTGTCAGAAGCGTTTTCTATATCTATTGCCATGACCGCTGCCCTCAGTTTGTCTACAGAGCCATCGATCATAATGGCAAGTAGTCTACGATTGTCGAGTGCTGTGTTGCGCCCCGGTATAAACCGCGATTGGTCAGCATTAATCAATTTAGACGTATGAGGCAAGAAACGAGTTGGCTAAATATTTTATAGGCGATTTTAAACATGGACAATAAGTGATAAGCCCTAATGTCATGGGGGTGAAGGGGAGTCACAGGGCTTCGCATGTTGACACTGGCAAGTGGGCCAGAGCTTAAACGGCGTATAACTCAACATGTTTAGGCTCAGATTCCTCCCTGTAGGCGGCTTAAAATTGCCATCCGCCCCAGGTATCTTGCCTCTTGCCATGGCCTTAATAGAAATTTTGCAGCGTAAATCTTTTCTGGATTCACATGCTGTGCATTTATCTGTCATCTAGTGGTTGGGTCCGTGTAATAACTGAGTTTTGACCACTGACTCCATGTTGCAGTTAGGCTAGCAGTACACTGTCACATTAGTGATCACCATCTTCATTTTGCCTATTGACTTTATTTTAGCATTAGCCGCTGCCACGTTAAAAGCTGCAAGTAGTTTTCTACATTGTACAATGTGCATATGTTTTTATTTTTTGTGTTCTTTCCCACCAAGGGCTTAGGCTGATAAGAATGTACTCAGAGGGCAGGGAACGTTTTTGTTTTAATTGGCGCCTTGGCATTGTGGCCAAGTCCCGACGTGTTATATTCAAAGCTGGCCTAAAGCAATTAACATTTTTTGAATAAATAAACTTCTGCAGTGAGAGGGTGGTTCTAAAATGTTCCTCTTCTTTGTTCAAAGTATAAGAGGCCGAGACCAGATGGACCTGGGACAGAGAGTATTTGCAGATCTCGGGCATCTCCAAGACGCTGAAATGTGTCATCCTTCCCGTGAGGATAATTGATTTCTCTCTACGATCGATTCTGGGATCTGGCGATCTGATGCTGAATATGAGGGAGATGGAGCAGTTTTGCTCTTGCCTCACGGTGATGCATATTTTTTAATTCATTATTTGCTTTGCATTATAATATAGATACATATATTTGCGTTCCGTTTCTGCCCACAATGACACCACAGGTTTGCTCAGAGAGACAGCCACCGGGTGAGGCAATCTTTGTCTTCCGATCAACCATGACTTGAGGTCCTGTGAGGCCTGCGCAGATTTGAAGGCAAAGACACTCTAGAAAAACAAAGGCTTGCACACTATGCCATATAGGACCAAAAGGATACTGCTTCACTTTCAGAATTTGGACTGTCAAGTGAGGAAGAAGATAATGCGGTTGAGGAAGCAGAAGGTGAAGACTGTAGAAAAAAAATCTAATCGCCTGATAGTAACATAAAAGACCGAAGGCGAAACAGACACAGGTAACCCCAAAAAAGATGGTGGTAGTTACGTCAAAAATACTCTAGATAGAGAAAATCAGCCTCTGCACCAAAGACACCAAAGATCTCGCCAACTGAAGGCAAGACAAAGCACAGAGAATCCCACATGTCCCATTTGAAGGATACCGCAGGAGGTAGAAGTGCTGAAAAATCTTTGCCGTCGAAGGGCGGTCAAAGTTGAGACTGAGAGAAGACAGTAGCTACAACAGCAGCCAAAGCCTCGACTACGAAAAAGAGAATTCCCCAAACTCAATGTCAAAGTACACGCATTCGAAGCAGAGCACAAGCATAGAAGGCTCAAACCCAAAATGGTGGCTATACTTGAAAAAAAAAAGGAATTCTATGCTGCAGTGCCGGCTTTCAAGATTCTACTGAAACTTTTGGTGGAAGAGCGGAGGGAGGGGACTATCACTGGGGAACTTGAACCTCCCCATGCCCCTGACCCTCAGGAGCAGGACAAATAAGAGATCCTCTATTAGAAAGAGGACACAGAGGTTCTATCAAGATGTGTAGGAGTTGAAGATCAATGGGAGGACCTCGAGGCAGAGTCACCCAAAGAAGCCATCAACTTATACCCCACCAGACCATTACCCCCAGATGATCTAACAGTGTACAATCAACTGATGAGGAAACCAGCAGATTAGTATTGGATCCAGATTTAAGAATAAAAGACATAGACTTGCTTCCTGCTTGAAACCCTGGTACCATCACAGAGTACAATACCTCCCTATGCTACCAAGCATCATTGACCAGGGAAGAGAGGTTTTTAAGGAGACAGCTGTCTGTAGAATACTTACGCCAAGAGTGAAGAAAAATATAAACTGTCCTTCCAAGATCCATCATACATGCAAAGAAATATAGTGCCTGATTCAAAATTCATGGCCACAGCCATGAACAGGGCAAATATTCCTACCACCTCTTGGTCTCCCTACCAGGTAGGGAAAGTAAGAGTTCACATAGTGGGTAGGAAACCTAAGAGGCACTACTACTCAGTGAAGGATAGCAAACTCAAATTTGCTTCTCAATGGGAATGCCTATCAGAACTGGAAAGAAATGCAAAGCTTATGTATCACCTTCCTGAACAGTACCAAAAAAGGCCAAAAGCATTAACGAAAGAAGGAAAAGGCATTGCCAAAACATGCCTCAAGTCCGTGCTAGATGAGTCAGACACAGCAGCAAGACAGATAACGACGTGAACAACTTTGACGTCATCGCTTTGCATATTTGGCTTCAAGATTAAAGTACAGCCCAACATTGTCAAGAGCCTCTTTGACTGGGATCACCTCTTTGGAAAGGCTGCTGACGACACGGTGCAACAAATTAAAAAAGATAATGAAACAGCAAGGTCTGTGAGGTCACTTCAATTCAGATGCCAAACCCGAAGGGGAGCTCCTTGAACTAGGAGAGAGGAGTTTTCCACGCTGGGACACCACAGCAGGGCTTCCAAAGTACTAGTGAGACACAGCCTGCCTCACAACAGTGACAATTTCAAGTACCACTAAGGCAGTCCTTTTCGGGATGAGCTATAGGGAGAAGCCAGCCACCAAGAGGCGCGCAATCACTATTTAAACTGTAACACTCACCTGCATACTACGCCAGTGGAGGTAGAATTGGAAACGTCTTCCGGGAATGGAAGGATATAACATGAGACAAGTGAGTACTCCGTATAATACAACACGGATACTGCATAGAGTTGAAGAAACCTCCTCCAACTCGTTATTCAAAACACACACAGAAGAAATAGCATATCTACAAAAGGAAGTAAAGGAACAGTTGCAAAAACAAGCAGCAGAAGAAGTAACCTCCAAGTTGAAAAATCAGGAAGTCTACTCAAAGTACTTTCTGGTCTAAAACCAGACAAGACATTGCGATCTATGCTAGTTTTACATCTTCTAACAAATTCATAAAAACTCAAAAATTCAATATGACAACTCTGCCAGAGGTTATTCCCCAAATCCAAAAAGGGGATTTCATGGCAACCATAGCTCTAAAGGATGCATATTTTCACATTCCAATTAATCCATAGAACAAAAAAATTCATGCACTTCATTATACACATAAAACATTACCAGTTCAATGTGTTACCCTTTGACTTAAAATCAGCACCAAGAGTTTTCACAAAGCGCCTGGCAAGAGCTGCAGCACGTTTGAGAAGAAAAGGAGTACACATGGTCTACCCATGCTTAGATGACTGGATGGTAAGAGCAAAAACAAAACAGAAGTGCGAGGAGTACATAAAGACAGTACTGACAATACTACACAGATTGGGATTCATGATGAACATAGAGAAATCCTCGCCAAACCCAGAACTACAGTAACAGTTCTTAGGAGCAAGAATAGACATGATTCAGCTGAAAGCCTTCCCTTGCGAAAAGAGGGTACAAGCCTTAACACAAGAAGCTTTGTGGTACCAGAAGGTTCAGTCTCTGACTGTGAGGAAAGTGAGAAAGCTACTAGGAATTGATGGCATTATGCATACCACTAATCATGCATGCAAGGCTACACATGAGACCCATTCAAGAATGGTTACAGTCAACCACAAGCAACGGGTAACTGGGACGATCTAGTGGTCATTACGGAAAAGATACAGGAGGAGATAAGCTGACAAATATAACAGCAGGAAGACCATTTATGACCACACCTCCAACTGTGACTTTTACCAAGGATGCCTTGCATGACGGATGGAAAGCACACATGGGAAGGCTCAAGGTGAGAGCAATTTGGAAAGCCACAGAGGCAGTCCAGCATATAAATCTGCTGGAGTTAAAAACAGTCTTCCCAGCCTTAAGAGTCTTTCAAAAACAGCTGTGGAGCAAATAAATACAAATACAGACTGACAATACAACAACAGTGTTCTTTCTAAACAAGCAAAGAGGGGAACAAAATTGTTTCCCCTATTAAGGTTGTTACAACAGATATAGAAATGGGCCATTAAAAAACAGATAACTCTAACTGTAATACATCTGCCAGGAGTGGACAGCATGATAGCAGACAAACTGAGCTGGCAACCATCCATGTCGCACAAATGGGAGTTATTGCAGACAGTGTTGAGACGGTATAGAATTATTTACAACACCCTCTCCCCCCCACCCCTCTTGCCTCCCACAAGGTCCATAGGGAATGTACTGTTGATAAGCCGGTCAAAGAAATTTGCTTGTGCTGTTCGCCCGCTACCACTGATCTCAAGTGTAATGAACAAGTGCAAACAATCACAAATTACACTAATATTAATGGCTTCACAGTGGGCAAGGTGAGGTACTTGGAGCTCATGGAAATAGTGCAAAAAATAACCCTGCCGTATCACAAGACCTCCTTTAAATGCAGAAAGGTAAGGGTCAACATCCAGAACCAAACACATTGAGCCTAACGGCATGGCTCCTGAATACTTGGAATTTGGTCACTTAGTTAGTCAGTCAGTGGAAGTTTTCTGAGAGTCCAGTAAAACAAGTACGAAGAAATGCTACACAGCCAAATAGAAAAGATTCACATATTGGTGTCAATAAATACAATTTAATTCAAAGCAGAGCAGCAGGAACTACAGTGTTTAGGTAGCTAACACACTTGCTGGAAGAGGGACAAACCTATGCTTCACTGAAAGTACACCTTGTAGTAATAGTAGGCTACATAGGAAGAAGCCTGTTTAAAGTCCCAGTGATCAAAAGATTTTTGGAAGGGCCAAAAAGAATAGCACCACCCAGAAGTGCACCAACACCTACATGGAATCTCAGTGTAGTACTCGAACAGCTAATGAAGGAACCAGTCGAACCAATTTACAAGGCAAGTTTAAAATTCATAATCATAAAAACAGCCTTCCTATTTTTAATGACATCACTATGGAGAGTAAGTGAACTGCAGGCACTTACTATACAAGAACCATATATTCAAATACATAAGGATAGGGTGGTTCTAATATCTAACCCACAATTCCTGCCTAATGTCATTTCACATTTCCACTAAATCAGTCTTTTCAGATACTGAGTTTTTTCCAGAACCCAAAGAGTCAAGCAGAGAATGCTCTGCATACTCTGGTTGCATGCAGAACAATAATGTATTACTTGGAAAAGACAAAGAATATATGAAAAGAGAAGCAATTTTTTGTCTCCTTTCCTAGCAACAATACAGGAGAACCTGTTACAAAGGGCACAATTGCACGATGGATAGCGCAGACTTTTGAGATGTCACAAGAAGGATGGCATCCACATAGAAGGGAAGCCAAGAGCACACTCCACAAGAAAGAAGGGATCAACAATCGCCTTTTTAGCCTTTTAGCACACACACCATTGAGCGATATCTGCATGGCGGCCACATGGTTGTCAGTCTACTCGTTCACAAAATACATTGGTGTTCAAATTAATGGAGAAGCAGAGGTGGGACAGAGTATTAAAGCATCTGTTTACAAATTCTACCTCATCTTTAACCCATCCACCGCAGTGAAGAAAACTGCTACAAAATTGTTACAGAGCATTGGAATCCAGAAAGAGAGTCACGCTGCACGAAATAGTTTACCCCCCCCCCCCCAAAAAAAAGATGAGGCGATCCAGGTGTCAAAATTTTTTTTAAAAATAAAAAAAATTTGAAGATGGCGACCAATAGGAAAACTTCTGGGAATGAGGTCACAGGAGTACCAAGTACTTAATGGTGGAGGTCCTCGACCCTCAAGAACAACAAAAATAAATAAAAAAGAAAAAGGACTACTCTTGAACACAAGGAATTCGGAACAAACCACTAGATAGCGAAATAATGCTCATAATATGAATCCAGAAAATCCTTCAAGCAGCAGAACTGCTACTATCGGTACGTCAACATTTCGTTCTCACCTCTTCAAGTGTAATGACACTAACCTCCCCCCACCACCCAGTTTGTCGGCGTCCTCTGAAGGACCACAGGGTTCCAAAATTTCAGCAAAAGCCTGAGGCTGCAAGTCAGGTGAAGGTGCGTAAAGGGACGTATGATAGTCCCCAAATCAATTGCCAATGCAGTTTTGGCGATATAAGCGTTCGCCTGTTTCCGTTTCCACCTCTAAAATCTAAGAGTCCTAAGCAGTGCAGTTGGTAAGCCATGCTAGCAGTGTCCCTGCCTTGTCGCACTCTGCATGGGCACGTGCCATGTTTTCTCAGTAGTCAAAGTAGCAGAGTTTTGCAATTAATTATCTGGCTTCCAGCAAGGACGGTTTTAGTGTAGGGTTTTCTGGTCTGAGTTTTTCTATATCCCGCAGTACTCGCTCTTGGTTCTCAACTTCTCCCAGCAGTGTGCATCACACTGCTCCAACCTTGGCGATGCAGTGTCCCCTAATGCTGATATTGTGCTGTAACACCGGGTCGTCCAATGCATCAACACACCGCCTGCAATCAGGTAGGCAGGGACACTCTTTCCCAACCCAAGGAAAACAACACCGGGTTGTGGTCTGAAACAGTCGTACATTAATATTCAACCTTACGGTACCGCCCCTCGAACCCCAGGTGTGCACAGAAAGGTATCAAGTTGACCATGGAGCTTATGCATACCAGAGTAGAATGACTAGTCCCGCGCTATGGGGTGCATTTGCCTCCAAGAATCTATCAATCCCCTCTGCCAGTCTGAGAACTTGCGAGCCATCGGATTACCAGAGAATCGCCCAACAGTAGAAGGAACTGATCGAGGGCCAGGCCCGCAACGCAGTTAAAATCTTCCCCCCCCCCCAAGAGTATAGCTTCGGTCATATATGGGGCCAGGACCATAGATCATTGATACCTGCAAACATATTCCCAGGGGCCAAAATGTTGGGTCTTTGATGTTACAGAGGGACACGTTGATGCCAGCAAGGTGGTATGGGATCTGAGGGGAAAGGGGAGTGCTTGGGGGACTTGGCAGTAAGAGGAGTGTTGGGGAAGGGAAGCATATTCATTTAGTGGCTGAATTTCACAATGTTAAGCCAGAAAACCTGGGATTAATCCCAGCTTCCCTACTTTAATAAATTGTGTGATCCTAAGCAATTGTTTTTATTTCTTCACTCCTTTTTCTTCACATAGAGAGGATGTCAAAATACATGGCTTCAAGATATCTGCTTTAGAAAACCTTCACCTGTGTTTGATTTAAAATGCAATGGTGTTCATGTGTAATAGCAATCCAGGCCAACCATGGAGTGCACAGAAGAACTAACTTACCTCTTAGTTCACTATTGGCAATGACGTCAGGGAGGGGAAAATAATGTGTGTTTTTCTAAATTCACATTTGAAAACTTTCAATTCTTAAATTATATATTTCTAATGCACTGATATAATCTGATGTACAATGGTGAAACTGTTCTGCATATTCTTGAAATCCACTTTTGGAATTTTGAAGAGACTTTATCCTACCCATTTACTGCCCTGCCGCCTCCCCATGACCATCCCGTATCTACTGCCAGGGTCTGTCAGTTCGCTTATATTTTGTAATAGTACCCCCGGTCTTATTCACAGCATAACTCCCCCAGAAAAGGCAGAGTAAGCTGTAGCATAGATCAGACCCAACCATCTTTTGTGAAGTACTAGACCCTCTGCAGCAGTGAGGTGTGTCTCCTACAGTAGAGCGATGAATGCCCCCATCCTAACTTAAGGTGATAGTATATCTTAAATCTCTTGTATGTGATTAAGACCCTGAACATTCCAGGAAAAGAAACTATACTTCATGGTGGATGCCATACGGGAGAACAACATATGCATAGCAACTCGCCAGAAGGCGGAATCCTTCATTGGACCAAAGCTCCAGAGCCACCTCGTCAGAGTTCGGGAACATCAGGCAGTATTAAGTAAACAAACTCCCCACCCCTAGGATTAGAAAATAACGACTCCCCATCCAAACCAATGTAAGAACATCAACACACGTGCAGTCATCACACGCATAACTTCAGTTGGGGAGGAGGGACAGCTTCACATCACACCATCGTAAGGAGGTAAATGGGATACTTATGTTGACTTCACACAAATGCACAGGTCTGTTAGAGCACGGGTAGACTTGGTCTCTGCAGGGCCCTCCAAATAATTTCAGAGGTGCCTGGGATAACTTGCGGCAGGAAGTCATCTGAATTTGTGTGTGGAGTTGGAAGCTTGACCGGAGCAAGTGTCCCTCATCTCTCCATCACCAGTGACAGAGGGTGGGGTTGTATCCCGTTCCACTAATAGCCGCTGCTACCTCTGTCGCATGCTGACATTCCTCTTGGGCCTGGGATCTAGATGGGATTGCGCTAGTACTTCCTCTCGCTTTTTTTCTGGGAAGCCGCCGGGCAGCCTGTCTATTTCCAGCAGCGACCCCCATCTGGGGAAGACGATCAATCCAGTCCCAGAGCAGCTGAGGTGTCGTAAATAATTGCACATCATCTCTTGTAAGCTCCAAACCTGACAGGAATAACATGCCATAAGATATCCCCAGTTGTCTGAGGCATTTTTTGGTCATCCATAAAAGAGGCTCTTTGTTTTTGGACCTCTCTAGTAAAGTCTGAAAAGCTCATGACTCAGGTTTTTAACCATTATGGCTCCTTTAAGCTAAGCCTGGCTTGAAATGTGATTGCAGTATTTGAAATGCAAAAGTTTGTCTACCATTAGTCTAATGGAGGCCACTTAGAGACACGATGTGCACATTAGGGCATAAGGGGAAGAGACCCTGTGGGGCCACCTTCTCCCAAAGCCATGTTTCCAGGAAGCCAGTCATGTTTGTGCTGGGACCTTCTGTGTTCTGGGAGTCCTATAATCCTAAGATTATTCCTTCTGGCTCCATTTTCAACATCTTCAGGTCAAGCCTGTGAAGTCTTAACCCTGTCCTCAATGGACGTCATGTATTTTTGTATGGACACCATTCCCAGAGTGGTATTCTCTATGGAGCACTCATTAGCAGTGACCCTCTCAGCTTGTCTTCACTGGTCATCCTGTAAAAGTCCAGTGTATGCCACTAAGGGGTCAATCTTAAACTCAAGTGCTTCTTGATAGGTGGTAATGGCCTGCAGTACAGTGTCCAGCGTAACCCCTGGTTGTCCCCTGACCAGGTTTTCCGAGTCAAGAGCCATCCTGCCCACCGCCTCAGTCATAGAGGACTGGGGAGGGCAATAATCAGTTGACTCTTTTTTAAAAAAAAAATTTTATTTTATTTTTTAGGTTTTGCCTGCATAGCGCTTGTGTAGTCTTTTTTGTGAATAATGAAAAGAAATAAAATATCTTAAAAGGGGCTTAAAACCCGCCCCTTATTTACCTGAACTTACCTTTGCTTTATTCCCGCGTTGCTCTAATTAATGTGCTTCTGAGTGGCCAACATGTTGTCTTTCACTTCCTGCTCTGCTTTGCCATCCATGCTGTTGTGTGGAGCCTGGAACAAGTACAGCTTCCGGTCACTAGCTAGTCGTTACTGGACAGTGTCCTTCCATTGGCTACTTCACTCTGAAGGTACTATTTTTGGCAATGCTGAATGAGCACTCCTTATGAGTGAATGTGTCTTCTCTCCAATTCGATCTACCATAAACAGCCTAGCCTCATCTTCCTTTATTGCCTCTGGGCCCAGTAGGACCAACCCATCTGTCATAGATTACCGATGCTGCCTACAGCAAGCAGACTGATCCACTTAGGAACGTGTGTCAGTTTGTGTATGTGAGGTAGCGGGGCAGCGGAGTTTCAATGTGCATCTGCAGAGAAACAAAAAGACACAGCACATATAAGCATTTGCTTCTACACAGACCGCGACGGAGCCTTATACCCCTGCCAGCAGGAAAGCCAGACACCATCTAATGGGTGCAGGATGACGCTAAAACTGGAGCTAATCACATCATATGCCCAATGCAGTGAGACACGCTCAAAATGAGGCATTATATGTAGCCTGTCATTTGTGCAATAACATGATATACTGCCTGTTTTTTGTTTAAGGCCTGTTTTTGTATAGAGCTTATCGTAGGGCCCCTGGGCTGTGTTGCACTGTTTGTGCCATGTGGTTATTGCATGCACAATTACAAAACGTGTTATTTCTGTTATATATGTTAGGCCCAGAGATATTGTGCATACACAAATATTGGTGTCAAGTGGTTTTGTGGACCCTCACACCAATAGTCAGAATAGTATCTTGTATGTAGTCCAAATACTATTTTGATCGGGTCTACTAAACACTTGATATTTATACAGCGCTTTTCTACCTGTTGTGGGGCCCAAGCATTTTCTCGATTATCAAGTGAGCAGCTACTCCGTATGATTCATGTATACACCAAGGTGCATCATTAGCACAAACCTATTGGTTTTGTGCTGTTTGTAGAAAGACGTAGACTCTAAACATTTACACTATTTGTACGCATACACTGAATGTAAATATAGTAAATGTAAAAGGACAGAATTTTATACTGCGTATATAGAATGTACACGTTACTAGTTTGTGTATATGCTCTTTCATAGTTATAGAAGGAATGTAAACATTGCAGTATTTATTATGTTATTGATATACGCACCCAGACTGTAAACATTGCACTGTCAGTGTTATGTGCACAGTTTAGGTGCACACATAATGCAAACTCTGGACTATTTATTTGCCAAACCGAGATTGGGCAAGAAAAATCACTATTAAGATGTGCAATTGTCTGAACTAAAAATAAAATTAAAAAAAAAGTAGCGTGTGCCTCAAATTATAAATTGGAAGAACCTAAAGGCACAATCTAACTCCTGAAAACTCCCAGCCAGGAAACCACAAAGGAGCAACAGATCAAGCATTACTGACCCGGAACTACTGCACTTCAGTTAGGCTCAGGAAACGAACGGCACAAACAGACTAGTGACAGTCTAGATATCCTCCATGCCTGGCCTACGCTGCCGCCATATTGCGATGGAATGTAATAAAAAGGCTTTTGATTGCACTAAAGCCACTCTGTAGTATATTACTACTAAGTGTAGTACTGCAAGCTGTACTTATGTGTTCTTTCTTAGTATGCGCAGTGTGAACATTTCTTTCATTTTCATGTCTTAAAAGATATTAAACACACGTTATCTACATTGATGACGAGAAGCCACCAAAGTCGTTTTTCACCTGCGGGAGGGGCCTTTTGAGACTAAATCACAGAGTACAGCAGCAGTGGTCTTTTTCTATTTGAATCGGGGGAAAATACGACGGCCGTCATCCAGCCCGCATTGAGTTACTTTTCAGATTTGTCCTTGATTTATTTCACAGTATTTGCCGATTTGATGGGCTGTGATCCCGGCATCGGCATCGCCGCAATAGGAGTGCATCTTGGTTGCACAGGTGCCTGTGTGGCGGTGGTATACAAGGTAGGGCGCATGAATCAGAGTTGTGTGTCTGTACATGTAAATAATGGCGCCAGCATCTCTGCTTCTTGGCTCCCACTCCACCATCTGAGTCGAAGCGCTGTGTCCCTTGTATTTTAATGTCTTTAAAGAGGTCTATACCTCTGTTACATGATCTGTTTTTTCCAGACCTCCGAGGGAGAACCCGATTAAAAACAGACCGAAATCTTAGCATTGCTAAATTTATACTTAAAAAGGCATGTATAGCTCAATGGGTTAGTTACATTGTAACAGTGTATGCCAACTGAAAAAGGCAGGCTTTGAAAACTCCCCCACCTCTTCCACCTCCCTCCCCACCCCATTCCCCCATGGTGTGGAGCCAATTCAGATTTTCCTTTTTCAAGGTGAGTACTAAATACTTACCTCCATGTTACTCCATTTATTTATTGCGTTTCAATATCCCTTTAAGTAGTCTTGTACGTGTCAGCCAGACTGCCCTTATGGACAGTGTTTTGTTATTCACCCACTCCCCCTGCTCTTCTCCTGCATGTGTGCTGTGCATTATGTTTAAAAAATAAAATAAAAAAGATTTAGCATAGGAGAAACCTATTGGCTTTGCCATTGCTTGTTCTTGGAGTATTTAGCCATATCAGCGAACTCTTAGGTCAGGCCCAGGTGCTGTGTTCCCAGGGCAGGGATTCACTCAGCGCTACAGGCAGGTAGCCCTTCTGTTGCACGATATTTCCAGGGCTCTGATCTCGGTGTAGGGGCTCCACCGGTGTTGCAGAGGGGGTCCACGCCTGTCCTCACATCACTTCCAGGGGGTCAGCAAAGGCATCCCAGCCCCCAGGTTTCCCAACAGCCTCACAGGACAGGCCTCCAAGGCCTCAGGTGTGTGGATAATGACCAGCTCCCTACATCTTAGTTGTCCAGGTTGCTCAAGCAAATATCTGCTCCACATCCCCTCATCAGCACAACACCAGGACCATGGTTGCAGAAAGTTCATATATGACCAGCGGCATCTGTAGCACTTGGGGCCCCAGTATGGGTGGAGGGAGGAAAAAGGAAAGGCTCTAGCACTAGGTCTATCACAGAGGGGGATGAGAGGTGTCCCAGCAAACTCTCGTTGAGTTGTGCAGGGCAGGATGCCATCAGCCATGCTGGCGGAAGCAGTAGGCCTCCGGTCTCGTGAAGCCCAGGTCTCCAGGACTCGCTCCACCGGGCCCCCAGATGACAACTGTTCAGAGCAGTGCAGGGTCCCAGTCAAATCAGCCCACCAGATGTGGGCAGCAGGAGCAGCGGGAAAAGGGGCGAATCGGACCTCGTTCCTCCAGTATGCAGCCCTTACAGTGGAGGTGCACTGCCGTTTTGTGTGAAGTCCGTGCAGTCCCCACGATTGTCGTATTAGGTTGGCAATATAACCTCGTGGGGCACTGCTGGAGGTCCCTGCTGAGGGGAGGACCTCCATACTGTGAAGGCGGATGGGAGTCAGGATGACTGAGTTCGGCTGGGAACCTCTCATTCCATGTCCCACTCCATCAGCGCCTAGCCACTCCCCCCGCCCCCACCCTCCCCACCCCATTCAGGTGCCTATGTGCTTCCCATACACATTTCCTTTGACCACAGGACCACATTTCCTCCCTTGTCTGAAAATATTATCACATTTCTGTAATCTTTTGATTGTGCACCTGTATTCTTTGTCTCTACAGCAAATCTTTTTTTTTTTCTGTGTGTTATTACGTATGGCCTTCAAATCGTTGATCATAGCCTCTGAGAAAATATCATTATTGTCATGTGGGGTTTGGGGAACAAACTTGGATTTCTCCCTAAAATCAGTATTTAATTTTGGATATGAACAGAATATTAAGAAAAGATACATACAATAAGACTGTAAATATGGGCCACGATCGAAACCTGGACCTATAGGGTACATTATGTATTATGTAGCAGATTGAGAGTTTGTTGCGCATTCAAAGATGGCTCATTTGTTTTTAGTTAAATTCTTGTCCTTTTTCTTTGCTGATAGCATAGCATAGCATATGGCATAGTAACTGTTGTATATAAGCATGTGATAAATATGGCGTCATTACCGTAAACAAAACTTGTTGAAGCTGAAATGCGTTGATTTGTGCCTCAGCAATAAAGAAAGTTCCTAACAGCAGCTTACAGAGTGTCTCTCCCTTGTTTATGTTAAGAAAGGAATTTGGAAATGATATTTGTATGTTTAGGGGTAAATGACTGCTTATAAAGAAGTCCTGTCTTTGATAAAATTTTAACTGTAAACCTAAAACAGTTTACAAATCACACAATTGTTTTTTATTATCTCTTCTAAGGAGTGTTTCATTTAGAAAACAGCAGCATCCATCATAATATTGTTACTCGATTGAAGTTGATGTTGAACTTTGGTAGGAAAAAAAATACAAAATAAAAAGAAATGAAGCAACAGCATACCACTAAAATCGGTCTCAAGCAGAAGTGAAAACAAACCTTTACGGAAGGTAGTTAAGGATTAGTTCTTGTGCAGTGCAACTGGTACTGCTTTCCAAATAGTAAAATAAACTTTGTAGCAATAGTAGATGGTTTAGTCTTGTTTTGGAATCTTCAATTTAAAACAGGAATGACTGTCAGTTGAGCTGCGTTGCATGCATTTTTAGGTTGCAGCCTACCTGACAGCACAGCTGTCTGGTTTGCGACAGACATCTTGGAGTTTCAGGAAGTTGACCTGGGAATGCATTTTGCCTGTTGCTTCCCATTTGCTTTGTGGTTTGTATTTCACGTTTTCTGGGTTTCTATTTGTTGGCTTTATTAGCACAGGTCTCCTCAGATCGAGGTCCAAGATGCCCACGCCAAAGCCATGTTTACAGTATACTTCCACGAGCTCCTTTTCTGTAATAAACAGGCCTGTAAATCTCTAGGTAACGCACTGAACACAGATTATTGCTATATTTTACTAGTAATCAAGCAGTCACAACTGCAGTAGTCTTGCAGACACTAAGGTCATGATTTAGGTGGTGCAGTGGCACAGGGGCCAGAAGCTCTAGGTAACCCACTGAACACAGATTATTGCTGTATTTTACTAGTAATCAAGCAGGCACAAGTGCAGTTACCATGCAGGCACTAAGGCCATCATTCGAATGGTGCAGTGGCACAGGGGGCCATAATGTCTAGGAAATCAACTGAACACCAATTCATGCTGTATTTTACTACTAAACAAGCAGTCACAAGTGCAGTTTGCTTGCAGGCACTAGGGCCATGATTTGAATGGTGAAACCGATGCACTGGCACAGGGGCCAAAATGTGAAGGAAAGCCACTGAACAGTGATTACTGCTATATTTTGCTACTACCCCAACTCTGAACCAGTTACGAATGATATCTCCCTGCTCCCTAGCGACCGCCTGCCATCCCAGTGCTCCTTGTGGTGAGGGCGCCACTTCCTCACCCTTCCTCTCTACCCTCACATGCATCCTTCCTTCTCTTCATCTAGGACACTAGCATCTTAAAAGTGGACGGATCACATATTTACAGTACAGGCTATAAAAGCTTTATAGGAAGCACTTAAAAGTTCTATAGAGTATTTCAGAGCTTTATAAGAGCACTGGTTAAATGGCACAAAGACACTTTTTTTTTTTTTATGGCACTGAGGAGATTACGCGATATGGCCGGGATCACATGATGTTGAGCCAATGCCAAGACTCTAACCCATTCCCCCTAGTCGGCAGCCCTTTCCATTATTTAACATCTTTATTATAGCATTTGCAACATGTTGCCAGTGCTTGTTCTTTATTATCACATATAATACGTTCTTGACATACTTACCTTCTGGATGTGTGCTGTATGAAAAGTTCTCCAACATTGATTTTACCAAAATGTTATGCAAGTAGAACAGCATCCCAGGCGATCCAAAGGCTGCACATAACTGACTTGCCTCTTAGTGGTGGGTGGGTGGAAGCATGAACCTTTCAGAATTCATGTTTGAAAACTATTCCTTAAAAAAAAAATAAAAAAAAAATCACTGATTTAGTTTGATGAACTGATAATAAGGTGAAACAGTTCTGCATGTGAATAAAATACTTTTTTTGAATCTTTGAAGAGTCGTTTTCATACTTAACAAGTTTGTT
Organism: Pleurodeles waltl; assembly: GCF_031143425.1. Taxonomy (NCBI): domain Eukaryota; kingdom Metazoa; phylum Chordata; class Amphibia; order Caudata; family Salamandridae; genus Pleurodeles; species Pleurodeles waltl. The sequence goes on along the minus strand of NC_090440.1, from coordinate 85,517,127 downwards.
GCAGAATATCTTTAAAAATGAAGGTGGCCCAAAAGTTAACTGTGCAGGATACTCTAATTACTTGAATTTTTTCACGTCAATTAACTTATAAATAAATGCTTTCCCCTTTTGAACAGGGGTCCGCGTGCAAAGCTCAGGAGTGCGCTTGCAGCCCCCAGACTATAGATCTACAGGGAGGTTATTGTACAGGTTATACAGCAGCGCTGGCTTAAGTTCAGCATAGCTGCAAGTAAAAAAAAAATCTGCTATAACGCTGCCAACGCTGGCTGGGTCATGAAGTTTTTTTTAAAATCTTTACTTTAAGCCATTTGCAACACTGCTAAAAACATTGGCAAAGCCAATAGGTCGTGCTAAGGCAAGACCCATTGGCTTTTCCAGTGCTTGCTCATCTTCTAGTAAATGTAAAATGCTGTACCAAGTGTTACTGCCTTACAAGTGGTGCCTAGCTTTGTTTACTAAGGAAAGTAAAAACGTTCCTCTGAGAAAGTGAATTTAGAAACTATCATTCAAGCACTTGTATTCCCTCATCTGGATGGTGTCAGTGCACTTCTCCGTGGTCTCTCCAAGGCGCTACACTGGTCCATTCATAGAATCATGCATGCATTAACAAAGGCCTGAAGAAATATAATCTAGTACCCCCTCTAGGAAAGTACCCTCTTTTTGACATGGTTACCCCCGCTTTTTGACTAACAGTGTGCCTAGACAGTTTTCACTGGGATGCTACTAACCAGGACCCCAGTGCTTGTGCTCTCCCCATCTAAATTTGGTTGCCTAGGACTTCTGTGCACGCCACAATTGGTATACTGGTGGCCCCTTATAAGTCCCTAGTATACGGTACTTAAGTACCCAAGGCATTGGGACACCAGGGGGTCCCCCATGGGCTGAAGTATGTATTGTGCCACCCATTGGAGCCCATGCAAAATGTGTCTACAGGCCTGCCATTGCAGCCTGCATGAAAAGGTGCCTACACCCTTTCACCACAGGTCACTGTAACTCACCCCTTTGGTAGGCCCTCCTAGCCCAGAGGACAAGTCCCTGGGTGTGTGAGCACCTCTGCAGAGGTGACCCTACAAACTCCAGCCCCATTGCACTGGACTTCTTAAGTGCGGGGAAGTCATTTTACCCAGGTACTGGACACAGGTTGAAGTGTTGGAGGCCGGGTCTACTCAGAGCCTGAAGATCCCTTGGAGCAGGAGACAACATCGTCCAGCTACATAATGGTAACTTTGAACCTGGGCATGTTTTGTATCATACTCCAATAACCTTGCCAATATTGGTTGTATGCACTCTGAGGGCTCCGTATAGGACCCCACAGTATTGCTTCTACTAGTCTTCTAGGGTTTTCCGGACAGCCCACGCTGCTGCCACCCTTCAGCCAGGTTTCTGCCCTCCTGCTCCTTGACCAGCCTAAGCATGGAAAGACAGAACAAAGTATTTCCTGTGGGAGTGGAAGGCAACACCCTCTTCCTTTGAAATGGGTGTTACATGGCTTGGGGGGGGGTAGCCTCCCCATGCCACCGGTTTGCTTTGAAGGGAACATTTAGTGTCCTCCTTGCATAAACCAGTTTGCACCAGTCCAGGGGCTCCTGATTCCTGCTCTGGTGCAAAACTAGGCAAAGGAAAGTGGAGTGACCACTTCTCTGTCAATCACCATCCCAGGGGTGGTGCCCAGAGCGCCTCCAGGTGGCCACTCGATTCTGCCATCTTGACACCAAGATGTGCAGAGGCCCCTGGGAGCATCTGAGTGGCCTAGTCAGGCAGGTGACGTCCGAGACCTCCCCTGATAGATGGTCACCTTGCAAGGTTACCAAACTCCCTTTTAGGGCTATTTAGGGACTCCCTTGTGGGTGGGTCTCCAGATTCAACATGCAAGACTCCTCTGCATTGTTTACTTCTATTTCTGGCCACTGGAACTGCAACTGCACTTTTCAGGAACTGACAAGACTGCAACTCCAGAGACTACCTCGCCTTGCAACATTGTTTCTCTGGCTCCTTCTAGCAACTGCAACATTTTCCTGGCTGTGCATCCTTTGGGGTCGGCGAGACGTCAGCCTGCACCAAGAAGCAGTCTCCTTTGTAGTGAAGGAGTCACTCCCCTGCATCTGCAGGCACCTACAGCAACAACGTCCGGCTGCGTGGATGTGCTGTCCTCTTAAACTGTATGGATCCTGCATTACAGGTGGTGGGTTGGAGTGGTCCCCTTGGTCCTCTCTGCCCGGTGTCCAACTTGAGCGACGGTGAGCCCTTGCCTCTCCTTGCAGGACAGTATCCCTGTGCACCGTGACTCTTGCAGCTACCAAGGCATGTTGTCTCCTGCTCCAAGGGATCTTCAGGCTCTGAGTAGACCCGGCCTCCAACACTTCATCCTGCCAAGAACAGTCTCCTCTCTGCTGCTCTAGCGACGTGGGACTCCCCTCCAGATGTGCTGTTTGGGCCTCACAGCAATTTAATGTGCCTGGCATAAGTGGATTGTCTGTTGGGACTGAAACTGCTTATGCGGTCTCTCCGGATAGCCAGCATAAGCCCTCCAAGGGTCGATTCCTCTGGAACTTGCTGGTCCTCTTAGGCCTTGCAACTCTTCTTTTGCTCCTTCTTGCACTTGCCAATGCTTGTTGGTGATTCTCCTAAACAAGTTGCTTTGTGGCTATTGTGGTATTGCATAAGCATTGCATGTCTCCCAGATAAGTCCTGGCTGCTCAGCCACAGCTACCTCTAGAGAGCCCTGGCTCCCTAGTCACTGCCTACTTTAACTAATAGGGGTCACCTGGACCTAGTATAAGGTGCCAACACCATAGGTGTCCACCACACACCAGGCCAGCTTCCTGCACCACCCACCTTGAAGGATATTCAAAGGCTTCCCTTGGCATCCCGCTCCATCTTCAAAACCAACTGCATCACCTACAAAGCCATCATGACTAACACTTACCCTATAGTGCCAAAAGGCTCACTCCCTTGCTGTCTGTCGACGTACATACAGCCAGGCTGCTGCCAGACAGACGTGGTGCAGAAAAAGATCCATCCATTTATTTACCAGGGCCCTGGAACAACACCCCAATATCATTCAGGACCATGCCTATTCTGCCTCTCTCTTAGGAAAGATGGTGAAGATGCCTCTTTAAAGAACACTACATCATGATGAAGCAACACCCCAATCGCATTTTCAGAACCCATCAATCCGTCCAATCACTCTTCGCGATTATATCCTTGATTTTGGCCCGAGTACAGCAGTCTGCCTTTTGAACATGTTCACATTATACAAATACCATGTAAATGCATACGTAAGACATGCTTGTTAGGTCAGCTGGTGCATAGTTCGCAAGGTGGGCGTACTGAGGCAAACTTTTTATTGAGTCAGGTAGCGCTGGCTTGTGCAGTACCAATAAGGGCTCAAGAAAAATATCTAAATATTCCATGCCACAGTCCATCCGTGATCACATCAGTATTTGCAGTACTGTTGTAAGGTCTGCCTGCAGAATAAGACTCTGACTTCAATATGATGTTCTAATATCAGGCTTGGATGAAGAACCGAGGCTGCTGGATTGGCCTTCCGTCTCTGGGTTGTAGTTTTGCTGTTCTCTGTAAGCTCCAGCAAGGATTTTATAGGTAGTTTACACATCTCTGATTAATATGAAACCATAGAACTTAACTTTGGGGCACTGTTTGAGGGGGCATATTGTGATCAAAGCCATTGGTTCACAGTTGTTTAAAAAGTTTATAGGACAACACTTGGAAGCAGAGCTTGTTTCGTCATCCTAAGAAGGAATTCAGATGCCTAGCATGCTACATGTACATATTGAACAACCCTAGGGGGCAAAATGGGCGGTTTAGATGGGAAAGGTTGTGGCTAGACTACTTCTAACTTTACCTTCTTTACAAGGTTGACCAGAAGAGGAGTTAATGAGCTCATAAGCCTGTCGTCAAATTAAATTTGTTCTTTAACTATATAAATGAGTGACCCATGGTCGGTAATATAAAAATCTTCTGAGAAATTCTGGTACTAAGCTGAAGACTTTATCATAAAAACGTTGGTGCTATGTGCTACTAACTTTGGCAAATGCACAACCATCACAGCAAAAGCACATAGCCTGTGAGTTTGTGGAATGCAAACCGAGACCTGAAATCACAAGTTACAGCAGTTGACAAAATGTGACTGCACCAAAGAAGCCTACTAGCTGTCCCGTTCACTTCTTCGTAATACTGCTTCATGGCAGTAGGGCCTATAATCCATTTAAGACTGGTGAAATACATATATCCCACCGATTGACAGCCTACATAACCCAAGGTCTATAGAGTGCATAACAGAACAGAGGATTATCCATGAAGTAATGCTCCCCCACTGGGATTACTGTAATAGCCTATACACCAGACTAACAATGCCTCAAACCTTTTACATTTTTATTTCTTAAATTTACCTCTAAACGTTTGCAAGCAACAAATTTGAAATGGTAAAAAATAAGACAGACCTACAAAAATGAAAATTTGGTTAAAATAGGGAAGTGAAGAAATTGAAACTCTGGAAAGAACAGGCAAAATGAGAAGGAAAAGTCAAGGGCATGTGGGGTGGGGCCGTTAGTGGTGTTGGGGAGGGGGATTGAAAAAAACAAACCTAAAGGATGGACTAGCCCCAAAAAGTGAAGGAAGATGATGGGGGGGGGGGGGGGGGGGGGGGGGAATTCAGGCCCATAAGAAAGAGCTAAAATAAAATGAATGAATAAAAACTGAGATATCAATTTTGTCTGGAGAAGAAGTGTGGAACTGATGAATGGATTTTTTTGAATAATGCCCAGCTTCTGGACCTTTCTCTCAACAATGTGAGGAAAATCGTCCAAAGGAGTAATTTTTTTTTTTTTTTTTACAAAAGTGTTGTCTCGACGCCACGTTTTGAGAATGTTCCAGTTGTAAATGCTAGTCTCAGCCACACAAATGGGTTACCTTTTTTATCGGAGGAATGTAGGGACATAAAATAGTAGAACATTTGCTACTATCAGTTGGATTTCTCTCCATTTATTGCTTCCAAATTTAAGCCTGTGTGCAAAAATGAATACACTCTGCAAAATGCTTTCAAATCTCATAAAATGGGTAACCCCAAATTTAAAGTTTGACAAACAACCACACTCCGTATCTTGTGCACGTTTAAAAAAATGCATAGGTTTCTTTCATACTCATTTTTTCATTCATTAGACTTTACTGTATAAATTGCAGCATACTTTGACCACAATGAAATATTCTTATAAGCTGCAGTTCATTTGTTGCCCTTGGGTATCGCGTGTTTTTGGGCAAGCAACAAAAGCTATATATCCCTGCGACCAGAAGAGTCTGACTAATGTAAAGGTGTATTAATGCCACTGGAGCAAAAAAAAAAAAATATATATATATATTGTCAACTATTTCTTTTCTTTTTTTTCTATTTTTTAAATTCTTTTATTTCAAGGGTTAATTTCTTGGGGAAAACCATGAGCGATCTACAGAAACGACCCTCTGGTGAATTAAGAATTGTGTCTGGTTTGCAAAAATTTAAAGATTTCTGTTTTCACATCAGTTGCTAACTGCAAACTGTGAAGCCACACAAATAGGAAAAATGGGCTACCAAATAGAAAAAATGGCATAAACCTGGCTCATTGATACAATTGAGAAAGCGATGGGAATGGTGCCTAGGTGAGGTGAATGATGAGGATGGGGTCGAAGCTATGGATGGCCCGACTGGCTAGCTCTTCATGTCTGTCTCATCCAATTTAAATACCTGCTTAGAAAATATTACTGCTGCTTAGACAACATTACTCACTGACACAACTTCAATACACAGGGAGGGCCGAACATCTCAGCTGTACAATATGCAGTTTCACTGATGACTATCTGTTTCACATTGTTTGGATCTGTGCAGTGCTAGTCACATGTCAGCACAAAATTTGCTCAGCCCTTGCAACTGAGATAATGAAATAATGTCAATGAATTTGCCTTGACTTTGTGCTGCCTTCCATTTGTAACTAGACCCCTTATATCTAGATCTGTATCTGTGCCATGCTCCAAATTTCAATCTTTGTGTTTGCTCTTGGGCCTTGTTTATTTGTTGTTGAAGTACAATACAAAATGTTTATAAAACAATTCAAATAAATAAACACAGTTCTGCACTTATAATTTAATGTTGATAATAATGTGAGGGCTGTGTACACCCTCTTTCTGAACTCTAACGCAGCTTGCTGTTCCACTGACAAATGCACCTCACACCTAGGCCTACCTTTGTCCCCCTAGACAGAGTGAGCTATACCCAGGAAAGGGAGAAGGCCAGGCAAGGTTAGAGAAAGGGGGCCACACCAGTCTGCAATATGTGCATCCCCAGCCCCCCCAAGTTCTGACCCTTGGTGTGCATTAAAGTGTTCCCCTCTTGTGTGAGAACTAAGCTACAGGAGAGAATCCAGAGATTTGAGGCTCTCTGGCACCGGAAGCGGACTTCTCGCTCCACACAGCCATCGCCCATGTCTCATGTTAATGCAAAGCTCCAGCGATGACCTGTTCCTTGCGCCAATAACAATCTCCTTGCAGTCCCCGCCTCCCCAGAGCTCCACATGGACTTGGACTCGGAGAAGGTAAACGCTTCACCAGGACAAACATGGTCCATGTATCCCATCTGCACCCCATCACGGTTGGCCTTAACTTGTGACTTTGACCCAGTACAGTGTGGCTAGATAAACCACTACTGGCACATTGTGCTTCTTGGTACAATTTTCACCTAAAATATTACAAATTCATAACTTTGGTTCTACTGATTACATTTTTATTTTGGTATCATTTGATTTATTACATTTTACTATTTCTAAACTGGTTTGGGATTCTTCTTGTGTTGTATCTGTGGGGGCATAAATACTTTACACATTACCTCAGAGTTAAACCTGACTGCTTTTGTGCAAGCTACCAGAGGTTTAAGCACAGATTTATTTTAGAGCCGTTCATCCTGAGAAGGACTGTGTTTATTATTGGAGTGGAACTCATTTCTTAACTAATAACTTTAGTTTTCGTTTCAAAAGAATTTTGATACCAAGAATTGTTGGACATTAAATGTGGGACAATTGAGAAGACGTAACAGACTAAACATTTGTTGTGGAAAAGTAGAATATTTAGTACTGGTTGAAAGATCATCTTGCACATTGTCCTTCACCTTCTGTTTTTTGTTTCAGCTGCTTTTGGAGCATCTTGAATGTCTTGTGTCAAGGCATGAGAGGTCTCTGAGAATGACAGTGGTGAAGAGACAAGCACAGTCTCCAGCTGGAGTGTCCAGTGAAGTTGAAGTCCTCAAAGCACTGAAGTCACTATTTGAACATCACAAAGCTCTTGATGAAAAGGTACTGTTCTTAGTCCATTTTTGCTGGAGCTTTTGTACTTTTGCTATCGGTGTTGCACTGGTTAAGGATCAATTAAGGGGCAATTAAATTGGTAATACAAAGCACACTTTATCTGTGTATACTACATATACAGCATGGCAGTAAAAATAAATGTAGCCAAAACACATGATATTTAGAGCAATTCCTCCAGTGCAACAGTCCACTGTCAAATGTGCAGTGTCACCTTTCGACGCATCCAGAGCTTCATTCTCAAATTTTCTGTAGAGAACATATCACCTCTGAAAAGTCTGGCTTCAAATCTTGTTTGTGATAGCCAGATGTCCATATTAGACCCACGTGACAGCTGTCTGGGGCCTCGGGGTGAGGAATGATGTCGTCGTGTGACCTCTGTCAGCAAACGCTCCTAAAGGCCATCAAAGAGTGTAGGACCAATTCTTTTGGTGTCTCACGTTGAAGAAGGCCGGCGGGATCTGCAGGATGAGATTGCGTTCGAGAGTTGAGGTACAGTTCACTAGATCTTTGGAGAAAGAGGAAAGGCAAGAAAAAGAAACCACATTCATCTCATAGACAAGGTAAGTCCATGTCCACCTCAGCCCTCTTTTTGGAGCCAGAATAACTGGAGATTTCTCTGGTGTCATTGTCTGTGCTTCCTAAGGTGGCACCGCTTTCTTCACCCCACTGCTATCCATACTGGTGCTGCCCAACCAGTGCGGTTATCCATTTTTACTAAAGTACCTTGCACAGACACTGATCCATGGGCCAGCCCTTGTAGAGCACCTGTGGTCCCATGGGGATGGTTACAGGCCCATACATCATAACTCCAGGGAGACCCTTGATGCCATACTGTATTTAACGGTGCCATTCCACTCTTTTGCATTTGCTCATCCACCTGTCTGTACTGGCATTTGTGGCAATGCTAGCCTTGGTCTGACGTGACTGCCAGGCCTGACACTGGCATCTGTCTCTTGGTTCCAGCACAGTCCAGCTATGGAGACTACTCCAGCTTCAATATGTTAAGGCAGCTCTTGTGTCGGCAGTGGTGCCTCAGTCTTTACCCAAGTCCGTGTATAGAGTTAAGATCCATAAATCAACGAAGGAGGCACTCTTCCCTTCACGGGGAAAGCCAGTACATTTTTATATCACTATATCAACATGGACTCAGATGGTCAGTCCCAGGTAAATGACAGTGGTGAGACTGGGCCATTTTCAGAAGTAGAAGCCCTCCAAGAAGTTAGTGGTTTTTCTCTGGACATTTGACATTGTCCCCAGACTAGGAAACGCTTCCCAAGGAATGTCTGACTTTCATTCGATTGTTAGGAAGGGGGGGCAGATCCTTAATCTTGCTCTACCTTCAGTTGAGCAGAGGGCCAATATTCTCATGGAAATTCTCCAGATAAAACAGTTGTTTTCAGAGCTGTTACTCCTATTAAACCAGACACTACGAGACTCAAAAAAAGAAAAAAAAAGGAAAGAAATCAGACGGCCCAAACCATCTGTACAACTCACGTCCAGTATCCCTGCTCCCGTACCCAGACAAAGTAAAGGAGAAGGCCATCAACCAGCCGCTCCCAACAAAAGCTTCACTTCCTACTGGACAACACCCGGTCACGTTTCAGAAAGAACCACAGCTCCGAAACAGCACTCATTGAAGCCACAGACAGCATCCCGATTATCCTGCACTACTTGTCCATGCTCTTCGAGACAGTCTCCCACGACACTGTGATCAGAAGACTCCATGACATAGGCATCCCAGGACTCACACTCCACTGGATTTGCTCCTTCCTCATGGGAAGAATCCAAAGAGTTAAGAGTCCACCTTTCACATTGGAGACCAAGAAATGATCACCAGAGTCCCCCAGAGATTGTCCCTCTGTCCCACCCTAGCCAACATCATCCAATACGAAGGCATCTCCATCATCTCATATGCTGTTGACACTCAACATAACCTTTCCCTGAGGGACAAGACAAACTCATCCAAAACCACCTTCACCAACTCCATAACCGTGGTAGCAGAATGGATGAAAACAAACTGAGAAAACGAAAGTTCAGATCTTCAGAAACAAGACCTCCACCTATTGGCCATTGATGCTAGGAGGAACAGACCATGCAAGAAACCTGAGGGATCATCCTAGACATCAAACTCACCATGACATCACAAGTCAATGCAGTGAGCACATCCTGCTTTCACATCCTATTCATGCTATGAAAAATATTCATATGGCTGCCACAGAACACCAGACACTTACCCAAGCACTCATCACAAGCAGGCTCGACTAAGACAGCCCATGGTATGCCGGAATCTCCAAGCAACTCCTACAAAGTCTCCAGAATGCCGCAATAAGACTCATACTGGACCTCCTGCACTGCATCCAAATCACGTGGCACCTGAAGGAGCTCCACTGGCTCTCCACAAGCACAGCCAATTCAAACTCCTAACTCTCACATACAGTGCCCTACATAAATTTGGACCAGCATACCTTAACAGCCTCATACACTTTCACTAATCACCTACGCTGTATCTTGCTCGCACCAGCATCTCTCCCCCCCCCCCCCCAACATACAAAAATAAAACAGGAGGTTGCTTCTTCTCTTACATTGTACCCTAAACATAGACTGGTCTCCCTCAGCCCATCCGGCCTCCTCCTCTCAAGTTCGGCAAGAAGCTGAAGAGCTGTCTCTTCGAGTAACTGTGCGAGGTCCATACACCCACTCACCTGCTCAAGCTCTGGATACCCTCATGGGTTATTAGTGCACTCTACAAAGCTACATAACATATCAGATAGGCCTGCATGAGGAAATTAGTTTTTTTTGTTTTACAGTCACCTCTAAACTTTTACTGGTACACAAGCTTGAACACTGGATGATGTCTTATCACATGCAGGATGTGTACTTTCATATTACGGAAGGACGTGAGGTTTGTGATGGAGTCTGCCCTTTACCACTTTCATGCTTCCTTTTGGATTGACATCAGCACTACAAGTCTTCATGAAGGTGATGGATGCCCATTCAAGGCTAGATCTTCTAATATGGTGCCCCATCACCGGCAGATGACCGGGTTCCTGTTATTCCATAAATCACCCAAAATATCACCTGAAGCCCTCAAAGTGCCTCCTATCCACAAGGACAGTACTGAATACTATCTTGCTCAGAGCTTTCACTACATCGCAGAGGATATGGTAAATTCGACAAATGATTCTGGTGTCCGGACGGGGGCTCAAGTCCCAGTCAGTTTGCCAGATCTTTTGGCTTCCTGCATCCACCTGGTCACTCATGTTTGTTGGCCTCTGAAGACTCCACAGGCAGTGGTTCCAATATCGGGGAGTTGTAGGAATCTCTTTGATTTTCAGGGATGGTGCAGTTGAGATGACTGCCACTAGGAAGACCATTCTCTTCCCCCGCCAGCGGTGGCCACATTTGGAGTGAATGCTACCTGCTTAGGTTGGAGAGCGCATTTGGGGGCCTGATCTGGTGTTCAGAAGAGCAGAATAGGCGTATCAGACTGCTGCAAGACTTTTCTTCTAGCACTTTGTGTTCAGTTGATACGGGTCTTGACCAACACTATGACCGCAAAATGGTACTTGGACAAACAAGTATAGATGGGGTCTGGGCTGTCTTCTGAGAAGCACAGACTCTGAACCTGGGTGCATCAGTATGGCCTATATCAGGGCCGAAAGACTCAGCCTGCATCATCTTGCCTACCCCGAGTGGCATTTCCACTCTTGAGGTGATGAAAACCCTTTTGCCTTAGGGTGCACATCTCATGAGGACCCGTTTGCAGCCCAGGACAATGTCCACTGCCTAGTGTTTGGAGCCCTCCGACATCTATTGCAAGGAGCTTTGAGAGATGTATTGCAGTCAGAAAAGAAGATTCCTGTCAACTACACATTTTACTCATACCCTTTATTCTGAAGAAGATTCACCATAAATGGCCTAAGTCATTCTTATTGCCTCTGACTTACCGGTTGATTGTGGCCCCTCTTCGTCTTCCACTCAGAGTGGGCCTGTTGTCCCAATCAAGGGACAGGTCCTGTACCCTGATTTTTACTGCCTACACCTTCATGCATGTATGGCTGGACAATCTGAGTGTCTTTCAGATACTACCGGACGTGGTGGATGTGGTCCTTTAGGCTTGTTACTGTTCTTCAAAATCTTTTTACTGGGGAGATGGAAAAGGTTTGTTTCCTGGTGCACTTAGAGGTCGAATAACCCTTTAAAAGCGCCCCTTGCAAATGTACTACAATTTGCAGTGTTCCTAGCACATTAAGGCTGCGCAGTTGCTACCATCCAGGGATACCATCCAGGGATACCTCCTGACACTGTCCAGTATCATCAGTTTTCCAGATCAGCCCTCCCTGTTTAAGTCACCTGTGGTAGTATGATTTCTGAAAGTACTGACATGTAGTCATTCGTGAACTCCTTCTATAATGCCTCAGTTGGACCTTAATGTGATTCTGACATTTCTTTTAGGCATCCAGTTTGAGCACATGCATAGTTGTCAGTTTAAACTTTTAAAACTGATTTCAACATTGACATTACCTCAGCTTGCTGGATTAGCGAGCTGGAGCCTATTTCTGTCCGCCCCTCTGTATGTGCTTCTTTCCAGTCCAGTTGCTGTTGAACTAAAGTGGATTTCCTTCCAAAGGTGGTGCCTCCTTTCTTTCTGGGGCAGTCTATGACCATTCCATCCTTTTTCTCTCCATGTCACCCCACCAAGGAAGAGGAGAAGCTTCACAGACATGATGTGATGCTTGCAGTCTGCATCTATATCACCTGTACAAATACAGACAACCAGTTGTTCATCGGTTACACTGGCAGTAAGAAAGGGAAAACTGCAAAAGCTAACCCAGTGTTGCTGGATCATTTTATGTATTGGGTTCTGTTATGCGTCACCCAAGAAATATCCACCTGAACTTATCAGGGCACATTCTACCAGAGCAGAATCCTCCACCACAACCGTTGCTAGCAGGGTATCCAGTGGTGGACATCTGTAAGTCAGGTGTGCCGTACTCTCTCCACAGTTTGACTGTACACTATTGCTTGGATGTGAGGAGAAATGGTCATTTTGTTCGCCTGTCATACACAATTTCCTAATTTAGTTTTACAGTCCTTCCACCCAAAGCGAATATTGCTTGGGAGTTTAGTTATGGGTGAGGAATTGGAAAGTAGAAGTATTCATCTGAAAAAAAAGTTTACCTTCGGTAGCGATCTTTTTAGTAGAGAACCCTACTGTGCCTCCTAATAAGATTCCAAGTTAGTGTTTGTGTTGCATCACTGCTTAACTAACAGTCATTTCAGCAGCTCCTCAGAAGTCACAGCAAAAAAGAGTTGATCTGGTGTTAGGGCGCCGGTTCTAGTACTATATGGCCAATGATGTCGAACGCGGCCTGCACCCCGATAACGTCACCGGAGAGCTATTGTGAAGTTTCTGGACCACTCTGACGCCATGATGAAATTCAAAGGTGAGGAATATGCACGTAGATGGAGAATTACCAGAAAAATTGTTTCTGAAGGTAAGTAACTTTTTCTTCTGTTACTGTTCCCAGGAAACTATTTGCCAGACAACTATGCTTAGAATAACTTTAATTGTTAGTTACATTGTGAGATTTGCACTAGTGCCTCGTGGCCCGTATCGCAAAAGTAGCAGTGCACCTTAGTTTCATTTAGGTGTTCTAATAGCATCATTTATGAACACGTCTGACAGACAAAATGTCAATGTGCACGTGCAAATTGATTTACTCACACGTCAATCTCTTTCGAATGAGAGAATTTGCCATGTGGATGAAAGTGCTTATGTGGAGTTTTGTGGGCGTTTTAACTCCCATATCCTGGCAAGGTTGTTGATATTCACAAATATTTGACAGATGTGTTCCCTCCAAGCATGCAGATGGGGATTTACCCCTGCCAAATGCATGAGTGAGGACGCACCCTAAAAAGAAGGAGCATTGTAACAATTTGTAGGAATATAGATATAGGGGACTTCCTTCTCAAAGGACAAATACACTTTTGTGTTTTTAATCTGCATGCAGACTTATAAACCGACTACCCATCAATAAGTGTAAATGTTTACAGGTTACATAAGCAAAAGCCTCACGTTTTCAGATGTATACTTGGAATTCTTTGTGAATTCAGGGAAAGCTGAGAATTTAAGTAAAACACGAGCAAATGGGTTATTTCCTAATGTTTCAAAATCCTATGCTGTGTAATATAGCAGTTTATGTATGAGACACCCATGTTGCAATGGCAGTGTCCCCCTTACAAGGGCCATTCCATAAATGGCGTCACATTAGATCTCAAAACCCAGGCTCACATCATCAAAGGAACACTCCGGAATGTGTAGTGATTACACTTAAAAATCTACGGCACAAGAATACGTTTGAGCTTTATTCGCAACGCATGTCATCCAAAACTAGAATCCAGAATTACTAACATTTGATCACATCACCCACACTACACATCCTACCCCTAAAAAAAAATGTTAACAAAGAGTTTACAATGCTTCCTTACAAGACCTTGACTGCCTGCAACTCATACAACTAACCCCCCCCCCCCCCCAAAATCCTTTACATCAGTGTCATAAACGTGTAACCATGAAGATGAGCTCCGCCTATGTTTTCCAGTTAATTATGCCATCTTAAGATCTTGAACAATATCCATTTACTTAGAAGGGGTAGAGGAAGAATCTTCCAGTCCACGGCACCTCAGCCACACCACTGGCATGATAATCCTGAGTACACAAACTTATCTGTGCATCACTTTGTGTAGTGGTGGAACTTTGTCTTTCCACACGCCTCGCGTTTCAAACCATTTAGCTAACTTGGTGAACTAGACGAGAAGGGACAGAACATTCTTCAAACAAGCAGTCAAATCCATCAGTACCCTGTGCTTTGCATTCACCTCAGCATTAAAATATCCTACAGCTATATGGTTGAGATTACATACTCTTCCATCCCTCAGTATCACAGTGCTTCCATCCCTCAGTATCACAGTGCTCCAATAACCACCTACAACTTACCTTGATTCTTAGAATTGACTTTCTCTCATGGAGCATGTTCTGGTTTCTTTATTCTTATCCACTGTTGAGCCGCCTGAACTTTAGCACACTTGGTTTTGTTTTTGTCATTATAAAATGGATTATAATTTTCTGATGGATACACCTACCTGTGGATTCCGCACCTTCTTGAACACTCCCAGTGTGTCAGCATTGGACGTAAAAATTTTCTTTCTAGCTCTCCACGTCGACGAGGACATCACACTGGAATGACTCTGCATGCAACTACGTCTGACATAATGGGAGCCATAAGAAGTCCTTGCCGGTGTGCTAACGGCAGTTCCCTTTTTACCACGCTTTCGACGCGCAGCAGTTTTTCTAGCTCTGTGTGGTTACACTGTTATGAGGGAATTTCATTGTCAAAGTTTTGTTGTGCGACAATGTCTGCTGAAGAAGTTGGGCTTCAAAGTTGTCGCGAGTGTGGAGGTCACATGTTGGTCACGGACCAGCACGAAAACTGCCTTTGGTGCCTTAGTTTGGGTCACAACGTTGGGGGATGTTCTTTGTATCTGAGCATGAATCCAAAGGCTCTGTAGAAGAGAGGCGAAGTTATTATTGGCGAAGGCTAAAAAGGAGAAGCGAGGCCGCCCTAGATCCAGGCCTCGAGAGGAGCCGTCTTCCTGCATATCCTCGAAGCTGCACAAGAAGTGGTGACGCCATAGTTCATAGCGTTGTTCATCTCCAGATGCCAGCCATCGATCTTTGTCTTGGCTTCCAAGTCCTGACGCTGCTTGACATGGGTAGTGAGTCCCATTCTGTATCCTCCCCCACCGAAGTCAGACAAGGCTTCACCAGTGCAGTCTTTGGAGGGAGATCTCTGCGTCACCTATGACTCCAGTGGCGCAGTTCTCTCCTGTAGGAAGTTGGCTCTGTATGTGCTATTTCAAAGTAAGGAGTAGCATGCACAGAGTCCAAGGGTTCCCCTTAGAGGTAAGATAGTGGCAAAAAGAGATAATACTAATGCTCTATTTTGTGGTAGTGTGGTCGAGCAGTAGGCTTATCCAAGGAGTAGTGTTAAGCATTTGTTGTACATACACATAGACAATAAATGAGGTACACACACTCAGAGACAAATCCAGCCAATAGGTTTTTGTATAGAAAAATATATTTTCTTAGTTTATTTTAAGAACCACAGGTTCAAATTTTACATGTAATATCTCATTCGAAAGGTATTGCAGGTAAGTACTTTAGGAACTTCAAATCATCAAAATTGCATGTATACTTTTCAAGTTATTCACAAATAGCTGTTTTAAAAGTGGACACAGTGCAATTTTCACAGTTCCTAGGGGAGGTAAGTATTTGTTAGGTTAACCAGGTAAGTAAGACACTTACAGGGCTTAGTTCTTGGTCCAAGGTAGCCCACCGTTGGGGGTTCAGAGCAACCCCAAAGTCACCACACCAGCAGCTCAGGGCCGGTCAGGTGCAGAGTTCAAAGTGGTGCCCAAAACGCATAGGCTAGAATGGAGAGAAGGGGGTGCCCCGGTTCCGGTCTGCTTGCAGGTAAGTACCCGCGTCTTCGGAGGGCAGACCAGGGGGGTTTTGTAGGGCACCGGGGGGGACACAAGTCCACACAGAAATTTCACCCTCAGCGGCGCGGGGGCGGCCGGGTGCAGTGTAGAAACAAGCGTCGGGTTCGCAATGTTAGTCTATGAGAGATCTCGGGATCTCTTCAGCGCTGCAGGCAGGCAAGGGGGGGATTCCTCGGGGAAACCTCCACTTGGGCAAGGGAGAGGGACTCCTGGGGGTCACTTCTCCAGTGAAAGTCCGGTCCTTCAGGTCCTGGGGGCTGCGGGTGCAGGGTCTCTCCCAGGCGTCGGGACTTTAGGTTCAAAGAGTCGCGGTCAGGGGAAGCCTCGGGATTCCCTCTGCAGGCGGCGCTGTGGGGGCTCAGGGGGGACAGGTTTTGGTACTCACAGTATCAGAGTAGTCCTGGGGTCCCTCCTGAGGTGTTGGATCGCCACCAGCCGAGTCGGGGTCGCCGGGTGCAGTGTTGCAAGTCTCACGCTTCTTGCGGGGAGCTTGCAGGGTTCTTTAAAGCTGCTGGAAACAAAGTTGCAGCTTTTCTTGGAGCAGGTCCGCTGTCCTCGGGAGTTTCTTGTCTTTTCGAAGCAGGGGCAGTCCTCAGAGGATGTCGAGGTCGCTGGTCCCTTTGGAAGGCGTCGCTGGAGCAGGATCTTTGGAAGGCAGGAGACAGGCCGGTGAGTTTCTGGAGCCAAGGCAGTTGTCGTCTTCTGGTCTTCCGCTGCAGGGGTTTTCAGCTGGGCAGTCCTTCTTCTTGTAGTTGCAGGAATCTAATTTTCTAGGGTTCAGGGTAGCCCTTAAATACTAAATTTAAGGGCGTGTTTAGGTCTGGGGGGTTAGTAGCCAATGGCTACTAGCCCTGAGGGTGGGTACACCCTCTTTGTGCCTCCTCCCAAGGGGAGGGGGTCACGATCCTAACCCTATTGGGGGAATCCTCCATCTGCAAGATGGAGGATTTCTAAAAGTTAGAGTCACTTCAGCTCAGGACACCTTAGGGGCTGTCCTGACTGGCCAGTGACTCCTCCTTGTTTTTCTCATTATTTTCTCCGGCCTTGCCGCCAAAAGTGGGGCCTGGCCGGAGGGGGCGGGCAACTCCACTAGCTGGAGTGTCCTGCTGGGTTGGCACAAAGGAGGTGAGCCTTTGAGGCTCACCGCCAGGTGTGACAATTCCTGCCTGGGGGAGGTGTTAGCATCTCCACCCAGTGCAGGCTTTGTTACTGGCCTCAGAGTGACAAAGGCACTCTCCCCATGGGGCCAGCAACATGTCTCGGTTTGTGGCAGGCTGCTAAAACTAGTCAGCCTACACAGATAGTCGGTTAAGTTTCAGGGGGCACCTCTAAGGTGCCCTCTGGGGTGTATTTTACAATAAAATGTACACTGGCATCAGTGTGCATTTATTGTGCTGAGAAGTTTGATACCAAACTTCCCAGTTTTCAGTGTAGCCATTATGGTGCTGTGGAGTTCGTGTTTGACAAACTCCCAGACCATATACTCTTATGGCTACCCTGCACTTACAATGTCTAAGGTTTTGTTTAGACACTGTAGGGGTACCATGCTCATGCACTGGTACCCTCACCTATGGTATAGTGCACCCTGCCTTAGGGCTGTACGGCCTGCTAGAGGGGTGTCTTACCTATACTGCATAGGCAGTGAGAGGCTGGCATGGCACCCTGAGGGGAGTGCCATGTCGACTTACTCGTTTTGTCCTCACTAGCACACACAAGCTGGCAAGCAGGGTGTCTGTGCTGAGTGAGAGGTCTCCAGGGTGGCATAAGACATGCTGCAGCCCTTAGAGACCTTCCTTGGCATCAGGGCCCTTGGTACTAGAAGTACCAGTTACAAGGGACTTATCTGGATGCCAGGGTCTGCCAATTGTGGATACAAAAGTACAGGTTAGGGAAAGAACACTGGTGCTGGGGCCTGGTTAGCAGGCCTCAGCACACTTTCAATTGTAAACATAGCATCAGCAAAGGCAAAAAGTCAGGGGGCAACCATGCCAAGGAGGCATTTCCTTACTTCTCCTGTAAAGTCACCAGATCAAAAGATTGAAGAGCAGGTGATGGGTCAGGTTCAGCCTCCTCAGCAGGAGCCTGTATTTCCTACCTTTTACAGCCTCAGGGACGGATCCTACATTTATTTTATTTATTTATATGCTATGTATAGCATTTTTAATAGAGTAATGACCCCCCTCTGCTGCGCCTGCGGGACCCACAGGTCTGTTGGCCTTTTCTCTGGGAGGTCTCCCTGTTCCGTATATGCAGGCTCCTTTCATGCCTAGGGCTCTGTATCCGTGACCTGTAAAGGCACTGAGGAAAAACACCATCGCCATCTGATGTGCAGGAGTTGTCGGCGCCAATTCCAATACCGGAGAGATCTCTCTGATGTTGAGCCACTATACCCCTACCTGGGATAAGGTCCTGGCGCCGACACCGGCTTCAGCGGCCCCCCTATAATCTTCAACACCAGTGCATTCTCTTTTGATGCTACTATTGGAATCCAGGCTGAGAACGAGGAGGGAAGCCTTGAGGCTCTTGAAGGAGCAACAATATTTAGAGACCAGCAATATCAGGACCTAGAAGAAGGAGAGATTCCGGGGCCTTCCCAGGAGTTTGAAGACATTGTAGGGGCAACTGGGCTAGACACTTCTTCTGAGTGGTAACTATTATCACCTGGCGGCATACCTCCTACAGAGGTTACCTCGTATCATACTACTGGACTTGCCAGTGCCCACTACTGAGTTGAAGTCAAATATTTTAACTAAGGTTCTTCATTCTTCCCCTGCTGCATCAGAGCCTCTACTGCCATTCAATGAGGCTTTGTCAGAACCAGTCTTAAATTTGTGGAAGAAGCCTGTTTGCACTCCTGTAGTATCAAAATACAATGCCAGGAGGTATAGGGAGGCACAGAGAAGAGGCTCAGTTTTTAAGCTAGCATCCAACGCCAGAAAGCCTGGTGGTACAGGCTTTGTGTTCCTTGAGATTTTCACCTGGTTCTTTTCCCACGTCTCCTGTCGACAGGGGGTCGAAGCAGATGGAGCAATCTGCAAAGAAGATTTTTGTTCTTCAGAAAGCCTGACATTGAAGTCTCTGAATGTCACTTGTCTATTGGGCTGATATATCCATGCGTTGATGAATTCGGACAAGGAAGTCATCAGCAAACTGCCGCAGGATGTGCAGAGTCATTTTGCAGAACTCTTACAGGACAGTCAGGCGGCAGCGAAGCAAGTGATTAAATCAGGCCTTGATACAGTGGACTCTGTTGCCAGGACCATGGGGGCTTCAATCGCCAACAGGCAGCATGCCTGGCTGAGAGGATTGCGGTTCTCTCTGGATGTGCAATCCCTGTTAATGGATCTTCCTTTCAATAGATGAGGGTTGTTTGGGGCCAAGGCAGATTCTTCCTTAAAGAGATTTAAGGAGAGCAAGGCCACTGCAAAATCCTTAGGCCTTCAGACACACTCCACGGCCTACAGACCTCTGTGTAGGTTTAGGGAGTTTGGCTAGAGCTTCTCCTTTTGTGGGAGGCAGCACTTCCCACAACAGCAGTCAGCCGACTCCCCTCTATAGATCCTCCAGAGGTCGTGCGAGCGCTAAACAACTTGGTACAGTCCACCAGCATTCCTCATTCCCTATTTCATCCTCCTCTGCTAACCATTCAGGGAAGCAACCCTAGCTCTCCCATCCTTCACAAGCATGTTTTACCCGTGTGATGGAGGTTGATTCATTTCCTACAAGAACATACAGCAGGAGGTGCAAAATTTGCTTTTAAAGGACGCAGTTGATTTGGTTCCGGAGCAGGAAAGGGATCGGGGATGTTATTCAAGATATTTCCTGGTCCCCGAATAGGATGGTTGTTTACAGCCGGTACTAGACCTGAGAATTTTGAGTTGGTTCCTCAAACACGAAAAAGTCAGAATGCTGACCCTAGCACAGATGCTTTTTGCACTCGACAAAGAAGACTGGATGGTTTCCATAGACTTGCGGGATGTGTATTTTCATATTCCCATCCTCCAGTCGCACAGGAAGTATCGCAGGTTCATGATAGGATTGCAACATTACTAGTTTGCAGTCCTCCTTCTGTTTGGTCTTACTTCTGCACCTCGAGTCTTCACAAAGGTGATGGCAGTGGTATCTGCACCTCTCAGGCGGTGTGGGAATACTGGTATTCTGTACCTGGATGATTGGTTGCTCAAAGCCAGGTCTCCTGAGTTGGTGCAGCATCACCACCATTTGATAACGCAGCTGTTGTTCAACCTGGGGTTTTCCATCAGTGTGCCCAAATCTCACCTGGAGCCCTCTCAGCGCAACCTGTTCATAGAAGCGGTACTGGACACCATAGTGAATCTAGGCTAACCTCCTCCACAGAGGGTTCAAGATATTCAGGCTATGATTCCAGTGTTTCAGAATGGAACGCTTGGAGCAGTTCTAAAGGTCTTGTGTCTGCTCGGTTTGTTCGCATCCTGCCTTCTGTTGGTCCCTCATGCACGCTGGCACCCGAGGGCCCTCCAGTGGTGCCTCTGCAAGCAGTGGTTTCAACTTAACGAAGATATCAACAAGTCAATAAGGATCTCCAGGAGCACTGCGACGGATGTATAATAGTGGTCTGTGGACAGAAACCTAACACAAGGGAGACCGTTTTGCCTACCACCTCCGGTGGCCACATTCGTAACAAATGCTTCCACTGTAGAATGGGGAGCACATCTTGGGGATCTGGAGATCAAGGGTCTTTGGTCTCTGGAAGAGCAGGTCTTTCATATCAATATGTTGGAGTTGCGGCCTCTCAAAGTCTTTCTCCCTTCCATTCATAGTCAGTCGGTACAAGTCTTGACAGACAACACTACCGCAATGTGGTACATCAACAAGCAGGGAGGAGTAGGGTCGTATCTTCTCTGCAGAGAGGTTCTATGTCTCTGGTCCTGGGCTCGGGACCATCGGATTTGCATAGTAGCAAACCATTTAGCCGGCGTTCTCAATGCACGTGTGGACAGTCTGTCGGCATTTTTCAGCCGATCAAGAGTGGCGACTTCATCCGGAAGTGTTTCTTCACGTGTTTCAGTTATGAGGAATGCTTCAGCTAGACCTGTTGCCGCTCACTGGTTGAGCTGGAGCACCCAGCGTACTAACCCCCCCCCCCCCCCCCCCCCCACATGAAGATTTGACAAGACTAGGCCCAAGTCATATTGATAGTTCCTGATTGGCCGAGAAGGGTGTGGTACACAGACCTCCTTCGGCTCTCATTGTGCCCTCCGCTCTGTCTCCCTCATAAGGTATACTTTGCTCACTGTCGCAGGGGTTCTACACCCCTACCTCCAGAGCCTGCACCTACATGCCTGGAGATTGCATGGGGAAACCTGAATTCCTTTTCTCTTCCTGCGGATGTGGTGGAGGTTATTCTGTCCGCCAGGCAACACTCTACCAAAACTGTCTATACTGGTAGATGGGCCAAGTTTGTTAGCTGGTGTGAAGACAGACATGTTGACCCTTTAAAGGCGCACTTTTCCAATGTTTTGTAATTTGCTCTTTCCTTGGCACAGCAAGGTTGTGAAGTTGCAACATGGAAGAGTTAGTTTTCTGAACTGTCAACATTTATTTGTTTTACCTGATCAACCCTCATTGTTTAAGTCCCCTATAGTTTAAAGATTAACTAAAGGTTTAACTAATGTATCCTCCCATTCCGTTCATCATGCCTCAGTGGGTTTTAAATTTAGTTTTATCGTAAGTGATGAGTACACCCTTTGATCCTTTACATAGTTGCCCGTTGAGGCTCCTTACCATAAAGACTGCTTCTCCAGTAGCAATCAAGTCAGTTAGATGTTTTAGGGAGATGCAAGCTCTGAGTGTTAAATCCCCTTTTACCACTTTTCATGCCAACAAGGCGGATCTGAGAACCAGGGTGTCTTTCCTGCCTCTAATGAGAGGAAAGGCTGCATTGTCTGGATTCGAAGACTATTTTGAGCTTCTACGTGGACAGGACGAGCGAATTTAGGACAGATGATCAGTTGTTTATCGGCTACGTCGGCAAGATGAAGGGGCAAACCTGTCCACAAAAGAACATTGTCAAGATGGGTCGTACTCTGCATCAAAATATGTTATGTATTGGCAAAGAAAGAACCTCCCTAGAGTATTAGAGCTTAATCGGCCAGGGCTAAGTCTGCTACTTTGGCTAGAGATGCACCTGTTGTTGACATTTGCAAGGCAGCAACTTGGGCTTCCCCCCACACTTTTGCAAGACATTACTTCTTGGACTCAGAAGTGAGAAGGGATGGCCTTTTTGCCCATTCAGTGCTACAGGATTTCTTGGTATCGACAGACGGGCACCCTCCTCCGAGTGCAGGACTGCTTTGAGACCCTACTCAAAAGGTGAGGAATCCACAGGTAGATGTAGCCATCAGAACAAGTTACTTACCATTGGTAACGCTTTTTCTGGTGGATATAGTATCTGCCTGTGGATTCCTCACTGACCCACCTGCCTCCCTGTTGCCTGTCCGGATATACTAAGAAGAAAGTTGTTTGTATATGTTCTATATATGTTGCTAATTGTGATAACAGAATGTATTTTTATATATAAATAAATGTTTATAAATCCTTGAGTTCGTACATGCTGTGTTTGCTATGTTGGTGTTCCTCATGTCCGCCTCAAAGGCATAGAAAAAAAAGTGAGTGAAAATGACGTCAGCATGCCAGCAAGGACTTCTTATGGCTCTGATGACTTCAGACGGAGTTGTGTGTGGAGCCATTCCATTGTAAAGTCCTCGTTGACGTGGAGAGCTACAAAGAAAACATTTCCGTTGAATGCTCTCCAATCACATCGCACACACTATCTTTGGTCTCAGACTTAAACACATTCTCACACCTTCCAGGCATTTCTCCTTTGCGAACAATAGCTAAAATGTATTTTCCGGTCAATCCTTTGCATGTGTGCATTACAAGTTGGTCTCTAATAAGACCTTCTTCCAAATCTCCAAATTTACAATTGATAAGGCAGTATCTCATAAACTTTAATTCCCTGAAGTACCACAGAATGCAGTAAGCTCATTTTCTTTTGCTTGGCTGGTATTAGATATTAGAGTAAAAAAAGTGGTCCGCAAAGGAATCAGTTATTGTAAAGGAAAGGATGTGAAATTGAAACAGAAGAGGTGGTCTTAAAGTTTAAAAGAACTGAGGGAAGGATTATGGACACCTTAAATATGGAAATGAGTGCGCATTTTTTTGAATGGAGGATGTTGGACTCCGGAAGGATGTTTTGGTGAAGGAGATTATATTTTATGGTGGTTTTTGGCTCCCCTATCTATCAGTCCTGATGAAGACCCTGATGGAGCATTGATTTGGCCCAGGAGCGTTTAGGGGTCGAAACGTCTACGATATTGCTCTTGCCTGGATTGGTTTGGACTATTTGTGGAGAGAATTTAGAATGGGTGATAGGACTCCATATATATATAATTTTCCTGGAGAAATAATGTGTTGATTTAAATGTGGTGAAAAGTTGAACCAACAGGCTTTTTTGTCTTAAGTGTACGTTTAAAAAAAAAAAAGAAAAAAAAGTTGCTTCTTGGAATGTTTTGAGGGTTCCAATTCCTTTTTCTTTACTATTGCACATGAGCACTTTACATCTTTTACACTGGGTTTCTTTCTCTTTTTTCTATGATAGAATGTGGGGTTATGAATTGAATTAAATGAATTTATTTATGTGATAAATTATGATTAAAAATAATTTTTGGGAAAGAATTTGAAGGGTAATGGTATGTATGTATATGAAAGTGTTTTTTAGTAATTTGCCTAGGGGTGTTGTTTTGTAATTGGGTATTAGGTACCCTTCATTGATGGCAGAAAAATATTTAGGAAATATTTATTTCATTCTATCCATTTCTTAAAAGGTTTACTATTAGGTGGACGGACTACTTGAGGGAGGGCTTATTTTGTGATTGTGACTATTTGCTTCCTCAATGACAGTGTTCTAAGAATACATTTGACCCTACAAGGACAAGTCCACTGTTCACCAGAAATGAGAACAAACTATAACAGATGTAATATTTTATTCTGTCTGTGAATGACACTCAGTATGGAAATGCTATGACTATTGAGGCTCGAATAGCATCAGCTTGTGGCAACCAAATCTTTCCTGTGTACTCCCAAGATGATAATAAAAAAACATAAATGGCAGCAGGGATTTTTTGAGAAAATCTTACCTGAAATTCTTGGCCTCCTCACGAAGCAGTGAGACATTTAATTCCAAACTCAGAAAATAACTCGAAGATGAAAGAATGCTTCCAGAAAGGTCTTTTCAACCAGCACATGTGACCAAAATCACAGGTACTTAAGGTCTTGGACTGTGTATGCAGGGATGTTACATTTGACGTCATAAATTTCATATGCTAAACAATTTTTTCTGTTTGCTTGGATTTCACTAATCATTAGAGATTCAGCACATAAGGCCTAATTACGATGTTGGCGGATGCTATACTCCGTCACAAACGTGCCAGAGATACAGCTTGCCATTTTACAAGTTCCATAGGATATAATGGAACTTGTAATACAGCGGGCGGGATAGCTGTCACGTTTGTGATAGAGTATACCATCCGCCAACATCGTAATCAGGCCCATAGTCTCTGATAGGATGTGATCTGAAGTGGTACATCAGTCATACAAAAGGTATATTTCACAACAGGTTGCCTGTTAGTTGGCATAATTGTAGTGGTTCCACTCCACAAACCAGCCCTGCTGCACTATCCACCTGCTGCGTGTTCTCTTCTCTCTGCACCCATGTCATCCCAACCCAGAATCCGAAACACCTACTTACTAATGTTCTGTTACAACACCCACACTATAAAAGGCTTATTATTATTGCAATTGTTAGAGATCTGTGACTGCGTAAAGAGATCCTGTTTTTTTATTATTTTTTATTCCCTACAGTGGCTGGTCCCTTTAAAGTGTTACAACCACTCCCGCTGTATCCCCAAAAATAAATGAAAAACTGCTGTAGCGCTACATTGTGTTTTTTTTTGCTTGATAGAATGGGTTATAGGTAAAGCAAGAAGTGTCGACCATGCTCTTCGGTCGTGCTCTGTAGTTCTGATTTGGAAAGCCACTTTATGGTGAAAACGTGCTCACTTGTATGTGCTAATAATTGCTTTGTTTTTTCAGGTGAGAGAAAGATTGCGCGTAGCACTAGAAAGGTGTAGCTTGCTGGAAGAAGAACTTGGAGCTACTCATAAAGAGGTAGGTCTCTTTGGATCATGTATGCTTTTAGGTAACTTTCAAACATTGTTTACATAGACACTTTATGTACTTCCTAATTGTTTTTAACGTATTGTTGTTTTTCTAAAACTGAGTCTGCTTTGTATCCCCAGCATAGTACTGCCCTTATAGATTCTTACACGGGCCACCTATTTATGAACACATTTACATCCTACGACATATTCTTTAAGTTTTGCTCCACAGTGAACCACTGTCCCTGAAAAGTAACATAATTTTGCATACGATTGTCTCTTTTTCCAAGTTTATATCTGATGGGCATTTCCCTACCTTTTGTCAAGGATTATCATTTGCTATTGTTGATATTCTTCCATGCTCATTGTAAGCTTCAGTGTGCACTCCCTGGCTGTCATCACATGCACCAATACCACCTCAGCTCTACACCTCCTTAATTAAAATTCTCAACATAAAATGAAGGCATGAAAGAATGAAATTCTTATAAAGCACAATACAGCAACCCATTTGCTTCATTGCACTAGACCCTTTAATAGCATAAGAAGTGAGCTTTATAGAAAAGGAGGTTTGAGAGCTTTTCTAATCAGTAAAGTTTTTATTTTTTTAAGTGAGTGAGATAAAGAGCATTCCAGAAGGCGAGTACTTTGATAGAAAAGGCCACTACTCAGTAGGGCTCTGGCAAAGCAAAGTTATAGTCAACAAAGATGATGTACAAGATCCGAGTGTATCTAGGTAACAACTTCAGGAAAATGGGTGGGCCTGGTTCATAAACGCAATATTCAACTGGGAGCCCTTGGAGGATTGCTCTTTCTTCAAAGACCCTATCGTACTTCCCTATATTGTATATTTGCCTTACGTCCATGTTTCAGAACCTTTGCAGCCTTCGTGTAGATGCAGAAAGAATCCCAAATAAGAGGCACTAGAATGGTCCACCCTAGAACTGGTAGCCACGTCCACCATTGAGTTGTTGGATGAGGGGGGGATAAAAGGTGTCATGTTCTTACAAATTCTCATTTGGAAGGCCGTGCATTAATCTGAGTAACTAGGGAAAGGTCCTTATCAAGCCTGAATTCTAGACTTTTTACTTTTTGCCCTGGCATAGGTGCTCCTCACAGATTGGAGGGGCAAAAAATGAATATCGGGGATTACTATGATCTAACAACAGTGCTTCACAGGGTGGTCGCAATGCACACCATCAATCTGAGAGAGTGGTTTGAGAGTTAGAATAAGCTGTGTCCCCTACATAAGAAACCACTCTGCATCAATAATATTAGCTAGATGGCTGATATAGACATTAAAAAGTATAGGGGAAAGTGATGAACTCTATTTAATACCAGAAACTGTTATATATTTAGATTGAAATGAGGGAAAAATTGGAGACAGATGCTGCTAGTTGGTCACATAGGGTGAGGCAGGTGGGAAAGCCAAGAGCAAGATCCGTTATAAGATCATTTAACAGAAACCAATATACGTTCTGTCCATATGCCTGCCTTGTAGCTCATTTGGCTAATACCTAGAAAATGCTGCTCTCCCAGCTAGCCAGCGGGCAAGGAATGTCTTGTTAATCCTGAATACTGCAGGCTAAAGGGGAATGGGCATTCAATTGACCTTGACTGCAGGATCAAGATTGGGCTTTTTCAAAAAGGTCTTTGCATCCCTATGCGATGATACTGGAAGGGAAAGAGCAATTAAGGATAAAATTGATGACCAGAATAGTGGCCAAGAGATCAATTTCAAAATTTCCACTGGGCAAATAAAATCAGGGGAGCCCAATTTCAATTAAAAAAAAAAAAAGCACCTCAGAAAGGTCTCTTTCAGAAGTTTCTGATAAAGACCTCACAGACTTCATTAGAAGATGAAGAATTAGGTCTAACAAATCACCCAGGATGAGGATGAGTTTGGCTAGTCTACTCGGCTGCAAACACTTAACCCTCATTTACACATGATTTATGTATTGATGGAACCCCTGTTAGCTCCGATGATCAAAAGCGTCCTCGGGTGGCCCAAAAGGAGTAGGGCTGTTGGAGGAAGGACATTAAATTGCCAGTCCTACTTGGAGTGGACAGGCAAATGTTTTTTCTGTCATCACCAGGAACAGCTTAATGAGAGATAGAAAGAAAATTACACACCCTGGCAAAACTCTTCCTTCTAGAGCTTGTTTCTGAAAAACCAAACCTTTGAAAATGTTGGGTGAATTGTCATCAAAACAGAATAAATATACATGAGGTGGACCCAGTAAGTCTCAGACTCTAGGTATGTTACTTATATAATTTCACAATGAGTCTGCTGTGAAGGTAACAAAAAAGGATTTTTAACAAAAATGTATTTAGCAAGTGGTCTAAGCATACCCCTCAGCAGACTGCGTAGTGGCTTACAACACAACACAACACAACACAACACTGAGCCAGACGCACTATATTTAAGAATTGTAACAGCCTGTGAACTATTATGTTCAAAGTTAGACAAAAGGGGGCAATTTGTGAACTCCTTATTTTGCCCTGTAACTGTCAGTCTCTATCAAGCTCATAATTTATTTCAATGTTGACGTTTTGACTCATATGCGTTGTAACTGGGATTCCACGGGATAACAAGGAAGGGATAGACTTTCAAAAAAACACTTAATGAGCAAAGGATACTGGTGTACTGCCTTTATTGTGGTAGGTATGCAGAACAGGAACCATCAACTGTACTGGTATCCAGGTATAAAGACCTCGAAGATGTGCTGCGCTCAAGCTTGTAATTAATGGAGCTGCAGCTACACAATCTCTTAATGGCAAGGGAGGATACTTAGACCCCTTACTAAATAATTTGCTGTTAAAAATCCTTTTTGTCATCTTCCCTGCAGAATCATTCTGTAAATTTATATTAAACTAGAAGGTTGCCATCCACTAAACATTTTGTACATTGAATGGAAGTAGTGTGACTGCAGGTCTTTACATTGTACAGAGATGGGTCAATAGTCATCTCTTAATTTGACCTGTTAGTCTGTCTTAATGTCCTCTGCCACCTTGACAAATTAAGTGCCGTCCCTCAAATAATCAGGCCCTTAAATGTTTTCATGAATGTTCTTCTTTGTTTCACAGATTAAGGTAAACACAGGGATTGGGAATAGCATATGTTTTATACAATCATACTCTAGTGAGTTTTGAGACAACCTGAAATAAAGCTTTTGGGGTGCTGGGTGCAAAGCAAGTACTTTAGGAAAGAAGTTATGGTCTCGGAGACATCGTTTGTAGAGTCCCGGTTGGGCACAAATATATAGTGCACTCTTGCATCGTGTTATGCCATCTCTGCCTGCCTAATCTTAAATCTCTCTGCTCCTTATTTTGATGGGAATCATGCATTAGCAACAGTACGAGATTACAGATGGCCTTATTCTTTCATGTGAGGAAACATGCAAATCAAAATTATTTGAAAGACAAATTCTTAATTTGTTATTTTACAGTCTATTTGGTGCCACCCTGGGAGTGAAAGCTACCCATTGTTGATTAAACGCCTCTGATGCTGGGACAGAATTAAACTTATCACAAGCCTTAGAGAGGAGAGCTTCTATATAAACACAAATACTGACATACCTCCTAAGAAGTAATCTGTGGGGCTGTAATGGGGCTCATCTGTTGTAATAGTAAAATTGCTGAAAACAATGATGTTGTCTCCTTTCTGTACATTAGTAACAACCAGATCAATAAAAGGTTCTAAAACTTGTTGTGGGGAAATATAATATAAATCAACGCTATAAATCAACAAAAAAACGAATGGGTACATAATTTGATGTTGTGCCGCAAGCTACTATCACCCCATCCAGGGCGATCTCTTGAAGACCATCATTGACACATTTAGGTATGATTTATATACTAAGTCAGCCATTTCTCAGTTCTCTTCTTCCTGTTTTGACAAAGAATGGTATCTGTATCTGGGACTATTGTTAAATGTGGACCAAGGTGTTGTGTGAAGCTAGGTCTCGGTAAGCAAGACCATATTACAAGTATTATCCGAAATCAAAAAGGAAGTTCCTTAGCCAAACATAAATGTGAATTGAATATTTACAAGAACCTTCGTCGAACAGGTGTGCTAGGAAATATTTCAGCAGTTTTCAGTTGTTCTTACATCAGGGGTAGATTGAGTGTTAGACAAAGAAAACATACTTTTTCCTATGCTGTCAGTTTAGAGTATGCCGAGAGCTAAAAATGCTGGCCTTAGCCCAATCATTAGATTGCTTGGTCCTGAATGCAAGCATTGGAAGATAATGGTGAAAAGCTAATATCAGTTGCATTGATGTAGTATTGACTTCTATGAGTATCAAAGTTAATGAGCATGCTCCGTTTCATAAACGATAACAAAGGCCTTTGTTGCCTGCAGGCAACTCACTGAAATACAGAGCAGGACGTCTCGGAGTGTCTCTTTTTTCAAGTCTAGAATTCCATTCTTTATAACTGATGCATGTGGTATTCACCTAACATTCACTACAAGGAGTATTTTGGCACTACACCTCAACTGTTTGTTAACTAACTTAGTGGTACTCTATTTGTCACTTTTACAAGAAAACAATAAAAGTCTGAGTGGATCTTCTGGAATTCAAACCTCTAACAAAATAACAAATGCCAGTTGGAACAGTGAATACATTTGTCCAGTAAGCCAGACCTGGATCAAAAATGTCATTTTTACCTTTAAAACAAACCTTTAAAACAACAGGGAAAAACAACCCTCAATTTTACTTTTCTTTTTCTTTTTAAATTGTCAATGACTCTTACATCCAAAATCAATCCTATGAGCACTATTTAGGCCCCTAATCCAGACACTTTAATTCTTTTCTTGATACATAATCTGTATCATTTGCTATAGCAGATTTTGGCAGCACACTCTTTAAGGCAGGGTCACTTAAACTTTATTTGCCACAGCTGCCAGCCTCCACAAGTGTTCGGCTATTTTCAGTGTTCTTTCTCCACTCAGTGCTGATAAAGTGGGAAGGGCCATGGTGATGCACAATCAGTGTGGTATTTTAAATTAATTTCAGCTCCTCATTCCTGCAAATCTTTCTATCTACATTTCATGCTTTTTGGCAGTATAGCAATCTTAATAACATTTCAGGGTGAATTTGCCAGTACACAAAGGTTCAAGTACGGTTTTTACTCAGTAGTAATTAGGACTTCACCATTCCTGTGTGGAACTTTCGCTTTCACTTTTTTAAATATAAAATATGAGCACTACAAGTGGCAGAACGCTTGTAGAGCCTGGCAGCTGCCCAAATAAGAGAAGTGCCTATACGCTCATGAGTATGTGGCATGAAACTGCAATATTATTTTGATATATTGCGTCTGTTTTGGGAGGAGTTTGGTAAGCTTGTGAGAAGTCTGTCTACCCCTCTAAAAAAAGATTAGGATTCCCACTACCTTTGAGAAATGGATGTTCACGCTTCTGTTCTTCTTTTTTTTTTTTTTTGTGATTGCCGCAGGGTTCTTGTAGGCAAATGAGCGGTATCTTATCACTGTATTCAGAGCACCATTTGTCATTTTGTTTAAACAGTGTTTCTCACTTGTGACCCTAAGGCCATGTGAATTCCTTATTGGTGCCTTAAGGGACTTCACAGATACAGAACTTCTGTGTTGTGTTGCACAATAAGAGTTTTTGGGTATGAGTCCTTGGCCTTCTCACCTAGAATTTGAAAGTGTCAGCTTTATGGTAAGCAAAGTCTTTCATGTTACTTCTAGTCAAACTCCACAGGAAATACGAAAACCTTGTGTATTGATTCTGATGGTGTAGTTCGCCTCAGCTTGGATCTAGTACCAGCCATCGCCTGTGCCAGGTGTTCCAGTCTTGTAGGAAACATGGGGACTTTCTTAGACAAATCTTCATGGTACAGATGTACTGAGTAAGGAAGATAGATTTGAGGCCTGTTCAGACTTGCCATCATGTTGACGTAGAAGTTTATTGCTTTCCTGTGGTTTTTATATTCTGAATGAACTAGATCAGCATCTGTTTGGGAATTCCCTAAAAACGTAACTATTCTTAATTTGCCATTTCAATTTGCATATTCAAGCCATTGTTTTCTTCCCAAGTGAAGGACGTTCATCAATGCAAAGAACGGACCATACTAAGAGAGAACGTGTTAATCAAATTGCAGCTGTTACATTTTTACCAATAGGAATGAGTAGGTATTTGCATAACCATTTGGTTTTTATATTGAAATGCTTAAAATTGTAATTGTATTTATATAATGCTTACTACCCATGAGGAGGCGCTAAATGGTTTTCATTGAGTAGCACGCTGCTTCGGAACCCAAAAAGGATTAGTGGTGGATTAGTATAGAGAAATATGAGTTCATTTGTGCGGTAGACATGCAAGTTTGTTAGTTGGATTGAAATAGGATAATGGAGGGATAAAAGAGGGAAAATTAAGTTTATATGTTTTAGTCTGTTTCAAACTTTTTTATTTACAAAAGCATGTTCCCTTAAGTCGGGCATTTTGCTCATAGCCAACATTAAACCAGGAAGGGTAAACTACAGCTGAATTTCTACACAAATGCGGCCCTAGAAACAGGAAAACCAACATTGCCCCACAATTGTTTCTTACTACCCGCTGGGATTATACAATCTGATCCTACTTGCTTGCTGGTGATGCATTTCCCATGCAGCAGCTCTTGCACAACACGTACCGCTCTTCATGTACCCTGAAAATATAAAGATTCTAAGGAAAGCAAAAAGTATGGTGGTCCTTCTGCTTCCGAGGAGTTCACACAAGCGTTTAAAATATTATCCTGAAGTGTTTACATGGTTTATTGTAGCCAGTGATAAATTATTATTTATATAAAAATGCTTTTTTGACAAACCTGTTTTCGGTAGCCCCAGCTGTTGCTTGATGAACCATGTGCCTAGTTCTCAGTTGCAGTTCTCAGGCACTCTTGCTCATTGTCTCAGATCATTCAGTGTTTATCCTTCATATTGTCCTAGTCACTTGAAGTTGGTAAGCTGTAACATTAGTTATTTTGGACGTTTGGACTCTATACTTACATATCTTGTTGTTTAATTGTTTCTGTGTAGGATGCTGCAGTTACACATTTATTACCTACAAAAATTATTTGTTCTAGTATCACAGGTGAGCCCACAAAATTCTCAGTGCCTTCTTTCATCTAGAGGGTAGTCGCCTAATCTTAATTCTAGGAATGGGAAGGCCTAGACATACAACTGATTTTACTGTTTGAATATGCCAATTTTGAAGATACATATTTTTTTTTCTTCTTTTTTTACTACTGATAACCTGTGCAGGACTCCATATAACTGTTAATTTAATAGCTTTCTCATTTCTGCCAATATGTACATTTTGGTTTTAGTTGATGATCACAAGGGAACAGAATAACAAGAAGATATTTTCGGATGGAATTATTGAATTAAACCATGAGTCTGAAAGCTCACCAACCACCAATGGAAAGGTAGGCATGGCTATTTTAGTGTTTCAAGGATTTTGAAGGCCTTGTTCGTTATAAACGTGAATGTTTGAGTTAGTTGTAATGCTGCAACTGGGTTTTCATTCTTGCAGTTGTGACCACGTAATTCATGGTTTCTTGATTATTTTCGAACAGCGATCTTCTGATGGCTCACTGAATCATGATGAAGATCTTGGCAAAGTAATCGAGCTTCAAGATACCATTGAGAAACAAACCAAGGAGCAAAACCAAATGAAAGAACGTCTTGCTGCTCTTTCTAGTAGAGTAACGGAGCTTGAGGAAGATCTTGACACAGCAAGGAAAGATTTGATTAAATCTGAAGAAATTAATACAAAACTTCAACGAGATGTTAGAGAGGTGAGAAAAATAAAAATATCAACTGCTGTTTCTTGGTAGTAAATTCAAGGTGGTGTTATTGAGGTCACTGCTTTCTCCATTTCCCCTCTCTTCTTCCATTGTGTGCCCCTCCTTTAATTTTTCTTAACCCTCTTTAAACTCTCTACCAACCATCCTACTCCTCCTTCTCTCTTACGGCATCCATCCCATTATCCTTTCCTCTTCCTCCCTTTGCTCATCTCATCGCTGGCTTACATGCCTCCATCTTTCCCCTCCAGGTTTCCTTCCTGCATGTTTCTGCATATCTGCCCCTTTCCCATGCCCTACAGCCCTCAAGTTCACCCCTTCCTTCCGCAGGATTCTGATCATGATTCATCTGTGTTGGGCAATTCAATAAGTGGCTATCGCTGGAACATTCTGGGTTTTTATAGTGTCATTGTAAATTAGAGCAGATTAGTAATTCTGATTGTCTGTTATTCTCATTATGTGCTTTTATCTTTGACTATCACCTTAAATTCTGCCTTCGGCCTCCACTAATTGGCCTCATTCTCTCATTACAGGGAGTGCAGAATTATTAGGCAAATGAGTATTTTGACCACATTATCCTCTTTATGCATGTTGTCTTACTCCAAGATGTATAGGCTCGAAAGCCTACTACCAATTAGGCATATTAGGTGATGTGCATCTCTGTAATGAGAAGGGGTGTGGTCTAATGACATCAACACCCTATATCAGGTGTGCATAATTATTAGGCAACTTCCTTTCCTTTGGCAAAATGGGTCAAAAGAAGGACTTGACAGGCTCAGAAAAGTCAAAAATAGTGAGATATCTTGCAGAGGGATGCAGCACTCTTAAAATTGCAAAGCTTCTGAAGCGTGATCATCGAACAATCAAGCGTTTCATTCAAAATAGTCAACAGGGTCGCAAGAAGCGTGTGGAAAAACCAAGGCGCAAAATAACTGCCCATGAACTGAGAAAAGTCAAGCGTGCAGCTGCCACAATGCCATTTGCCACCAGTTTGGCCATATTTCAGAGCTGCAACATCACTGGAGTGCCCAAAAGCACAAGGTGTGCAATACTCAGAGACATGGCCAAGGTAAGAAAGGCTGAAAGACGACCACCACTGAACAAGACACACAAGCTGAAACGTCAAGACTGGGCCAAGAAATATCTCAAGACTGATTCTTCTAAGGTTTTATGGACTGATGAAATGAGAGTGAGTCTTGATGGGCCAGATGGATGGGCCCGTGGCTGGATTGGTAAAGGGCAGAGAGCTCCAGTCCGACTCAGACGCCAGCAAGGTGGAGGTGGAGTACTGGTTTGGGCTGGTATCATCAAAGATGAGCTTGTGGGGCCTTTTCGGGTTGAGGATGGAGTCAAGCTCAACTCCCAGTCCTACTGCCAGTTCCTGGAAGACACCTTCTTCAAGCAGTGGTACAGGAAGAAGTCTGCATCCTTCAAGAAAAACATGATTTTCATGCAGGACAATGCTCCATCACACGCGTCCAAGTACTCCACAGCGTGGCTGGCAAAAAAGGGTATAAAAGAAGGAAATCTAATGACATGGCCTCCTTATTCACCTGATCTGAACCCCATTGAGAACCTGTGGTCCATCATCAAATGTGAGATTTACAAGGAGGGAAAACAGTACACCTCTCTGAACAGTGTCTGGGAGGCTGTGGTTGCTGCTGCACGCAATGTTGATGGTGAACAGATCAAAACACTGACAGAATCCATGGATGGCAGGCTTTTGAGTGTCCTTGCAAAGAAAGGTGGCTATATTGGTCACTGATTTGTTTTTGTTTTGTTTTTGAATGTCAGAAATGTATATTTGTGAATGTTGAGATGTTATATTGGTTTCACTGGTAATAATAAATAATTGAAATGGGTATATATTTTTTTTGTTAGGTTGCCTAATAATTATGCACAGTAATAGTCACCTGCACACACAGATATCCCCCTAACATAGCTAAAACTAAAAACAAACTAAAAACTACTTCCAAAAATATTCAGCTTTGATATTAATGAGTTTTTTGGGTTCATTGAGAACATGGTTGTTGTTCAATAATAAAATTAATCCTCAAAAATACAACTTGCCTAATAATTCTGCACTCCCTGTATATTGGCACCAGAAGATGTTCCCAACATATGAAATTAATTTGAATTGCTGTTACCGTATAGTTAACAAAGAAGTCATATAAGCATGGTAGAGCACATCACTTTCTCTGCATTGTTAAACAGTTCATTTTGCTTATTTGTCTGCTAGATAAATGATTGGTACCAACACTTTTTACTTCTTATCATTTTCATTTAAAGAGGACTCGCCACTAAATTCAGTCTCCTATTTCAAACTGGCTTTGATTTACAAACAGTGATGACTGAAATCAATTGTGATTTAGAGACTTGCTTAAAATCATAACGCTGCTAATTTCAAAGCCTGCAGGCAACAATGGGTACTGTGACCAGAGTTGAAAGGTAATTGGCTAGTGCTTCAAATGAAGTATAAAAGGGCTTTGGAGACGCAACAAGAAGAATAACTTGTCAAAAAAGCAATACATTGCTAAAACAAGTCACTGAACTTTGTAAACAAGGCATAGTTGACTTTGCTCTACCCTTTACATTGTGTACAACACAGGCTTGCTTCTTTAGTAGAGAACGTCAAACATCAGTTGGAGTTTTTGGTTTGCTTGTGATCATCTGATGTGGAGTGGCAGGCCAAAAATGTTTTCGGAGCGATGTTGGAGAAAGCCCAATCTCCTGATCTGGTTCTGTTGTATGCGTGGAATGTGTGCAAGTAGGAGTTCTGCTGAGCGGAGGTGTCTGGGTGGTTGGTGGAAGGATATGCAACCTTTCAGGTAGGTAGAGCCTGAATTGTCTAGTACATTGAATTTGTAAGGAGTTTAAATTGAGCATATTTCTGTGCCCGGAACTGATGGAGCTCCCTGAGGTGTGTGGTGTGATGTTGTTTCTATGTGGGAGGTTGTATATTACTCTGTCTGCGGGAGTTCAGGATGGTTTGTAGTCATCTAGTGAGTTGCTTGGTGATCCCAGCGTTGAGGGTGTTCCAATAGTTCAACTTGCTGGTGACTAGTGGGTGAGTGACAGTTTTACTAGTGTTGCTTGGGAGGTATTTAAAGATATTTCCCAGCATCTTCCGGTTGTGGAAGCTTGATGAAGTGCCTGTGTTGGCTTGTGCTGTTAAGTAGAGTAAATGTTCTGTTTCTGGTAAACCAGGGTGTGAAGCAACATGTTTAAGGTGAGAGCCACTCCATTTGTATCTTAACCTTGGTTTTGCAGACCTTAAGCATTGTGGCATTTGATACATTTCTACTGTTTGTAATATCTTACGGTGTAGCCTGGCTTTCACTTTTTTCTGCAGGCGTCTAAGCAGGCAAGTCATTGCTGTATATATCACTTGACCTCTGGCCAGGAGCTGACTGACAGGTTACCAAGGTGACTGGGTGATGCATTTGCAGCATCCCAGGTTGCCTAGGCAATAATGTTCTAATCTAGGGCTAGTGGATACCATTTGCAATTCTACCTTTGTCCGGTGGCACAGACCTGACACATCTCAGGCTAAAGTTCCAGACTAAGAGGCTTTAGTTGCTGGAAATGTCATGTATCTTATACGATAGACTGATCTTTGCACATCCTGGGTGGAAAAAGTGGACTGACAGTCTTATGTTGGCTGCATAATAACACATGTTGGTGTTCTTTAAGCTATGATTGACCATGTGCTCAATTTGGATATCCCTTTATTAGATCATAGTATTGAATTATTTAGCCTCACAATCAAAGCGTAATACATTATCTTTCTAGCTGTATTGGTTACTTTCGAAGTTTTTTTATTTTTAAGTTTATTTGGTGTTCCATAACCATTCCAACAGAAAAGATACTTTGTAATTGAAAAGCTTGTGCTATTGTCTCCTTGTTGCCAGAGTGTTTACTCACTATTCATGGTTGATTTTTTCAGAACAAAAATATTATGTGCTTTTTTTGGCTAGGATCACTGCCTGTCTGTAAATTGTTTGCTTGTAAATTTTGGAGATGGTGTAAAGGCTTTCCATCCCAGGAACGGCCTAAGATTTCTGTGTTCTTTGTCTCAATTTGACCTACGCTTGTGTATGCTAAAGTGCCCCTGTGTGTCTCAAATATCTTGAGAGCAAGTGCTTTTATTTCTTTCGACTGATTGAGGAGAAGGGACCATCTGTGGCATGGTTTTCATTTTTTTTTTTTTTTTTAAGGGGAGCTTTCAATTAAAGAATAAAATGGTAATGAGTATATCAAAGTGAAGAATATAATTTTAGATGTTTGTCCCATTTAAATTATTATGCTTTCCATCTTTCTGACCTAGGCTCCTTAGCAGGTCATTCTAGACCAGTATTTCATTCTCACATCACTCCAACAAAGATTCAAACTTTGTTAGCATAGCTGGTAATTTATTAGCCATCTCTGTACACTCAACAGTCTGAAACAATATGACGACCAGATAGGCTTACTTGAGAGCTCACTTCTTATAAAACAAAATGGAATGAGGTGGTCTTGTTCTTAGCCCACAAGTATCTTAGTAAGAAGTGTTGTGGTGCTAAAAGGTAACCAAAAAGTACCGAAGAGCAATCAAATACCATAGAAAGAAAACAGGTGTGTTAAGAGTTGTAAACAAGGGCTTTCTTAAAGGATATCTGAAACTAATGAGATTGGGGTGAGGCTGGAGAGGCAGAGGCAGTAGGTTCCAAGCCTTGGACGTCAACCACTAAAAATGAATGAGCCAGAATTCTGGTGTTTTTAAACTCTAGAAACAGCCATCAAATTACATGTTGGAGTGGAAGGTGTGTGCAGGTAGGCATCAGGAAAATAATTGTAACATATAACTTCCATATGTAGGAGTGAAAATGGTTTTGTGACACAGGCACAATATATGTAATAGACTTTTTGTGGCGGTGATAAGCCAGTGAAGCTCGAGCAAGCGTTGAGGGATGGAAGATCTTCTGGTTCAGTCGAAGGATTAAGCAGGGCAGCTCCATTTTGCATCATCTTGTAGTCTCTGCAACAGATACTTTGCAAGACCTAACAACATAAAATGTTAGTCAAGCCTAGCTGTTACTAAGGCTTCTTTCTGTAAGCTTTTCCTGGAAGATAGAGGCAGAGATGGGAGATAATTCCTAATTATACTGAAGACGGAAGAAGGTGGAAGGTTAGGGCTCTCGTATGCTTATCAAAGGAAATCTTGGAGTAAAAATCATTCCCATATTTCTTACTATGTTGGCAGGGGACAGAATAGGGCCAAGTATATCTGGCTACCATTTTGTGGTTCACATGGGGGGGTGTTAACAAAATTGAGGACCTGTTTGTTAGAATTTAATACCAAGGGACCTCTGCTTCATCCAGAGAGCCCCATCCTTAAGACCATCCATAAAGCAATGAAGCACTTGCAGTACTCTAGTGGGCATTTGAGCATAATCTTGTATATGCCCACCAGTAAACAGACAAGTGGCATGTCACCAAAGGCTAGCTTCTAATTACCCAGACTTTCCTATGCTGTATGGTACTCTGGAGAGCCTGGAGGTACAGTCCTCCACCAGCACAGTCAACTGTAATTCATTCCTATGACCCCACCCAATAAGAAGTCAGAGTTTAAAAGGTATTTGGAAAGAGAATATTTTCTTCTGCCAGCCTTGTCCTTTGGTCGGTCAGCACCAGCTATCTGCTGGGACGCTACTCCCATGCACTATGGTACTCCGTGGCAGAAATTTTGTCTGCAGTGCTTGGAGTTAGGGCCAATTTAGTGCAGACCATTCAGGAATGGCCAGAATGCAGACAAGTATGTCATCCACTCAGGACTAGACACCACAAACAGTTTGGACAGAGGTGTCTGGACTAGCATGGTGCTCCGGCACCATCAATGAATGGGATCCTCAGGCATTCCGGGCAAGTTCAGGCGTCTCTCATGGACATGCCTTTCTTTGCCGAGAAGGTTGACTATTTAGAGTGTTTAAAGAAAGCAGAGCAACTGAGCGCTCCCTCTGCTTTTCTACACACACAAGACTGTGCCACATCAGTTTGACACCTTTAGAGTTACAGCTTGAGTCTTCACCTTCAAGCAGTGTTCTGACAGGCAGAGGTGTAGGCCAGTGGGGGCAATGTACTTCCCAGCCCCCTAGCAGCAGCCTCCAAGCCGCTTTAGCTTCCCCCTGGAAGCACACACCCATCCCTTAGGAGGCAGGACCACTTGTTTTCTGCACAGGTGACCTTCAACTCCATATAGATCAGTGTCGCTTTGGAGGATCATTTGTCCATTGTCAAATTTGTTCATTTTGTTACAGGAAGTCTAGTCACTTGGAGAAAGTAGCCTCAGAGAGGGCCCCGGAAATTAGAACTGGGTGTTACTTCCGTTATTCCTTGTGCCAAAGACTGGCAGAGGTAGACCTTTAACCCCCGCATCTTCTCCCTATGGAAAGAAAAATTCAACATTTTGACATTGGCCCAGGTTCTCTTTGTGATGGATCTTGGAGACTAGATGATAGCTTTTGACCTGCAGGACTCCTTATAACATGTCCCTTTCCTGAAGGGCCACAGATGCTGCCTGTGGTTCTGGTTGTGCAGCAAGCATTTCCAGTTTACTCTGCTCTCTTTTGGCCTCCTCATTACCCTTTGGATGTTCACTGAGGTGATGGCAGTGGTGACAGCGTAGCTGTGGAAGGAAGGGGTGCCAGTCTTCCCCCTACCTATTGGCTGAAAAAGGTGGGCTTACCACAGTTAGTAGTAAGCCACCTCCAGACTAATGCAAATCTCCTTACATCTTTGAGGTTCACAGTCAACGTGCTGAAGTCACATCTCATGCTGAGGCTCTTTCATCTGAGCCATCCTGTAAACTGTACATGTTCAAGCCTTTTCTTTATAACACGTCTTGGACATTGTGGCTCTGATCACACTTTCACCCTAAAACATGGGTCTGTGAGGATCACGCTGAAGATTTAGGGGCTATTGGCCTCCTGCATGCTGCTCGTTGATCATGCCAGATGGCATATGCTGGATGCGCAGTGGGCCCAGCACCAAGGGTGACCTATCAGATTCCTTCCTAGTTTCAGAGGAAACTACCAAAGATCTACAGTGGTGGTTGCATGTATGCCATTGGACCAACGACAGACCCCTCTCTCTGACCCAGAGCGGACAGTGGTGATAAACGTGTCAATGCTAGGTTGAGGAGGTCATGTGGAAGAGGTGGAGACAGGATGATCAATGTAGGAAGTTGGCTCTGTATGCACTATTTCAAAGTAAGGAATAGTATGCACAGAGTCCAAGGGTTCCCCTTAGAGGTAAGATAGTGGCAAAAAGAGATAATACTAATGCTCTATTTTGTGGTAGTGTGGTCGAGCAGTAGGCTTATCAAAGGAGTAGTGTTAAGCATTTGTTGTACATACACACAGGCAATAAATGAGGAACACACACTCAGAGACAAATCCAGCCAATAGGTTTTGTTATAGAAAAATATATTTTCTTAGTTTATTTTAAGAACCACAGGTTCAAATTCTACATGTAATATCTCATTTGAAAGGTATTGCAGGTAAGTACTTTTGGAACTTTGAATAATTACAATAGCCTATATACTTTTCACATAAAACACAAATGGCTGTTTTAAAAGTGGACACAGTGCAATTTTCACAGTTCCTGGGGGAGGTAAGTTATTGTTAGTTTTATCAGGTAAGTAAATCACTTACAAGTCTCAGGTTTGGGTCCAAGGTAGCCCACCGTTGGGGGTTCAGAGCAACCCCACAGTTACCACACCAGCAGCTCAGGGCCGGTCAGGTGCAGAGGTCAAAGAGGTGCCCAAAACACATAGGCTTCAATGGAGAGAAGGGGGTGCCCCGGTTCCAGTCTGCCAGCAGGTAAGTACCCGCGTCTTCGGAGGGCAGACCAGGGGGGGTTTTGTAGGGTACCGGGGAGGACACAAGTCAGCACAAAAAGTACACCCTCAGCAGCACGGGGGCGGCCGGGTGCAGTGTGCAAACACGCGTCGGGTTTTCAATGGTTTTCAATGAGAGACCAAGGGGTCTCTTCAGCGGTGCAGGCAGGCAAGGGGGGGGCTCCTCGGGGTAGCCACCACCTGGGCAAGGGAGAGGGCCTCCTGGGGGTCACTCCTGCACAGAAGTTCCGTTCCTTCAGGTGCTGGGGGCTGCGGGTGCAGGGTCTTTTCCAGCCGTCGGGACTTTAGGTTCAGGCAGTCGCGGTCAGGGGGAGCCTCGGGATTCCCTCTACAGGCGTCGCTGTGGGGGCTCAGGGGGGACAATTTTGGTTACTCACGGTCTCGGAGTCGCCGGAGGGTCCTCCCTGAGGTGTTGGTTCTCCACCAGTCGAGTCGGGGTCGCCGGGTGCAGTGTTGCAAGTCTCACGCTTCTTGCGGGGAGTTGCAGGGGTCTTTAAATCTGCTCCTTTGAAACAAAGTTGCAGTCTTTTGGAGCAGGGCTGCTGTCCTCGGGAGTTCCTTGTCTTTCTTGAAGCAGGGCAGTCCTCTGAGGATTCAGAGGTCGCTGGTCCTTTGGAAAGCGTCGCTGGAGCAGGTTTCTTTGGAAGGCAGGAGACAGGCCGGTAGGACTGGGGCCAAAGCAGTTGGTGTCTTCTGTTCTTCCCCTGCAGGGGTTTTTCAGCTCAGCAGTCTTCTTCTTCTTGTAGGTTTCAGGAATCTAAATCTTTAGGTTCAGGGGAGCCCTTAAATACTAAATTTAAGGGCGTGTTTAGGTCTGGGGGGTTAGTAGCCAATGGCTACTAGCCCTGAGGGTGGGTACACCCTCTTTGTGCCTCCTCCCAAGGGGAGGGGGTCACATCCCTAATACTATTGGGGAATCCTCCATCTGCAAGATGGAGGATTTCTAAAAGTTAGAGTCACTTCAGCTCAGGACACCTTAGGGGCTGTCCTGACTGGCCAGTGACTCCTCCTTGTTATTCTCATTATTTCCTCCGGCCTTGCCGCCAAAAGTGGGGGCCGTGGCCGGAGGGGGCGGGCAACTCCACTAGCTGGAGTGTCCTGCTGTGCTGGAACAAAGGGGTGAGCCTTTGAGGCTCACCGCCAGGTGTTACAGCTCCTGCCTGGGGGAGGTGTTAGCATCTCCACCCAGTGCAGGCTTTGTTACTGGCCTCAGAGTGACAAAGGCACTCTCCCCATGGGGCCAGCAACATGTCTCGGTTGTGGCAGGCTGCTGGAACCAGTCAGCCTACACAGATAGTCGGTTAAGGTTTCAGGGGGCACCTCGAAGGTGCCCTCTGGGGTGTATTTCACAATAAAATGTACACTGGCATCAGTGTGCATTTATTGTGCTGAGAAGTTTGATACCAAACTTCCCAGTTTTCAGTGTAGCCATTATGGTGCTGTGGAGTCCGTGTTTGACAGACTCCCAGACCATATACTCTTATGGCTACCCTGCACTTACAATGTCTAAGGTTTGGCTTAGACACTGTAGGGGCACAGTACTCATGCACTGGTGCCCTCACCTATGGTATAGTGCACCCTGCCTTAGGGCTGTAAGGCCTACTAGAGGGGTGACTTATCTATACTGCATAGGCAGTGTGAGGTTGGCATGGCACCCTGAGGGGAGTGCCATGTCGACTTACTCGTTTTGTTCTCACCAGCACACACAAGCTGGTAAGCAGTGTGTCTGTGCTGAGTGAGGGGTCCCCAGGGTGGCATAAGATATGCTGCAGCCCTTAGAGACCTTCCCTGGCATCAGGGCCCTTGGTACCAGGGGTACCAGTTACAAGGGACTTACCTGGATGCCAGGGTGTGCCAATTGTGGAATCAAAAGTACAGGTTAGGGAAAGAACACTGGTGCTGGGGCCTGGTTAGCAGGCCTCAGCACACTTTCAATTCAAAACATAGCATCAGCAAAGGCAAAAAGTCAGGGGGTAACCATGCCAAGGAGGAATTTCCTTACAATCAACCTGTTGAAGTTGTGGTCCATTTGCTCAGCCTTAAAAGCGTTATTGATATACATCAAGGAGAGACTGTTTCAGGTCCTAAAGGACCACACAAGCACCATGTAGTACTGAAATCAGCAAGGCAGAGAGAGGTCCTGGACTCTGTGGCTGAATAGGCAGGGTACCTCCCTAATTGACACCACTTGGCAAGGTCTTTCAGCATGACAGGGACACACTCAGCTGTCAAATGGTAACTTCACCCAGAGGTGGCACATGACAGCTTCCAGTAATAGGGAGAGCTCTGACTTGATGTCTTTGGTAGTGATGCAAATGTGCAATGTCATCATTCTTGTGCTTTGAAGTTCCCAAGACGGCTGCCTTTGAGTGGAGCTTGAGTCAGCTGTATGCCTTCCAGCCACTACTTCTCCTTCTCATAGTTATGAAGATAAAAAATGGCATAGTGAAGCTTGATTGGGCCAGGAGTGTTTTGTATCCGGAGCTTGTGGATATGAGCATATCTCCTCAGATCGGGCTGCTGTTTTGGGAAGATCTTCTTTCTCAGAAACAGGAAAATATTTTGCACCCTGACCTGCATAATCTACACCTGCGTGCCTGGAGGAAGGGTGGCGCAGCTACCTGCATTCGATTTCCATCCTGAAGTAGCAGATGTTGTTGCGGCCAGATGCCCTTCTGCCCGTCCTATTTATGCAGGGTGCTGGGACAAGTTTGTGGCTAGGTGCAGCATCCACAATATGTACCCCCAACAAGCCAAACTATTGGACGCGTGACTGTTTATTATGTCTTTAGCCCAGCCTTTTTGCATTTTCTGGACCAACCATCCCTGTTCCAGTCACCTATTGTGATGCTTTATTCTAAAAGGTTTGGTCTGTAGGTTCCCTCCTGAACCTTTTCAGATGCTACAGTGGGACCTTTAATTTTGTCCTCGCTTTTTTGATGTGCTTTGAGTTTTTCACACCTGTTCCCTATGTCTACTAACCCTCAAGACTGTTTTCCTCATTGCAATAACATCAGTTCATCGTATATGTGACCCCCTAACCCTATCAGTTCAGACACCATAAATCTTCTTGTTCGGTTATGTACATGAGTGTGCAGTTCAACAACCGTTTAGCAGAAGCCTCCTGGAGCTACATGAAATACTGTCACTCTAGAATCTGTTTTGCAGTGCCCTTGTTCCAACACCTTTTGTTAACGACATCTGAAACCCTTCACTGTCTACAGGGAGTGCAGAATTATTAGGCAAGTTGTATTTTTGAGGATTAATTTTATTATTGAACAACAACCATGTTCTCAATGAACCCAAAAAACTCATTAATATCAAAACTGAATATTTTTGGAAGTAGTTTTTAGTTTGTTTTTAGTTTTAGCTATGTTAGGGGGATATCTGTGTGTGCAGGTGACTATCACTGTGCATAATTATTAGGCAACTTAACAAAAAAAAATATATACCCATTTCAATTATTTATCATTACCAGTGAAACCAATATAACATCTCAACATTCACAAATATACATTTCTGACATTCAAAAACAAAACAAAAACAAATCAGTGACCAATATAGCCACCTTTCTTTGC
The DNA here is from genome assembly GCF_031143425.1 of Pleurodeles waltl. Taxonomy (NCBI): domain Eukaryota; kingdom Metazoa; phylum Chordata; class Amphibia; order Caudata; family Salamandridae; genus Pleurodeles; species Pleurodeles waltl. Next base: position 85,472,736 of record NC_090440.1, on the reverse strand, counting down.
AAGGACACTCAAAAGCCTGCCATCCATGGATTCTGTCAGTGTTTTGATCTGTTCACCATCAACATTGCGTGCAGCAGCAACCACAGCCTCCCAGACACTGTTCAGAGAGGTGTACTGTTTTCCCTCCTTGTAAATCTCACATTTGATGATGGACCACAGGTTCTCAATGGGGTTCAGATCAGGTGAGCAAGGAGGCCATGTCATTAGATTTCCTTCTTTTATACCCTTTCTTGCCAGCCACGCTGTGGAGTACTTGGACGCGTGTGATGGAGCATTGTCCTGCATGAAAATCATGTTTTTCTTGAAGGATGCAGACTTCTTCCTGTACCACTGCTTGAAGAAGGTGTCTTCCAGGAACTGGCAGTGGGACTGGGAGTTGAGCTTGACTCCATCCTCAACCCGAAAAGTCCCCACAAGCTCATCTTTGATGATACCAGCCCAAACCAGTACTCCACCTCCACCTTGCTGGCGTCTGAGTCGGACTGGAGCTCTCTGCCCTTTACCAATCCAGCCACGGGCCCATCCATCTGGCCCATCAAGACTCACTCTCATTTCATCAGTCCATAAAACCTTAGAAAAATCAGTCTTGAGATATTTCTTGGCCCAGTCTTGACGTTTCAGCTTGTGTGTCTTGTTCAGTGGTGGTCGTCTTTCAGCCTTTCTTACCTTGGCCATGTCTCTGAGTATTGCACACCTTGTGCTTTTGGGCACTCCAGTGATGTTGCAGCTCTGAAATATGGCCAAACTGGTGGCAAGTGGCATCGTGGCAGCTGCACGCTTGACTTTTCTCAGTTCATGGGCAGTTATTTTGCGCCTTGGTTTTTCCACACGCTTCTTGCGACCCTGTTGACTATTTTGAATGAAACGCTTGATTGTTCGATGATCACGCTTCAGAAGCTTTGCAATTTTAAGAGTGCTGCATCCCTCTGCAAGATATCTCACTATTTTTGACTTTTCTGAGCCTGTCAAGTCCTTCTTTTGACCCATTTTGCCAAAGGAAAGGAAGTTGCCTAATAATTATGCACACCTGATATAGGGTGTTGATGTCATTAGACCACACCCCTTCTCATTACAGAGATGCACATCACCTAATATGCTTAATTGGTAGTAGGCTTTCGAGCCTATACAGCTTGGAGTAAGACAACATGCATAAAGAGGATGATGTGGTCAAAATACTCATTTGCCTAATAATTCTGCACTCCCTGTACTGTGTCTGTTTGCAAATAACCTCTTGTCGGTTTAGTTGATCTTGATGAGCACAAAGCCTGCCCTTTCTTTACCATTGGTTGGCACAATTGTCCTCATTTATTTACTTATTCGACTTGCCGTCTCAATCATATGTGTCCCTCCCCTGGAGCATGTGTTTTCCAGCTGTCTCCCTCTAGTGCTTCTTTCTTCCCCACCCCTTCTCATTTTGCAGTCTCCCACCTGTGTGCTTCTCCCATAACCCTTTGTGCTGCTTCTGCCCCTACACTCTGTTTTGCTTCCCCCACCCGCATCCTATTCACCCTCTTCCCCCAGTCTGCTTTGAAACAAAATAAAATATGCTGATGCACTACTTTTGGCCTTTTTAATTTGCTGATCCATCTTCCATCAGTAAATAAACAGAAAAACAACTTGTTTCACTTTGTAGGCGCAGGCATGCTTGGTGAAGTGTATTTGCCTCTAAAACGGCATGGTAGTTTACAGCTTCTCCTCCCATCTCCTTTAGCCATACTGCACCGCATTTGGAATGTTGTACAGCATCACTAAAAACTTTGACAAACCCAATAGATCCCAAGGGCAAGTCCTCTTTGCTTTGCCAATGCTTGTTTCGTAGGTGCTGCTTCTTCTTACTGTCAGACACAGTCCTTGCAGTACATGTCAACAAAAGGTTTTTGCACAGTCAAACCAATGCTGTGGATTTGATCTATTGTGTTTTTGCAGACATTAAGGCTTTTTGGCATTAATTTCATTACAGACCAGTTTCCAGCAGATTTAACGGATTATTTGCATTTTCATAAAATGCAACTCCATGTTTTGTTACCAGGTTTTTACCTTCCAACAGTTAAGTCATTCCCTTCTCTTGAGTATGAAACGTTTTAGTTCTGATGCCTACTAAGCACTTGCTATTTATTAAAAAAGGACTACAAATGTTTCTATCCACGCACCTTGGTGGTTACGCAGTGGCATTTGCACGTAGTTCCAGCCAAGTCTGCTCATTGCTGTTTGACATTATTGGTTTCTCGTGTTGTTTTTTTACTCTCATTTGAACCAGTTGTTTTGCTTCATTAATGATAGAGCTGATACACTCATGCACTGACAAAATCTCTAGAATGCGCTTCTTAGTCCAAAGAAGACATTTATTATTTCACTACACAAGGTTCCTAAAAGGAGATTAGCTTGCTGAAAGCAAACGTTTAAAAATGGTCACCGCAATGAAATGAAAGAATGTAGAAATGATTCTCCACTGCAATATACACAGCAAATATATGTATCTGTATTATAATGCAAAGCAAATAATTCATTAAAAAAAAAAAATATGCATCCGCGCGAGAAAAGGGCATCACTGCTTCATCTCCCTCTTATTCAGCATCAGATCACCAGATCCCAGAATCGATCTAGGAGAGAGAGATAATTTATCCTCATGGGAAGGATGGCACAGTCCAGCGACCTGGATGTATCTGAGATCTGCAAATACTCTGTCCCTGGTCCATCTGGTTTTGGCCTCTTATACTTTGCACAAACAAGAAAGGAAAAGTCTAGAACTTCCCTTTCCCTGCAGAATTTTATTTATTTATTCAAAAAATGCTGATTGCTTTCGTCCTGCTTTGAAAATACCACGTTGGGACGTGGCCACAATCCCAAGGTGCCAATCCCAAACAAGTCCGTTCCCTGCCGTCTGAGTACATTCTTATCAGCCTGCGCCCTTGGTGGGAAAAAAATACGAAGAATAAAAACATGTGCACATTGTAAAATGTGGAAAACTACTTGCAGCTTTTAACATAGCAGTGTCTAATGCTAAGATAAAGTAAATAGGCAAATTGAAGCTGGTGGTCACTAATGTGACAGTGTATTGCTAGGCTAAGTGCAACATGGATTCAGTGGTCAAAACTCACATATCATTACACCAGCTTAGGCCTAATGTTGTAAAATCAGTTTTAATGATCTACCATCCGTAAAGTAACTTCAGAGATTTAGTTCATTATATTAATCTGATGATCAGCCTCCCATGCTTGCTTTAAAGCCCCCACTGCAATGAGCCAGAGACATGTTATAATCAAGTAATGGCTGCTCGAAATTCGAATTCAGTTCAACCGTTTAGGGTATGCAGTATGAAGTGGGGAGAGGACGAGTGTTTGAAGAGAGGTTTTTGCAGTGGGTATATTTAGCCATACTGTTTTATTTGCAAAAATCCATGTGTAATCCAGCTAATTCACACCCATGTCTTCACTACATCTTGGTGCTATTCTTTAAGATTGTGTTACTTTTTCCTTCTCAGTTGCCCTGCAAGTATGATTTAGTCTGCCATGCAGGTAGAACATAATTGCATAATTTTATGGGTTCAGCCAGTCCTGTTTTATTTTTTAGCCAACAGCACTTATGTTGCGACGTACAACCCCATATCTGTTATGGGGAAAGCAGGTCCAAATCAAAATGTTGCTAGCATAAAAGCCAGACTGGCAGTAATCATCCCTCCTGATTTGGGACAACTTGGCAGCACTAATTGAGTGTATAATGTACCGGTTAGTTACTCAAATGAATGCCTGAATCGTGTTTTGAATTTCAGTCACTTAAAGAACCAAGTGGGGTCAAACAAGTTTTTGCCCTAAACAATCAATTAATTGATTTATTGCGGTATTGCAGGAGCACAGTCTTTGGAGCAATAGACCCAAACTTTGTCATTTTGTGGGTTGTGAAGCAGTGTGGATTAGTAAAGGTGTTGTGTGCTATAACCAAACCAGTTTTTTCACTCTAGCCTTCCTAGTTCTTCAGGTGACCATTTGCTTTGTTAGCGACACAAAGCTTTTTGTACGTTAAGTTCCATGAAAGTTTTCTGCATTTGTTATTGGTACTGTTTATGCAGTTCCACCAGTTTAATATTACTTCTAACCCAGTAAAAACTATTGTGACAATGTGCTATTCTGTCCTTGGTGTTCTGCTTCGTCTCAAAACGGCCACTAAATTTCTTATGACCTGGAGCTTCGGGAGAGTTGTGGAATGTCTTCATTTATCAGTACCAGTGTATCTCATCTACTCTGCATCTTGCTGTATATTTCTAATAAGAAGGTAAAGTTTGGTCCTACATACAGCTAGAAGGGCAAACCAGTATAGGTCAAGACTTGTAAGGTTTGTGCAAAGTTCTTTTACATATGTTTTAAACTGGTCTATTGTCCAAACATGGAAATTGACTTGGAATATGTGAGGAAAAATGCTGTATGTGTAGATCTTTCATAACAAAGGCTTTGCAGTTTTTGTGTCTATGCCTTTGATGTTGATTTATATTTGGCAAGCATGATTGTCGCAAAGTAGAAGGTTGGAGGCCATGCTAAATTGTGGATGTTCTGCTGTTATTTCCATGTTCTGATGGGTAATGCGTGTAGTGAAATCTGATTAAAGGAAACAAAAGAAAGGAACGAGCATGAATAATGCTGACACTGAGCACGCTTTATAACCTTAGAAAATTGTAGAAACAAAGTGGAATTAAAATAGATGCGTTTTAATTTGTTACGTTGCAATATAGATATAAATATTGTATGCATTCTCAGAAAGTGCTCTGTTTGTGCAGATTTGTCAAAATGCATTTGATACATTTGCAAATGTAGGTTGGCGTGTGGATGACACTGATCTGTGAATACCCCTCATTGACACTTTTTGCTGATCTGTGCCTGCATCGCCTCCCTTTCCCCTACATTAGTTTAGACCTGGTGTAGATGATTTGCAACAATAGTGCAATGCAAGTAGGCAGCAAGCCAGGCCCGTAATGCTTGCTTTGCAGCTCACCGGTGCACCCAAGACATGAATGTTGGTCTTCCGGAGTTGCATTCCTCCTCCCTAATCAAGGGAACTAATTTCCCCTTTAAGGCCATTCTAGACTAAAGTGTTCTGTGATTTGGTTGGGAGCAGTGGGAAGGGGTTGACCATCTGATTTCAGCAGTCTGCTTTCCTTCTGCTCACTTGACTCCTGGAAGACAAGGAGCAGCCAAGGGGCTAGACCTGAAAGCAGTTTATAGCTCTTCTGGTGACCTAGCCTACACTTCACCACGCAGGTCTTTCACAAATCAAGGTTTGAGTGCAGCCTGAGAGTGCTTAGAGTAAATATTTCTGAATTGTGGCCTTTGTGAGCATTTCTGTCAACTGATCAATAGGAACTGGACAATTACATTTGCTTTAACGTTTTCAATCACTGCTGCCCATGACAGTATGGTCTCATGTGACCAGTCTGTATGTCAGCGTTTGACTGAGTTGTGTTACGAGACATTTGCAGTCCTATTCTTTCTGTCATTAAGAGCTATATGGTAATCAGTTCTTGTTACATGAATATGGGACGCGTACAAATCAGATGTTTTATGCTTGCGGCTTTGTTGTTGATGCACAGGCCATGGCTCAGAAGGATGACATGGAGGAGAGGATTACCACTCTTGAAAAACGCTACCTCGCTGCACAGCGTGAAGCCACCTCTGTGCATGATCTTAATGATAAACTTGAAAATGAACTGGCGACTAAAGAATCCATGCATCGACAGGTATCAATCTTTTTGCTTTTGAGCAGTGTTTTATTATCAAGTGATTCAGCTAAAGACCCCAGACAAATTTACTTTATGAATGCCTGTAATATTTTGTTAATTTTATTCTCGCAATATTATTATTATTATTCTAAAATAACTGCTTCCAATTCTGTTAGTAAGACTGTATGAGGCTATTTCTTTTTGGTGAATATGGACAGTAATTCTGCCACAAAATACTAATTTAGCCCTGTGAGTCCCTTGTAGGCTTTGCCATTGGTGCCTTACATTATATTTATTTTGCCATACTGCAGTTTTAGACTGTATAATAAAAAAAACATTTTTTGATTGATTACATTGCCCAGGTGCGTCCAACCAAATTTTAATTGAACCTTACCTACTTTTTTTTTTTTGTGTGTCTATCTGTATACCTTCTCTTGGGAACCCTGTTGGAAATATTTATCTAAGTATTGTGCATTGTAAAACCACTGCCTCAAATAATTCACCATGTGTCTAGCCTCTGATCTGTAATCAGACCAGATATCTTCATTCCCACCTTAACAAGAGCCTGGTGGTCTCCAAAGCCTGTGAACGGGCTTGGAATTTAACATGTTGTGGGGATTGCATCAAAAGTAAGAGAACGAGTCCAGGGATGTCCTCCAGAGCCAAGTACACTTTTGCCTTGTAGCTGCCTCTTTCTGATTGCTCTTCAAGCGCAGTGTGACTATTAAGGGCGAGACTGAGTAAGCTTAATGTTCTGAAGCATTTACCCATTTAAGGCTCCTGGCAGTGTTGGGCGATGTTTCAAAATGGAATAGCAAAAAACCCCTAACCATTTAATTATTATTTTGTGTCCCCTTACTCGAGTGGTGCTTTCTGATCCAAGGTAAACAGCATTTACATGTGTGGCATGGGTGCCCAGGCCTCCCCCTATCTCTGTTGGCCCTCGGCCATCTCCAGCATCCAAGTTCATCCAGGCCCTCTCTCCTCTGCTGCATTCTTCCTCTTCCTGTTTATGCACCACTCTCTTTTCAAGCTTCTTCCTTCTCTCATTCTGCTCCTGTCTTTCCCAACCTTTTCCCTGCTTTTTAACACCCTTTTTGCTGCTCATGCTCTCTTCCGTTCTTTATGCTGCTGCTCCTGCCTGTTTCTTGCATTTTTTTCATACCCTCCACTTCAGCTTTTTCCCTGTTGCTTCGTTTTCACTGTATACCTTCATTCCTTTTTGCTTCTTTCTACCTTTGGGCCCTTTTAGCACGCTTTTGTTGCTGCCTTTTTTTGCTGCCTTTTTTATCTCATTTTCTCACTCCTTTCTCCTGCCTCCTGCCTTCCCCTCACCATTCTGCCTTTTCACTATCCTTGCTCCTACTGCCCTCCCACCTCGCAGGGCCTACTTTGATGGTAACTGCAGTGCGGCTGCACTACTGACGTGCCAAGGGCAAGCTTCTCTGCACCCAGCTCTAGGAACCCTGGTCCAACCACCACCCACAGCTACACTTCTTCTGCCCTCAGCCCTGGACACCGCCTCAAGCACTGCCACTACGCTGCACCCCACTCCACAGTAGGACCTTTCACCTGCACCTTCTGCCACTTCACCTATCACAACACGTACGCCTCTACCCCTCTCAGCAACACACAACCCACTCGATTTGCAACACCAGATACCCACCACCAGCTCACATGCACCCTCCTTAATACTCGATCAGTCAGCAAACACTCCACCAAGGTCTGGGACCTTATGTGCCTGACATCGTCGTCCTAACCGAGACCTATCTCAACGCTGCGTCAGCCCCCGAGATCGCCAGCACCATCCTGACAGGATACAGAATCACCCACCGCGACTGCCTTAACAAGCCAGGTGGAGGAATCACCATCATCTGCAGAGACTCATCAAATACACCTCCGCCACGCAGTACACTATCCTAGCAATAAAACATCACTATCCATACGGGCAAGAAATCCACCATTAGGGAAACCCTAGCATACTGTCCACTAGGACCTCGAACCACCTTCTGCAACCTCATCACTGATTTCATCACCCGTTCGACATCATATCGAAGGACTACATGTTCCTGGGTGATGTCAACTGCCACCTGGATGACATTACCGACCTTAACTCAGACAACCTCCTAGACAGCCTGAACAACATCACCCTCACCCAACTCATACACAACCCCACACACATCGCAGGACACACACTCAACCCCATATTCACCTCCAGCAACTGCATCAAATACGGCCACACCACCAAACTCACATGGACTGGCCACTCAGTTATCCACTTCATCATCACAACCGCTATGCCCCAACGCTGCCCATCGCAGCTGGAACAGGCCCTTGGAGACTGAATGGACCAACGCCTTTGTCCTTAACGAACCAAAACGCCACAACAATGTGAACCAGAACATCAGAAACGTCAACACCTGGATCACTGGCTCCGCTGACAGTGTCACTAGGAAAAGCAGAAGATGACCATGCAAGCCAGCTGGTACACAGAGGACCTCCGGACAGTCAAGCACCAATACGAACAGCTCTAGAGAAGGTGCTGCACCAACAAAGACCCAGCTGACAGAACTGCCCACAAATCAACATTCAACCTATATCAGAGCTAACTACCTGAGACGGGGAAAAAAAGCCTTGGCATCTTGCACCGAAGCTAACTCCAACAAGAGTAAGGAGGCCTTCGACATAGTTAAGGAATTCACCAACCCTGCAATGGCGACAAGCAGCATCTCTCCATCTCAGGACTTATGCAGCAGCCTCGCATATTACTTCCATGACAAAATCGCCCAGCTCAAGCCTGAATTCTTTTCAATGGCCATACCTCCACACACAACCATCCCAAGGCTCACCATCTGGTACCACTTCACCACTCAGGATACAATCACCATCATGAAATCCATCCACTCAGGGGCCCCATCTGACCCATGCCCCCACCACATCTTCAACCTAGGAGCATCCAGGATTGGCCTCGAAGTTTCCACCCTACTCAACACCTCACTGGATTCTGACACCTTCCCAGAAGACTGGAAGCATGCAGAAATCAAACCCCTGTTGAAGAAACCTTCAGTGGACCCAAACAGACTTTCCAGCTATAGCCCTCTCTCCCTGTTCCCTTTCGCAGACAAAGTCATCAAAAAAGCCATCAACCAACAAATCCCCATCTACCTGGAACACATTTGCCTCCTGGACAACTTCCATTCTGGATTTCGCAGCAACCACTGCACCGAAACAGCCCCTGTCGTGGCCACAGACAACATCTGGGCCCTCGTCTACAAAGGAGAGACAGCCACCCTTGTACCCCTAGATCTCTCAGCAGCCTTCGACACAGTCTCCCACCCACACGCTCATCACCAGACTTCACAACATAGGCATTTAAGAAGCTGTCCTCCGATGGATCTCATCCCTTCTCGCCGACAAGACAGTGAGTCCACCTTCCACACTTTTCCCCCAAACCAATCATCTATGGAATCCATCAAGACTTATTACTCAGCCCACCCTCTTCAGTATCTACATGTCCCCTCGCCAACATAGTCTGTTTCCACAGACTCAACATTATTTCCTACGACTCACAATTCATCCTCTACCTCTCCGTAAACTCCACCACCTCCAGAACCAACTTTCATCAATTCATGCCAATGCTGCCAGTTGGTTGAGGAAAAACGTCCTCAAGTTTAACACGGATGAGACTGAAGTGTTGATCTTCGGCAGCGGCAACTCCCCCTGAGATGCCTCCTGGTGGCTCACAGAACTGGGGCCCACTCCAACCCCAGTGGAGCATGCCAGTAATCTCTCTATCATCCTGGACAGCAAACTAATTTTTCTTCATCCTGCGCATGTTACATAACATTTTCAAGTTGCTGCCCTAAAACGTGAGGCACACCATCACTCAAGCCCTCGTCACCAGGAAATTGGCAGAATTTTTCCTGTTCGATGGCATGTGTAGCTGCCGATACACATGCTGTGCACAGTCCGCCATCTGGTGTTGGGCTCGGAGTGTTACAAGTTGTTTTTCTTCGAAGAAGTCTTTTCGAGTCACGAGACTGAGGGACTCCTCCCCTTTCGAGTCCATTGCGCATGGGCGTCGACTCCATCTTAGATTGTTTTTTTTCCGCCATCGGGTTCGGACGTGTTCCTTTTCGCTCCGTGTTTCGGGTCGGAAAGTTACTTAGAATCTCGGAAAAAAACGTCGGTATTGTTTGCGTTCGGTATCGGGTTAGTTAGAACAAATCGACACCGAATTTTGAAGAGCTCCGGTGGCCCTTCGGGGTTTTTTCGATCCCCCGTCGGGGCCTGGTCGGCCCGGCCACGTGCGACTTCAAGGCTCATGGAACGGACCCCATTCCGTTTCTGCCCAAAATGCCATCACAAGTATCCGTATCACCATCTGGTCTGTAACTTGTGCTTGTCCTCCGAGCACAAGGAGGATACTTGTGAAGCCTGTCGAGCGTTTCGGTCGAGGAAGACGCTGAGAGACTGAAGAGCCAGGAGACTACAAATGGCGTCCACGCCGACAGGTCAAGATCGTTTCGAGGAGGAAGAAGAAGCTTTCTCCGTCCGCGAGTCGGATTCGGAAGAACTCGACGCCGAAGAAACAACCAAAACCGTGAGTAAGATGTCGAAAATCAAGACTCACGAGACGTCTACAAAAGCCCAGGGGACGCCACCGCCAACAGGCCATGGCTTAACCTGAAAAATAGGTGACCCATCCAAGGCACCGAAAAAGGGCATGCTGGTGTCCAAGTCATCCGACTCCGGTCGAGATACCGCCACACAGCAACCTCGGAGCCGAGACGGCGGCTCCGAGAAACTTCGGCACAGAGACAGCGGCACCGAAGAATTTCGGCACCGAGACACGCCGAAATTAAAGAAGGTTTCTTCGGAGCCTAAAAAGACTTCCGGAAAGGTTTCGGTTCCGAAACAGCCAGCCTCGGAGCCGAAAAATAGCTCCTATACAGAGGAACAAGGACTAACCTCCCAATTACATCGATTTGGAGAGGAGCTTCAATCTGCAGAGCCTGACTACACACAAAGAAGGCTTCATATTCATGAGGACACAGGGAAGATAACCACTCTTCCCCCAATCAAAATAAAGAGGAAACTTGCCTTTCAACAAAAGGACAAGCAACCACAGGAAAAGGTGGCAAGGAAAACAACCCCACCACCGTCTCCACCACCATCAATACATGCATCACCAGCAACAACTCCACCACTGATGCATTCACCAGCTCATACCACAATGAGTCAGGATGATCCCGATGCATGGGACCTCTACGATGCTCCAGTGTCTGACAATAGCCCAGACTCTTATCCTACAAAACCATCACCACCTGAGGACAGTACATCCTATACACAGGTGGTCGCAAGGGCAGCAGAGTTTCACAATGTCTCCTTACATTCGTAACCAATTGAGGATGACTTTCTATTTAACACCCTATCCTCCACCCATAGCCAGTATCAATGCCTTCCCATGCTCCCAGGAATGCTAAGACATTCAAAACAAATTTTTCAGGATCCGGTTAAAGGCAGAGCCATAACTCCAAGGGTGGAGAAAAAATATAAGCCACCGCCCACAGATCCAATATACATTACAACACAACTAACACCAGACTTGGTAGTTGTGGGGGCAGCTCGTAAGAGAGCCAACTCTCATACCTCAGGCGACGCACCACCTCCAGACAAGGAGAGCCGCAAATTTGATGCTGCGGGAAAAAGAGTTGCAGCACAAGCAGCAAATCAGTGGCGTATTGCCAATTCACAAGCACTTTTGGCAAGATATGACAGGGCTCATTGGGATGAAAAGCAACATTTAATCGAACACTTACCCAAGGAGTTCCAAAAAAGAGCGCAACAGGTGGTGGAAGAGGGACAAAGTATCTCAAATAATCAGATACGGTCTTCCATGGATGCAGCAGATACAGCTGCAAGGACAATAAACACTGCAGTCACAATACGAAGGCACGCATGGCTGCGCACTTCTGGGTTCAAACCGGAAATCCAGCAGGCAGTGCTCAATATGCCGTTTAATGAACAGCAATTGTTTGGGCCGGAGGTAGACACTGCCATCGAAAAACTCAAAAAGGACACTGATACAGCCAAAGCCATGGGCGCACTCTACTCCCCGCAGAGCAGAGGCACATTTCGGAAAACCCCTTTTAGGGGAGGGTTTCGAGGTCAACCCACAGAAACCACAACCTCACAAACAAGGCCTACCTACCAGGGTCAATATCAAAGGGGAGGTTTTCGGGGACAATTTAGAGGGGGCCAATTCCCAAGAAATAGAGGAAAATTCCAAGGCCCCAAAACCCCTCAAACTAAGCAGTGACTCACAAGTCACACACCCCCATCACATAACACCTGTGGGGGGAAGACTAAGCCAATTTTACAAAGTTTGGGAGGAAATAACAACAGACACTTGGGTCTTAGCAATTATCCAGCATGGTTATTGCATAGAATTTCGCCAATTCCCTCCAAACATCCCACCGAAAACACACAATATGTCAAAACAACATATAGATCTTCTAGGACTAGAAGTTCAAGCATTGCTACAAAAGGACGCAATAGAATTAGTTCCAATTCAACAAAAAAACACAGGAGTTTACTCACTGTACTTTCTAATCCCCAAAAAGGACAAAACTCTGAGACCAATACTAGATCTCAGAACAGTAAATACCTACATCAAATCAGACCACTTTCACATGGTCACGTTACAAGATGTAATCCCACTGCTCAAACAGCAAGACTACATGACAACATTAGATCTAAAAGATGCGTATTTCCATATACCAATACATCCTTCACACAGGAAATACCTAAGGTTAGTATTCCAAGGAATACATTACCAATTCAAAGTGTTGCCATTTGGAATAACAACTGCGCCAAGAGTTTTTACAAAATGCCTGGCAGTAGTAGCTGCACATATCAGAAGGCAGCAAATACATGTGTTCCCGTACTTAGACGACTGGTTAATCAAAACCAACACGCTAAGACAATGTTCACTGCACACAAACTACGTCATACAGACCCTTCACAAGCTAGGTTTCTCGATCAACTACACGAAGTCACACCTCTTGCCGTGTCAAACACAGCAATACTTAGGAGCGACAATCAACACAGCAAAAGGGATTGCCACTCCAAGTCCACAAAGGGTTCAAACATTTCACAAGGTAATACAGGCCATGTATCCAACACAAAAGATACAAGTCAAAATGGTAATGAAACTCCTAGGCATGATGTCTTCATGCATAGCCATTGTCCCAAGCGCAAGATTGCACATGCGGCCCTTACAACAGTGCCTAGCATCACAATGGTCGCAAGCACAGGGTCAACTTCTAGATCTGGTGTTGATAGACCGCCAAACATACATCTCGCTTCTATGGTGGAACAGTACAAATTTAAACAGAGGGCGGCCTTTCCAAGACCCAGTGCCACAATACGTCATAACGACGGATGGTTCCATGACAGGGTGGGGAGCACACCTCAATCAACACAGCATCCAAGGACAATGGGACATACATCAAAGACAGTTTCACATAAATCACTTAGAACTGTTGGCAGTATTTCTAGCGCTGAAAGCATTTCAACCCATAATAACCCAAAAATACATTCTTGTCAAAACAGACAACATGACAACAATGTATTATTTAAACAAACAAGGAGGGACACACTCGACACAGTTGTGCTTCCTAACACAAAAAATATGGCATTGGGCGATTCACAACCACATTCGCCTAATAGCACAATTTATTCCAGGGATTCAGAACCAGTTGGCAGACATTCTCTCTCGAGATCACCAACAAACCCACGAATGGGAAATTCACCCCCAAATACTAAACAATTACTTTCAAATTTGGGGAACACCTCAAATAGATCTATTTGCAACAAAAGAAAACTCAAAATGCCAAAACTTCGCATCCAGGTACCCACAAGATCAATCCCAAGGCAATGCTCTATGGATGAACTGGTCAGGGATATTTGCGTACGCTTTTCCCCCTCTCCCTCTCCTTCCATATCTAGTAAACAGGTTGAGTCAAAACAAACTCAAACTCATACTAATAGCACCAACATGGGCAAGGCAACCTTGGTACACAACACTACTAGACCTTTCAGTAGTACCTCATGTCAAACTACCAAACAGACCAGATCTGTTAACAAAACACAAACAACAGATCCGACATCCAAATCCAGCATCGTTGAATCTAGCAATTTGGCTCCTGAAATCCTAGAATTCGGGCACTTAGACCTCACACAGGAATGTATGGAGGTCATAAAACAAGCTAGAAAACCTACCACTAGACACTGTTATGCAAATAAGTGGAAAAGATTTGTTTATTACTGCCATAATAATCAAATTCAACCTTTACACGCATCTGCAAAAGAAATAGTAGGATACTTACTACATTTGCAAAAATCTAACCTAGCTTTCTCTTCCATTAAAATACATCTTACGGCAATTTCTGCTTACTTACAAATTACGCACTCAATTTCATTGTTTAGGATACCAGTCATAAAAGCGTTTATGGAAGGCCTAAAAAGAATTATACCACCAAGAACACCACCAGTTCCTTCATGGAACCTCAACATTGTCCTAACACGACTCATGGGTCCACCTTTTGAGCCCATGCACTCTTGTGAAATGCAATACTTAACGTGGAAAGTTGCATTTTTAATTGCCATCACATCTCTAAGAAGAGTGAGTGAGTGAGATTCAGGCATTTACCATTCAAGAACCATTTATTCAAATACACAAAAATAGAGTTGTTCTACGGACCAATCCTAAATTTTTACCAAAAGTAATCTCACCGTTCCACCTAAATCAAACGGTAGAATTACCAGTGTTCTTCCCACAACCAGATTCCGTAGCCGAAAGAGCACTACATACATTGGACATCAAAAGAGCACTAATGTACTACATTGACAGAACAAAACTAATTCGAAAGACAAAACAATTATTTGTCGCCTTTCAAAAACCTCATACAGGAAATCCAATTTCAAAACAAGGCATTGCTAGATGGATAGTTAGGTGCATTCAAACCTGCTATCTTAAAGCTAAAAGAGAACTGCCTATTACACCAAAGGCGCACTCAACCAGAAAGAAAGGTGCTACCATGGCCTTTCTAGGAAATATTCCAATGAACGAAATATGTAAGGCAGCAACATGGTCTACGCCTCATACATTTACCAAGCACTACTGTGTAGATGTGCTAACTGCACAACAAGCAACAGTAGGTCAAGCTGTATTAAAAACATTATTTCAAACTACTTCAACTCCTACAGGCTGAACCACCGCTTTTGGGGAGATAACTGCTTACTAGTCTATGCACAGCATGTGTATCTGCAGCTACACATGCCATCGAACGGAAAATGTCACTTACCCAGTGTACATCTGTTTGTGGCATTAGCCGCTGCAGATTCACATGCGCCCACCCGCCTCCCCGGGAGCCTGTAGCCGTTTAGAAGTAGATCTTAAACATTTGTACATTTGTAAATATATTACTTAAAACTTTATTATGTACATACGCATTCACTCCATTGCATGGGCACTATTACTAGCATACACAACTCCTACCTCACCCTCTGCGGGCAAAACAATCTAAGATGGAGTCGATGCCCATGGGCAATGGACTCGAAAGGGGAGGAGTCCCTCGGTCTCGTGACTCGAAAAGACTTCTTCGAAGAAAAACAACTTGTAACACTCCGAGCCCAACACCAGATGGCGGACTGTGCACAGCATGTGAATCTGCAGCGACTAATGCCACGAACAGATGTACACTGGGTAAGTGACATTTTCCATACCTGTAGATAGTTATACTGGGATATCAGTAACTCTGAGGGAGGGTAAATTGCAGCCATTACAAGCTTGATCATGTGAGTCGACTGGGAATCGAGGCCCACCTAGCTCAGACTACAGACCATCCAGAACTCTGCAGCAAGAATCATCCTGGATCGCCCTCATCACACCCACATCACCCCCCACCTCTTAAAACTCCACTGGCTCCTGGTTCAGAAAAGTTGCCAGTTCCCTGCATGACTCTGTACCTGCCTACATCAACCACTGCCTAAGATTCCACAAACCCTTGAGGCACCTCCACTCCGCCTCTCTTGCACTGGCCCATACCATCCACATATAACACAGCTGAGCAGGAGGACGCTCCTTCTCCTGCCTCTCAGCCAAAGCCTGGAACGGCCAACCCCTGCACCTCAAGATCTTCCTAACTCTGCAGTAGTTCTGTAGGATTCGGAAAATCTTGTTCTTTGACTGAGACCCTGGACCCTACCAGCCCCTAGATACCCTCACTCTACAAGTCGACTGATTGTGCTTGATTGACATAAAGCATACTTCCCTCTGTTCCTTCAAATATCAGTCAAATTAAATGTGTTTTTTTCTGTTATCCGTTTATTTAAATTAGTATTTTTGTCTTTGCTTTCTGCTTTATGGGTAAGTGTTTGTACTGCCAGCACCACCCCTACTTGTCAGTGACCAATCTAAATCAGCTTTTCATCTCAGAGTTCGAAAGAAGTAACATGGGCTATTAGTTCTTGTGTAGGGATTGGCCCTTGTTGGTTTTGTATTTGAACGGGAAGCAATAAGGCATCGTGGATTTCTCTGCCCTCTAGTGGCCAGAAGTATTCTGTAATTGTTACAGTAAAATGGAAAATATTGTTTTTTTCATATTTGGTTAGAGGATTCAGTTTGGGAGTTGTATCAGTCCAGATTGTATGTAGATCTAGAAGATATTGTGGGCGTGAAGAAGCAGTACATAAAGTAATGGAAATGTTCTATTAGAAAAACACCTGATTATCTATTTTATGTTAAGATAGATTGGGATTTTCATGTGATCCTGTAGACAGGTGGTGAAGGTGGATGGTGACCAATGTTGATTACCATTTCATTCTTTGCTTCTAATTTAGATAGCCAGGAAAGTAACAAATGAGGTTCTTGACCTTAATAATATTTGGTGACTGTTTAGGATCTCTGCAAACAAAACTGCTATCTAATGTGAAACATTAGCTGTCTAGTACCCCTTGTGATTGTTAGATGAAGTTTAAACTCGGTTGTCTTCTGCATGCAGCCAGTAGAGCTGTTGTAGCCTAAAGGAACCTCTGCTTTTCTTCAAAATCTTGAACGTGATTAGTTGCATTACATAAAGAAGGCCTGTCAAACTTGACAGTTTCATACGTCTGATCACTAACATACAAGTAAAGCTGGTTGGAAGTATTCCAGGAGCTAGTCCTCCCCAAATATGATAACAGTCCTTGAGGCTTCAGGGTACCCATTGTCTACATACATGTGGTGGCCCACAACTAAAACTAACAGGTGAACCTGGGGAGGATGAAGATTAAGCTCAAAAGAAAGATTGGAGATGAGCAAGTGAATGTTGTTCTGTGTCCACATTTTACTGACATTGTTTGAGTAAAAAAAAAAAAAAATGGTTGACTAGGGTGGCCTTTTCAGAGCATATTTGGGCCTTCAGGATGAGTGGCCCGGGAAATGGGCTGAATTTTCCCTACTCCTGAGGTATCAGTAACTGAGGGAGGTGAAATTGCAGCCATTACAAGTTGGATCATGCGCATCGCCTAGGAAATGAGGGATTGCCAGAGGAATCAGCAATACTGTCTTAGATTTCCTTAAGTAACTCCTCATTTTGGACTTTCTGCAGCTAAAATCTGTGGGCAAAAGAAGTCCAATGGGGCCCATAACTGCTGGTACCGACACAATGGAATTAAGAGGCCACTCTAAACGAGAGCATTAGTCTTTTTAGGTTTTATATGCACCACAGAGGGGGAAAATATAAACTGTGAAGTATAAAAGAAAAGTGGGGCGGTGGGTTGTGAAGATATATTTTTCTTTTTAGAAAGCCAAAATGAAATAAGGCCCCTGGCATCTTGCAACACCAGGGTTCTGCAGTAAAGCCAGTTCTAAATGTATTAGATAGCTCAAGTAATCTTTGCCTAGATTCCAGAAGAGCTTTCGGAATAGACAGTTGTAGAGGTTTCTAGATAGAGCACATGGGTTATTGCCTGCACTGTTACATAGGGGGAAACTCTGAGAAGAGGTTGCAGCGCATCCAGAGAGCCTCCACACGCCTCATCCTGGACATCCCCCGCCACTGCCACATCACAGGACATCTGAGAGACCTGCACTGGCTCCCAGTCAACAAGAGAATCGCCTTCAAACTTCTCACCCACGCTCACAAAGCACTGCACAACACTGGACCAGAATACCTCAGGCGGCTCTCCTTCTATAGCCCGACCCAGCATCTCCGCTCCGCCGACCTCGCCCTCTCAACCGTCCCACGCATCCGCAGAACTACAACCGGCGGCAGATCATTCTCGCACCTTGCCACCAAGACGTGGAGCACTCTTCCCACCCACCTGCGTCAGACCAAAGACCTCCTTACCTTCACAAGACTTCACAAGACCTGGCTGTTCGAGCAGCAGTAGGCCATTCCCCCCCCCCCCCCCCCCCCCCCCCCCCCCCCCCAAAAAAAAGCGCCTTGAGACCCTCACAGGTGAGCAGTGCGCTTTACAAATTCGTGATTGATTGAGGATAATACAGCAGTAGCCAGCAGAACAAATTGTATTAAACACAGTGAAGCTGAATCATACAACGGCATTAAGAATTTAAATTATACCCAAACTTAGGCTTACAAATTCTGAACTTACATTCTGGATCTTTAGATCTGCGAGTAGAAGCGGACTTAGCCCTACATAGAAAGAAAAAAACCTCAAACCAAAGTTATTGAGATCAATATGTTATCTGGGCAGCTCACTACTTTATCTGTTGTTGTAAATATCGATTCTAAAGTGTCTTGGAGATCAAAAAAGGGGACTCCCATCAGTGCAAAGGCCTTACATTTTTTGTCCTCCTAGAACTGACCCCCAATCAAGAACAAAAAATGAAAACTGAATGACAGGAATGTCGTCTACCCAGGTGAAGGTTTCACCACCTGTCTTACTCTTCCTTATACATTTCCTGGGCTACACAACCCACCTTCTGTATCCGCTTTACTGCTCAGAACTTTAAAATATGACCCTCTTCTCTTCTACTCCACTCACACCTCATAATGTCTTCTGCTCGTCTTGCAGTTCATTGTTTATACGCTGCTTAATTAACCACGAGTGCCACAGCCTAAACTGCATTTCACTCCTCCCATCATGTTGTCTGTCTTTGCTGCATCCCATATGTGAGCCCATTTTGGTTTGTAAAGAGGGGAGCCAGTTCAGTGCTGTAAAGTGAATACAAAAACATTAAGACAATGAAGGTTCCTGGTGAATAGATCATTAGACACAATGCTGAAGACCACAAAGCATCTTGTGGCATTAGAAAACAAACACTTGTACTTTGTCAGTGTTTTCTTACACAAACATACACGTGCTCTGATGTCAATGCTGGCAGTTAGAATTTACTAAGGGATTTCAACTATTATTAAAGTTCAACTCTCGTCACGATCAGGAGGCTTTATTGGCCAGTTGGGGCCACTCGTTCTGCATTAATGCACAGAATTTTGAGATTATAGGCACTGCTTGTTTGGGTGTATTAATCAGTCAACAAATGAATTAAAGCACCCTTCCAGCCGAAGTCCTTGAGCAAAGTGGCATCACTTGCATTTGACCCCGTCACATATGAAGGAAAGGTATTTCCAGTTCCTGGACCTCAGATCTCGAGATCCTTCCAGCAGAGACCTGGAAAAAAAGGGGTGTAATCGCAGAGGGACATCTACTGCAGAAGAACATGGAGTCCTTGTGGTTTTTAAAGCTGAATGTGGCGACAACACTAAATTGCAGTGCGCTGCAACGTGAGTTGCATCTCTCTTTTGCATTAAGATGTAAAGCATTTCGAGGTAGCGTAAAGTTCAACAGTATAAGTATATGAACAACCGTGCAGACACTTCGAAATCAAAGGGACCTCCTGCTGAGCTCAAGCCCATATTGAGATGACAATTGTTAAAACAGAATTTGTAGTTAAAATGAAATTAGTAAGAAGACCGAAAATGATCTGATCGGTTTGATCGTGACACGTCTTTACTTTAACACATTGCAATGGGATGATAGGTCTCATTTTTATGTATTTGTCTGATGGGTACCTCTAACCACATATTTCTCTTTTTAAGATGTTCCTTGGGCACCATACTAGAACTGAAGAATTTTGCAGCTGTGTGCCATGGAGCCCCATGCAGCACCAGGGGCAACCATTTGCACTTCTATTGGCAGGTCCTTTCCCAGCACTGACTGAGCCCACTGGACCTGCTTCTGGCCCCTTGCCAGTGCCATTTCATGCTTTTAGCTCGGTTTCAAGGTCCACAACAGTTTCTTCTGTCCTGGCATTGCTGCTGAATTCGGCACCCATAATAGATCTGATCCCAACACAGCTCTCTGATGCAGAGCAGACGTGTGCCCTCGCCAAGCTTGTCATGCTATGAGATACCAGAGATGCTGCAAACAAAAGAACCCAATCTCCAGCCTCTGTCACAGTGACAGTACTATAAGAAGTTGGAGCCCCTTTTCCAATTCAGGTGTGGTCCAATGGCTTCAAAGGTTTCCTCACGACAATGATGAAGGTTGGACAAATTACCCTCCACCCCCCATTACACTGATGCATAAATCTATGTAGACGATAAAGTAAATTTCTCTCTAGAAACTGAGTGGGAAATCACCACCTGGTCCATTAGCTGAAGAAAGCACTTCTTTTGCAGTGGTGGTACACAAAGCAGTGGAAATCCTTGATCTACAGCTGCTCCCTGTATTAAAAAAAAAAAAAAAACACACAAAGAAACACTGACATTTAAAGCCAGCATCTGCCGCTAGAGAATGATTGTTGCCCTTCAATGAGGCATCTACGTAGACTCTGACAGCCACTTGGACAAAGCCATGCTCGGCTCTGGGTGATCCAGCATTCTTTACCCAGCACCTGACTCTAGAAAGCCACATAGTGTAAACAAGTAAGGTTAACCCAAGCTCCTCTGGACGGAGAATCCAAGCGTATTGATGCATTTGGGAAGAAATTGTTTTCTTCTTTGAATGTGGTTTGTCTTCTTGTCTGGTACACACACATCTTGTGTGATATGGGTATTGAGATCTTGCTGGCCATTTAAGAAGAACTCAAGGGAAACTTTGCTCAATCCATCCGAGATGAGCGAAATGCACCAAATGTGCTGGCCTCGATACCACAGACTGTGTGAGTTGCACTGCAGTTCTGGAGTGATTTAATAACAGCAGCGCTACCGCCAAGTCCCTAGGGTTGCTCTTGATGGGGAAGCCAATTTCATTAACAATATAGACAATTCATGAGTTTGGCATAAAGAGCTGCTCCAAAAGTAGACTCGACCCTTTTGAGGCCCCAGGAGATGTGGTGGTGGCTGAAGCCGTTCACCCCAACAGAGATAACCATCTTCTACCGTCTCCTCTTCTGCCACAGGAGCCCCTAAGCTGCTCCCATGTAGCTTTCAAGGGCCACACCCAGCCAGCAGGCAGACTGAAATGTTTTTTCTTTCCTAACTAGAGCCCATCACCTCAGATCAATCAGTATTACAGATCATTCAAAAGAACTAAAGTCTGCCTTTCACTTCACTCCCCCTTACATTCCACCTGTGGCAGGCAAGGTTTCTTCAGATTATGCTACTGTTTTCCTGTATGAAATTGATCTACTCTACGGCCAAGGGTGCCATTGAGAGGTTCTGAGACTGTAACAGGCAACGGGTGCTACTCTTGCTACTTCCTTGTATCGAAAACGTTTGGTGGATTCAGATGCATCTTAGCCCTCTGGCCTCTGTCCTTCAATAAGCAGGCATTCATATTCATAATGTCCACTTTGGTTCAAATTCTATCTGTTCTGGACCAAGGACACTGGATAGTATGCTTGGACTTTCAGGATGCATGTTTTCTTAACTCTTCATGCAGTCCCACAGAGGTTACCTGCAGTTCACGGTAGGGTTGGAACACTTGCGACTTGTCATCCTACCATTTGGCCTCACTTTTGTCCCTTTGTGTTTGGCAAATTGATTGATGGATTTGGTCACTGTTCTTCATAGTTCAGAAGTACATGTACTCCCTTACCTCAGTGACTGGCTGTTCAGTGAACCCTTTACATGCAGTGGTTGCCAGTCTATCATTTGTATTTTCCATTAGTGCACAAAAGTCCCCCATGATGCCCATACAGAGGATTCTCTCTACAGGGTCCATCCTGAATACAGTGATCTTCAAGACCTTTACACCGCTGCGTGTCAGGGACATTCACAATATGACCCTGATGTTTGTGACTCAATCCTGAGTCTCTGTGAGGATGGTTCTGAGGCTTGTTGGGCTCCTAGCATTGTGCATCCTCCTCATCCCTGTGTTAGATGGCACATGGAGGCCTTACAGCTAAACCTTCAGTTTCCGTAGGCCTGTTTGACACCATCTGTACTTCGGATGAGATGGCCCGGGACCTTAAATGGTGGCAAGCAGCTTACAGTAGCCATCAGTGCATCGTCTCTGTGTGGGAGAAAGTCACATGGGTGAGGAGGATACCTTGGATCTGTGGTTTCCTGCTACGTGCCAGCTCCACATCAACCATTTGAAGCATTGAGCAATATAGCTGTCCCTGAAAGCTTTCCTATGACCATCAGAGTGAGGCTTCAGCAGCTTCTCGTGGACTCAGCGCATCTTCTGCCAGTGGAGTGTGCTGGCTGGATCTTTTGACACTGCAGAATTGGAGTCAACACGCGGTCTGTAACTTGAGTTTTGCAGTAAATCACAGTGCCGAAAACTGGAAGGCCTATACCAAATTCCACACAATGGCTGGAACCCCAAACCCACAATAATCCCTGAAAGACCTGGGTCTGTCCAGCCACAACGAAGCAAACCTTGAAGAAACCGGCCGGCACAGGTAGGAGAGTCAGACGCGGAAGTGAATGACGTCGAAAGAGCAGAAGCTAAGAGGAAAGTGGCGTGGGATGCCGAAAAGAGGAGCAAAACAAAAACCTAAAAGACCACGAAGGCCACCTCAGCGACTACATCAAAACAATCAACAACTTAAGGTTGACATGAACAAAGAGCCGCATAGGTTCTGACCAAAGGACACAGATGGGGGCAAGCGTTCAAAAAAAGCCTCAATGCAAGCAGGTGCAAAGGGGGGTGCCTAAGGAAGGGCCAGGGAGGCAAGACACAGCCAATCACCTCGAAGAAGCAGCCCTCCTCGACACCGAACGATTGCTCAAGGTTAAAAGGAAAAGACGCCAATGTGAGGCTGAAATGGCACTGCTCTTACATCGGAGCGAGTTTGACTCCCTCAAGACTTTTCGTATCCCAGTAAAGCCCTCGGAGCTGAGGGTTATGGAAGAAGATTTGTCCAACATAGAGGCACAGTCAAAGCCAGAACACATGAGGAAAAGCAGGAGGACCTCTTGGAGTATGAGAAGAAAGAGATGAAAGGGAGACAGCGACCAAATGGAGAATTGCAAATTCCAGTGTGCTCTTCAACAGTTATGGCCTCCAGCAATGGGAATAAATGGGAGGCCTGATGCAACACCTCTCAGAAGACTTCCAAAAAAGAGCAAGGGCAGTGATCTAGGAGGGCAAGAACATCATAAACTCCTGCCTAAAGTCTTTGCTGGACGCAGCAGACAGATGTGCATGGGGACCACGTGGAGGAGGCATGCATGGCTCAGGATCTCTGGATTCAAGGCCTAAGTACATTCTTCGGTAGTAAATGTGCCTTTTACAGGGGAGGCGTTATACAGCTCTGCCGTAGGCGCAGCATTCCAGCAAGTCAAGAAGGACAACAAAATCGCTAAGGCCATGGGTGCCTTAAAGTTCAGAGGGTCCTTCGGGAGGGGAGGTACCTCCTACAGAAGATTATCAGGGAGAGCGGGTTTTTCAACAACACCAGCAGCAGAACTTCAACCAACAGGTCTCCCAGCAACCGGCTCAGCAGCAGTGGCAACACCCGGAGAGGCAGCCCTTTCACAGAAAACCCAGAGGCAGGGTACAACCAGCGAGAGGAGGATTCACCAGGTGATTAATGCGGCCAGCAACCCCACCACATAACATCAGTGAAGGGGTGGGGTAAGAATAAGAGGATTCCTCCAGTATTAGAGGTCAATCACCTCAGACAATTGGTTCTTAAGCAATCCAAGGGTGTTCACAAAATGTCTGGCAGCAGTGGCTGCACACCTGAGAAGACAGGGTAATATGTCTGCCTATACCTGGACGACTAGTTTGTGAAAGCAAACTAGAAGCAAGAGTGCTGCAGGGACATGCAAACAGTCATCAGAATGGTCCAAAATCTCCGGTTTGACATAAACCATGAAATGTCATCACTGTTCATGGAGAGAGTAAAGATGTTCCTGAGGGAAACATGGGCCTCAATGACAGCGCAAGTATAACCTGTCCCCGAGAACGACAGCAATGGCGGAACAAGCTCTCCTCATGAGTTTAGGGAGAATGTTCGAGTTACTAACTCCCATGATTACCATAATGGATATGTCCCACAAGGGCTGGGCGAGCGCAGATGGGGGAATCTAAAGATCAGAGGCCTCTGGAGCCTCATGGAAGCTGTGAAACATGTGAGCTACCTGGAACTAAAGCCGGTCTTCTTAGCTTTGAAAGCTGTTCAAGCACATGCGAACAGAGAGGCAGTGCTTATACAGACAAACACAACAACTGTGTTCTACCTCAACAAGCAGGTGGAACAAAGTAATTCCCACTGTCAAAACTAGTGCAAGATATAGATCACTGGGTGATTCAGTGGAACACAACCCTTGTAACAATACCGCTTCCCAGGAAGTAAAATCAAAAAGTGAACAGACTGAGCAGGCAAGAGAACACCCCCCTAGAATGAGAGAAAGCAGGAAATGTCAGATAGAGAGTTGAAACAGTGGGGAACACCAAACAGATTTGTTTGCAACCCCATAAAATGCAAAATGTCAAAACTTCATGTCCAGGTTTCCACACCATCAATCTGAAGAGAATGCCCTGTCGATAAACTGGTCAGGGAGATTTGCATACGCCTTTCCATAGAATCCAATGATCCCAAGGGCTGAGGACAAGCCTAGACAACCAGGAATGTCACTCATACTAATCACACTTCAGTGGGCCAGATCGGATCTACTGGAGATGTCCTAAGGATAAATTGTACCAAAACTGCAGACCTGTTAAGCATGCTGAACGGAGAAGTTTCATGCGGAAGTAGCCACACTCAACTTAGCGATGGCTCCTGGATACCTAGAGGGTGGGCACCATCAACTGCCCAGCAGGACAATGGAAATCCTGAGGGAAGCAAGAAAACCGAACACCAGAAAGTGCTACACAACTAAGTGTACCAGATACATCCACTGGTGCAGAGATCGAGAAAGAATTGACACGAGGACAGAACACGGAACAATACTAACATACCTTACCAATCTAATAACTGGGGCCTATCCTGCACGTTACTAAAGGTCCACCTGGCTGCCATAGTCTCTTACACCAGGGGAACAACAAGAAACAGCCTGTTCGATGGCATCTGTCGCTGTAGATACGCATGTTCTGCAATAGCTCGCCATCTGGTGTTGGGCCGGAGTGTTACAAGTTGTTTTTCTTCGAAGAAGTCTTTCGAGTCACGGGACCGAGTGACTCCTCCTTTTGTCTCCATTGCGCATGGGCGTCGACTCTATCCTCGATTGTTTTTTTTCCGCCATCGGGTTCGGACGTGTTCCTGTCGCTCCGAGTTTCGGAACGGAAAATTAGCTAATTTCGGAAGATTTTCGTCGGTATTGTTGCGTTCGGGATCGGCGTACTTACATTCAACACCGCATCGAAGATCGAAGAGCTCCGGTGCCCTTCGGGGTAGTTTTTTCGATCCTCCGTCGGGGCCTGGTCGGCCCGACCGCGTGCTGAAGAACGCCGATGGAACGGACCCCGTTTCGTTTCTGCCCCAAATGCCACAATAAATACCCCTACACAGACCAACACTTGGTCTGCAACCTGTGCCTGTCACCTGAGCACAGCGAAGACACCTGCGAGGCCTGTCGTGCGTTCCGGTCCCGAAAAACACTCCGAGACCGTCGAGCCAGAAGACTTCAAATGGCGTCCGCACCGACAGCCCAACGGGAGTTCGAGGAACAGGAAGAAGAAGGTACCTTCTCGATCCAAGACTCAGACTCCGAAGGATTCGACGACACACAAACCGTGAGTAAGACGTCGAAAACCACACAAAGAAACATTTACAAGGCCCAGGGGACGCCACTGCCACCAGGCCATGGCTCCACCCATAAATTCGGTGACCGACCGTCGGCACCGAAAAAGGCCAAAACAGTGCCGAGATCGTCCGACTCCGGTCGAGACACCGGCACGCAGCCTTCTCGGGACCGAGAAAGTGCTGGAGACAAGCCTCGACACCGAGATGCCGGTGTGGACACGGCTCGACGCCGAGACAGCGGCACCGACACAGATCGACGCCGAGAGGTTTCGGCCCCGAAAAGGAAAAAAGTCACCTCGGAGCCGAAAAAACACGCAGACAAAGTTTCGACGCCGAAACAAACTGCAAGCGACCCAGCTTCAGGCTCTTATACAGAAGAGCACTCGCTAACCTCTCAAATGCAAAAGCATAGGTTTGAGGAAGAGCTACAAGCAACTGATGTAGACCATACGCAAAAGCGTATCTTCATTCAGCAGGGGACAGGAAAAATAAGCACCCTTCCCCCCATTAGGAGAAAGAGAAGGTTGGAGTTCCAGACGGAACAAGCACCACAACCAAAAGTGGTTAAAAGAATTACACCACCACCCTCTCCTCCGCCCGTGATTAACGTTTCACCAGCACAAACTCCATCTCACTCCCCAGCTCACACCACCATGAGCCAGGGTGACCAAGATCAGGACGCATGGGACCTATACGACGCCCCAGTGTCAGATAACAGCCCGGAGGCCTACCCTACAAAGCCATCTCCACCAGAAGACAGCACCGCGTACTCTCAGGTGGTGGCTAGAGCAGCACAATTTCATAACGTAAGCCTCCACTCAGAACAGGTCGAGGATGATTTCTTGTTCAACACACTCTCCTCCACCCACAGCTCCTACCAAAGCCTGCCTATGCTCCCTGGTATGCTCCGGCACGCAAAAGACATATTCAAGGAGCCGGT
Organism: Pleurodeles waltl; assembly: GCF_031143425.1. NCBI lineage: Eukaryota > Metazoa > Chordata > Amphibia > Caudata > Salamandridae > Pleurodeles > Pleurodeles waltl. The sequence goes on along the minus strand of NC_090440.1, from coordinate 85,445,934 downwards.
CAAAAGTAGGGCAATCACACCAAGGGTGGAAAAGAAGTATAAGCCGCCTCCTACGGACCCGGTTTTCATCACTACACAGCTGCCACCAGACTCTGTTGTTGTAGGAGCAGCTAGGAAAAGGGCCAACTCTCACACATCTGGAGATGCACCACCCCCAGATAAAGAAAGCCGCAAGTTTGATGCAGCTGGTAAAAGAGTCGCAGCACAAGCTGCAAACCAGTGGCGCATCGCGAACTCCCAGGCACTACTTGCGCGCTATGACAGAGCCCACTGGGACGAGATGCAACATCTCATTCAACATCTGCCCAAGGACTTCCAAAATAGGGCGAAACAAGTGGTTGAGGAGGGACAGACCATCTCCAACAACCAGATACGTTCCTCCATGGACGCTGCAGATACAGCTGCACGGACAATTAATACATCTGTAACCATCAGACGGCATGCATGGCTCCGAACGTCTGGATTTAAACCAGAGATTCAACAAGCAGTTCTCAATATGCCTTTTAATGAAAAAGAACTGTTCGGTCCAGAAGTGGACACAGCGATTGAGAAACTCAAAAAAGATACGGACACTGCCAAAGCCATGGGCGCACTCTACTCCCCGCAGAGCAGAGGGAATTACGGCACATTCCGTAAAATGCCCTTTCGAGGGGGGTTTCGGGGTCAAAGCACACAAGCCAGCACCTCACAAGCAACACCGTCCACTTACCAGGGACAGTATAGAGGAGGTTTTCGGGGCCAATATAGAGGAGGGCAATTCCCTAGAAATAGAGGAAGATTTCAAAGCCCCAAAACCCCTACTACTAAACAATGACTCACATGTCACTCACCCCCTCCACACAACACCAGTGGGGGGAAGAATATGTCATTATTACAAAGCATGGGAGGAAATCACTACAGACACTTGGGTTCTAGCAATTATCCAACATGGTTATTGCATAGAATTTCTACAATTCCCTCCAAACATACCACCAAAAGCACAAAATTTAACAACACACCATTCCAATCTCCTGGAGATAGAAGTGCAGGCACTATTGCAAAAGAATGCAATCGAATTAGTGCCAAACACACAAATAAACACAGGAGTTTACTCACTGTACTTTCTGATACCAAAGAAGGACGAAACGCTCAGACCAATCCTAGACCTCAGAGTAGTGAACACTTTCATCAAATCAGACCACTTCCACATGGTCACACTACAAGAAGTATTGCCATTGCTAAAACTACACGACTACATGGCAACTTTAGACCTCAAGGATGCTTATTTCCATATACCAATACACCCATCGCACAGGAAATACCTAAGGTTTGTATTCAAAGGAATACATTACCAATTCAAGGTACTGCCTTTCGGATTAACAACCGCACCAAGAGTCTTTACCAAATGTCTAGCGGTAGTCGCTGCACACATAAGAAGGCAGCAAATACATGTGTTCCCATATTTGGACGACTGGCTAATCAAGGCCCATTCGTTCATACAGTGCTCAAATCACACAAATCAGATCATACAAACCCTCTTCAAACTCGGGTTCACCGTCAATTTCACAAAATCCAAAATTCTGCCACGCAAGGTACAACAATACCTGGGAGCCATAATAGACACATCAAAAGGAGTAGCCACTCCAAGTCCACAAAGAATTCAAAATTTCAACACCATCATACAACGCATGTATCCAACACAAAAGATACAGGCAAAGATGGTATTACAACTCCTAGGCATGATGTCATCATGCATAGCCATTGTCCCAAACGCAAGACTGCACATGAGGCCCTTACAACAATGCCTAGCATCACAGTGGTCTCAAGCACAGGGTCACCTTCTAGATCTGGTGTTAATAGACCGCCAAACTTACCTCTCGCTTCTGTGGTGGAACAACATAAATTTAAACAAAGGGCGGCCTTTCCAAGACCCAGTGCCACAATACGTAATAACAACAGATGCTTCCATGACAGGGTGGGGAGCACACCTCGGTCAACACAGCATACAAGGACAATGGAACGTACATCAAACAAAATTGCATATCAATCACCTAGAACTTCTAGCAGTTTTTCAAGCACTAAAAGCTTTCCAACCAATAATAGTTCACAAATACATTCTCGTCAAAACAGACAACATGACAACAATGTATTATCTAAACAAGCAGGGAGGGACGCACTCCACGCAGTTAAGCCTGCTAGCACAAAAAATTTGGCATTGGGCAATTCACAACCAAATTCGCCTAATTGCACAGTTTATACCAGGGATACAAAATCAACTCGCAGACAATCTCTCTCGAGATCACCAACAGGTCCACGAATGGGAAATTCACCCCCAAATTCTGAACACTTATTTCAAACTCTGGGGAACACCTCAGATAGACTTGTTTGCAACAAGGGAGAACGCGAAATGCCAAAACTTCGCATCCAGGTACCCACACAAACAATCCCAAGGCAATGCCCTATGGATGAACTGGTCAGGGATATTTGCTTACGCTTTTCCTCCTCTCCCTCTCCTTCCTTACCTGGTAAACAAACTCAGTCAAAGCAAACTCAAACTCATATTGATAGCACCAACTTGGGCAAGGCAACCCTGGTACACAACGCTGCTAGACCTATCAGTGGTACCCTGCATCAAATTGCCCAACAGGCCAGATCTGTTGACACAGCACAACCAAAAGATCAGACCCCCAGATCCAGCATCGCTCAATCTAGCAATCTGGCTCCTGAAATCCTAGAATTCGGGCACTTACAACTTACCCAAGAATGTATGGAAGTCATAAAACAAGCAAGAAGGCCATCCACCAGGCACTGCTATGCAAGTAAATGGAAGAGGTTTGTTTGCTACTGCCATATTAATCAAATACAACCATTACCCACAACTCCAGAACATGTAGTGGGTTACTTGCTTCACTTACAAAAATCTAACCTAGCTTTCTCTTCCATTAAGATTCACCTTGCAGCAATATCTGCATACCTGCAGACTACCTATTCAACTTCCCTATATAAAATACCAGTCATTAAAGCATTCATGGAGGGCCTTAGGAGAATTATACCACCAAGAACACCACCTGTTCCTTCATGGAACCTAAATGTTGTCCTAACTAGACTTATGGGTCCACCTTTTGAACCCATGCACTCCTGCGACATACAGTTCCTAACCTGGAAGGTGGCATTTCTCATCGCCATTACTTCCCTGAGAAGAGTAAGCGAGATTCAGGCGTTTACTATACAGGAACCTTTTATACAACTACACAAAAATAAAGTCGTCCTAAGGACCAATCCTAAATTTTTGCCAAAGGTTATTTCACCGTTCCATCTAAATCAAACAGTGGAACTTCCAGTGTTCTTTCCACAGCCAGATACCGTAGCTGAAAGGGCACTACATACATTAGATGTCAAAAGAGCATTGATGTATTACATTGACAGAACAAAAAACATCAGAAAGACTAAACAACTCTTTATTGCATTTCAAAAACCTCACGCAGGAAACCCAATTTCAAAACAAGGTATAGCCAGATGGATAGTTAAATGCATCCAAATCTGCTACCTTAAAGCTAAACGACAGCTGCCCATTACACCAAGGGCACACTCAACCAGAAAGAAAGGTGCTACCATGGCCTTTCTAGGAAACATCCCAATGCAAGAAATATGTAAGGCAGCCACATGGTCTACGCCTCACACATTCACCAAGCACTACTGTGTAGACGTGTTATCCGCACAACAAGCCACAGTAGGTCAAGCCGTATTAAGGACATTATTTCAAACTACTTCCACTCCTACAGGCTGATCCACCGCTTTTGGGGAAATAACTGCTTACTAGTCTATGCAGAACATGCGTATCTACAGCGACAGATGCCATCGAACTGAAAATGTCACTTACCCAGTGTACATCTGTTCGTGGCATCAGTCGCAGTAGATTCGCATGTGCCCACCCGCCTCCCCGGGAGCCTGTAGCAGTTTGGAAGTTACCTTCAATTATTTATATATGTATCATCTCAACCTTAAATAGGTGCATACTTAGTCACTCCATTGCATGGGCACTATTACTACAATTCAACTCCTACCTCACCCTCTGCGGGGAAAAACAATCGAGGATAGAGTCGACGCCCATGCGCAATGGAGACAAAAGGAGGAGTCACTCGGTCCCGTGACTCGAAAGACTTCTTCGAAGAAAAACAACTTGTAACACTCCGGCCCAACACCAGATGGCGAGCTATTGCAGAACATGCGAATCTACTGCGACTGATGCCACGAACAGATGTACACTGGGTAAGTGACATTTTCATTTCACACTATGGCAGTGAAATGATTCCTGGAAGGATCAAAGAGTGGCACCACCAAGAGCATGTGGAATCTGAATACATTGCTCACACATTCATGAAAGAATCATTTGAACCAGTGCACAAGACAGAATTGAAGTTTCTAATCCTAAAGACAAAGTTCCTAATAGCCATCAATTCACGAAGCACTGATGGTCCTAGAACCATTCCTCCATATCCACAAAGACAAGGTGGTCTTAGAACTAATCCATAATTCCTCCCAAAGTTGGTATGACCTTGCCATGTCAACCAGAGCATACAACTGGCAGCCTTCCTTCAGGATCCAAAGACTCTGGCAGAAAGGGCACTTTCTACCTTGGATGTGCGTAGAGCACTCATGTATTCTCTACCGGAGACCACGCTTTTCGAGACAGGTAACCATCTCTTCGTCTCCTTTGTCAGGGCTTGCATGGTACACCAGTAACCATAGGGAACAATTGCGTGATGGGTTGTGGAAACCATCAGAACATGTTTTGCAGGGAAGACCTTACCTGCATGCTTCAGGGCACACTCAATCAGAAGGAAGAGTGCAACCCTGTCATTCCTGGCAAGTGTACCGATTGCCGACATCTGAATGGCTGCAACCTGGGCACTCTCACACACCTTCCCAAAACACTACTGTGTGGACATCCATTTGAACAAGGAAGCACAGGTCAGATAAAAAGTACTATGACACATCTGACCAGTTCACCCACTTTACAACCCATCCTTTCCAGAGCACTACACACAGCTTTATATTCAGCTACAGAGCGTTTGAATCCAGAAGCGGATTCATGCTGCAAAACAAAATGGTTACTTTCCATTAGAAGTAGTTTTGCGGCATGAAGAATTTTCTGGAGTTGCATGCAATCCTCCCACCTCCCCCAGTATGGGGAAAAAGTAACCAGGCAAGAAAAATGCAAGAGGAAAAAAAAAAAGACAGAAAGGAGAGAGAGGAAAAAATCGGAAGAAGCTCAGCAACACATAGGAACGGCTGGGGGCGCCGTTACGCAAGGGATGAACTTGCCACTAAATGGTGGTTGACGATGGCCTGACACACAAAAAAAAGATAAAATAAGGACAAAATACGATTCTGGAATCAACCACTAGGTGGAATAAATGCAAGGCATGTGAATCCAAAAAATTCTTCAGGCTGCAACACTGTTCCTAGTGGTAAGTAACTATTTCGTCATTCTTCACTGGTATCTTAATTTAGTTCTCATGATTCTCATGAGCATGCTGTTCGAGCTCTTGCACAGCCGTACCCTATGGTGCTTGACCATCAGGACAGTTATTCATTGCTATCACACGCCTTGTCAGTAAACTGTAGTGAACTGTAGAACTGTACACCTACATCTTTATTGTGACAAATTGGTGCTGAAAACCAGGATTGCCTTTCTGTCTAAAGTTGTATTGCTTTTTCACGTGGAACAATCCATCACCCTACCAGTGTTTTTCTCTCTGCCATATCCTTTTGAAAGAGGAGAGACTCCGTAATCTTGATCCCAAGAGCTTTAAGTTTCTACATAAATCACAAGAAGCAATGTGTTTATAATCCGCTGTTGCTGGGGTTTACCCATGCCACAAATGGAAAGACAGTATGAAATAGGCCTCTGTTGAGGAATGTTAAGACGTGCTACTCTCAGGCCAAGTAGGCTCCTTCTGAACCATTCCACCAGAGGTAAGACTGCTACAACTGAATTGTCAAGGGGAACTCCTGTGGACGTCTATCAAGTTGCAACATGGGTGCAAGTGAACACCTTCACCAGGCACTACTGCCTTGCCAACCAGGTCCATAGAAAGTAATTTTACCGGTTTGGTCCTGCATGACTTTTTGAATCTGATTAGGGACATCTAGTTGCAGATTTCTTACCTTAGAATTTCCCCAAGCATCAGTCTGAATCTGGAGATTTTTCTTGAGCATTAGGTGGCATTGATCAGCTCTGCATCCGTTGTCCGCAACGGATATGACGCTGTGGGTCCTATATAGGTTCCAGCCCAGCACACTGACATCTGTTCTTGAAGAAAGAGCTACCCCTCAGTCACTGTTTGACTGGTCTTTTTTTGACTTTTGTCAAAACTTTTTTGAGTGTTTCTGCTCCAGGTGCATCAAGAGATGTTGTCTCGTAAGACCAGGTTTAAGCCCTGTGGACCCTGCCATCAGGCGATGTCTGTGAATGATCCCCACCTAGTGCGCCTTTGGTGTCTAGAGCGCGCCCACGACACGAAGTCGTGCTCGGAGTGCCAGACTATGAATCAGAAAGCTTTGAGGGAACGGTCCTTAAAGCTGATGGTGGCATGGCGCTTGGCTTCGCTCAAGTCCCAATCTCCGTCAGGTGGAGGGTCTCCGGATCAGTCGTGTACCCCCCTCTTCTTCGTCCCACTACAATTCCTCAGGATGTTCGGGTAAGTCAAGTCATAAGAAGAAGTCGAAGAAGGAGAAACGTTCTTTGACTTCACCTTGTCGGTCGGTCGAGACATCCATCTGCAGGGCCTGCGCCTGGGGTGATTCTGCATTTCCCTCAGTTTCCAGTAATTGGAGCAACCCCTGCCCAGCTAAAAGAGTTTTATGAGGCAATGAGCCTAATTTTTGGGCAGTTGGACTCTGCTGGCACGCCTTAGGGACCCGCTGATTCAGAATGGTGTCCCTTTAGGTTCTGCACCAGCGGCTTCAGCGCCGAAGCGCACCCTGGATCAGAATTTGCACCGGTCGTGCCACTTCAACCTTCCCTGGCGTCAGTTCTGACGTAGACTCTCCCAGCTCCCCTATGCCCGTGGGGCAGCACCACCCACATCCTCATTGTTGACTCTGACAAGGAGCCAGATGGGCATTTTACAGGGATTCTGGCAGGGGCCTTGCTCTCACCCCCTGCTCCCCCCCCCCCCCAACAGTGTCAGTTCCTGAGCCTTATTACTATGGGCTAGGTTACGGTGAGGAAGGGGAGGAGTCATTTGATCCTTTAGAATACCAGCTCCAAGACCCCATGGACTGGCATAAGGACCTGAGTGAAGCCAGTGGCCTGATACCTCCCCAGATACTGGCATGCTCTCTCCTCCTTCTGTGGCTACGGAGGCGAGAGCTTTATATTCAGTGGTGGTGTGGAGAGAGGCTGAGGTCTTGGACCTCAAGCTGCCTTTGGTGGCAGTCCAGGTCTAACCTCCTGACAGGTGCTTTAACCCTGGGGCTTCCTTCTCGGAACCTCTGCTCCCCTTACAGATGTCCTACTAGGAACCTGCCTTAAATACAGCACAGGGGCTCCTGTGAACAGGACAGTTGCCCGCCACCATCACCCTGCACAAGGTGACCCTGGTTTCCTGACTCGGCACCTAATTTCTGAGAGTTTGGTCATCCAAGGCTCCACACCTCCCATGGGCGCATTCCCTTCCTCACCCCGGATAGGGAAACAAGAGTCTGGACACTTGGGAAGATGTTTTCTTCTGCCGTCCTGGCTACGTGGTCCGTGAACACCACATACCTTTTGGGCAGTTATCCCATACACTTTGGGATACGGTTGCACAATGCTGCAGGTCCTGGAGGAGGTCCAGGCTGTACTTTCACAAGCAGTTGCTGATGGGAGAGACGCAGCAAAGTTCACGATCCGATGTGCTTTGGAACACCACCAACTCACTGGGAAGAGCAGTTGCTTTGACAATGATCTTAAGGCACCACACCTGATTGAGGAAGTCTGGCTTTTCGGGGGATGTCCATGCTAACCTTATGTACACGCCCTGTTATCGCACCCGTATCTCCGGAGAGAAAGCAGACTCCTGCATTTCAAGGATTCTTGTGCTACGGCCAGCTCCTTTGGCTTTGCAGTGACCCCTTGTTCCCCCTCAGTCAGCTTTTCGCTGCTTTCGTGGCTATGAAAGGAGCATCCAGCCACATTTGTTTCCCTCCAGCCTCCGTGCCACACATGCTGCCCAGCCTCTGTGTGGCTGGGGACATGGGATCCTTTGCTCTCATGGATTAGGGAGCCAGTGGTTTGGCCAGAAGCCACCCCAACCCTGCAGATGCCTCCAAATCTTCCTAGTCTGACGATTCGCCACCTGGGACCAGTCAGACGCAGGATTCGCCAACACCTACTCTGTTGGCAGTCCATCATGTCAGGCAGATGAGTTTTGAAGATAGTCCGAAGGGGCTACTCCCTCTCCTTCAAGACTACTCCTCCATCCATGCCACCATCCTATGATCGGATGACAGCGCATCACTTGGTACTTCTCTGAGAGGAATTCACTGCTCTCTTGGCCAAGATAGACGTAGAGAGGTTCCTGTGCCAGAAGTAGGTCATTGTTGCTATTCCTGCTAGTTCTTGGTACCCAAAAAAGACAAGGGCCTCCGCCCTATCCTACACCTTCGGTTCCTTAATCTCTTTCTCAAGAAGAATTTCAAAATGCCCACTCTGGCTTAGGTTCTATGTGCCCTGGCCTCTGGAGACTGGATGGTAGCATTGGACTTGCAGGACGCATATTTCCATATTACCATCCTGCCTGCTCACAGACGCTACTTGCCGTACACAGTAGACCACAAGCACTTTCAGTTCACCATGTTCCTCTTTGGCCTTACCAGTGCCCCTCAGGTGTTCACCAAGGTGATGGTGGTGGTTTCAGCTCATCTGCGCTGTTGAGGGGATTTCAGTTTTCCCCTCCATCTTGAGGACTGGCTGTTGAAGGTGAGTTCGCCCCAGGCTGTCATTCCCCACTTTCAGACTATGGCAGACCTCCTGTGGTTCACTATAAACGTGCCAAAGTCACATCTGACTCCCTCTCAAACGATCCCTTACATCGTAGCTGTTCTGGACACAGTTCCGGACATATCCTCCCGAGTGGCAATCCAGGATATTCAGGCTATTATACTGATGTTTCAGCCTCTATCCTAGATTTCGGTGAGAATGACTGAGGCTGCTGGGCCTCATGGCCTCCTGCATCCTGCTGGTTACACATGTCAAATGACATATGCAGGCTCTGCAGTGGGATCTGAAGTTCTAGTGGGCATCAGGAGAAGCTGCAGGAGATCTGCAGTGATGACTAACAGACTACGATTGGGTTAGAGGCAGATCCTGCTCCCTTCCCAACTAGATTTGACAGTCGTAACAGATGCTTCACTCCTGGGATGGGGCAGCCACCTGGGCAAGGCGGAAATCAGAGGCATCTGGTCTCTAGTGGAGTCCGGCCTCAACATCATCCTGTTGGATCAGACTAGCATTTAAATCATTTCTTCCCTCTCTCGAAGGGAAGGTAGTGCAGGTGTTTATGGACAACACCACTGCCATGTAGTACTGCAACAAGCAGGACTGGGTGGGTCCGTGGACCCTTTGTCAAGAGGCTCTGCACTCCTGGATGATTCTGGAACAGGGCATTATCCTGGTGGTTCAACATCTGGTGGGCTCTCTGAATGTCATAGTGGATGAACTCAACCAACGGCTCCGCAACTTTTTGTGTCTAATGGAACTCGGGCCTCCTTTCCACCTATACCACTTCTGCCTAGAGTTCTCAAGAAGATCAAGAATGACGGGCCCAAGTAATCCTTGTGACTCTGGACTAGGCACAAAGAGCCTGGTACCCTGAGCTATTGAGCATAGCCATCGATCCTTCAATCAGACTGCCCCTTCGGGACTTCTGTTGCGGCAGCAGGGGAATGTTCCCCACCCCGTGAACCTGTCCAGACTCCACCTTCTTGCGTGGAGATTGAGCGGCAGCATTTAACAGATTTTGACCTTCTGCCCAAAGTCTGAAATGTAATCTTGGCAGCAAGGCGTCCCTCCACCAAACTGGAATATGCCTGTCATTGGAAGAAATTTGTGGCATGGTGCACAGACAAGTCTGTTGACACCCATTCTGCCTCTGAGGTGCTGTTTGTACTTTCTTTGGCTCATCAGGGCTGTGCCATGGGCAATCCCAAAGGTAATCTCCTTTTTAAGGTTGCCTGATCATCCCTCTGTTTAAACCCCCTATTGTAAATAGTTCCCTTAAAGGCCTTACTCATGTTTCCTCTATCCCCATTTATTAATCCCCAATGGGACTTGAATTTGGTTTTCACATTTTTAATGTGCGCTCCTTTCGACCTTCTCCACAATTCTTCTCTTATGCTTCTTACTTTGAAAACAGCCTTTCTTGTGGCAATTACACTTGCCCGCATGGTGTGTGAGCTGCAGGCATTTTCATTTAAACCACCCTACCTTTCCATCTATTCTGACAAAATAATCCTTTGCACTAGGCCTTCCTTTTAGCAAAAAGTGGTTATGCCCTTTCATGTAAGCCAGTATATCACCTTGTTTACTTTTTACGCTTCTCCACATCCTTCTAAGGAAGAGGAGAGACTCCACCGCCTGGACCCAAAAAGAGCGTTGGAGTTCTACCTTTATTGTACCAAAGAGTTACAGGTGGATGTGAACTCTTTGTTGGTTATGTGGGTATGAAGAAAGGTCAGGTGGTGCAGAACAAAACCATCTCCAGATGGGTTGAACTCTGCATTACAATGTGCTACACTCTTGCTAAAAGGTGAGGGTTTGCATGCTCACTCTCCCAGTCGGAACCCCTGCTTCCCTTATATAAAGCCCTTAGAGATGTTCTACTGGGTACCTGGTTCAAACACAACATGGATGTTAACAATGGCATCTCTGCACGTGTTTACCAAACTTTACTGTAGTGATGGGCACTTTACAAGTTTGGTCCTGCAGGACTTTCTAGTGTGATCTCGGTTTGCAGACACACCTTCAGGGATGGTATTGCTTGAGTATCTGTTCTAAGGTGAGGAATCTGCAATTAGATGTCTCTGCCAGATTGACAAGTTGCTTACCTTCGATAATGCCTTAGTAGAGACAATATCTAGTTGCAGATTTCTTACTGACCTACCCATTCTCCCCCTTTGTGAACTGATTTCTAGCAACAAGGATTCCCCTTTCAGGGCCCTAGTTTTGATGCACCAGTGGTCAGTATTCTTCACGGCTCTGCGCTTCTACCATGGAAAGTTGTGATTAGAAACTGACGCCAGGGCGCCGGGGTGGCACCTCTATAGGACCCGGATTGTCATATCCAGCTCAGATGACGTTGATGACTGACACAGAGCCAATCAATGTTATCTAACTGCGCACAGGGCTACTGCTCGAGAAAACTCTCCTGATCCAGACTGACATCGGGGGAAATTCTAAGGTAAGGAATCTGCAACTAGATATTGCCTCTACCAGATAAGGCATTACCAAATGTAATTAACTTGTCCTTCCTCCTCAGTGGACTCAAAGGGCAATACTGCTTGGAAATCTGTTCTAAAGGACAGGAAACTACATTTAGGATCCAACAGAAGCCCAAGTCACTTACATTTGGTGACTTTTTTTTTTTTCTTAAGTAGATGTTCTACAACAGCAGATTCATTACACCCTCCCCGTTCTACGCATTCTAAAAATAAAACAAAAAAACGTTTGTTTATTCAGCACAGTAACTTTAATTTGGTCACGGTTGATCCACCTCTGAAGGTGCAGAACCAAAAAAGATGGAAACTGACTGATGCCTATAATTGGCTCTGCAGGAGAGCAGTTGCTTTAAAAAAGTTCGGATCCAGTCTGACACCTGGGATTTTTCGAAAGGTGAGGAATAAATGGCTAAAATAGGTTATCCGCCAGGAAGAGCATTACCTAAGATAAGTAACTTGTTCATTTGGTGATTTGCATATTTGTCTGAATCTGCACAAATTGAAGTGTAGTCTACCAAAATATCATATCGCTGAGGACTATTGAGCTATTGTTTTTCCTAATTAATGAATCCTCAGCGACTTGGATCACATGAAGGTAAGTGTTTGTAGTTTCTTGCCACCATTTACTTCAATGAGTGTGTCCCTTGAGCATTGTGCTCTGTTTCTCCTACTGCCTTACTTGGAGTTGCAAGGAAACTACTAAATCTAGAAGATTGATTGGAGTGATTTTTCTCCACCAGAGTGAAGAAAAAAATCGTCAGATACAGGAACGCCTGGAGCTGGCAGAGCAAAAACTGCAGCAGACTTTGAGGAAAGCAGAGACTCTGCCAGAGGTAGAGGCAGAGCTGGCACAACGAGTGGCTGCTCTTTCAAAGGTATGAAAACCTTGCCTAACACTGTCTATGCAAATGATATTTTCTTATTCTATCCTGGTCATGTAATTTAGTGCCATATTTGGCTGAGTAGGACTGTATATATTTGTGATTTAACGTCAGTCTTCATCCCTCCATGTTTGTTTTTTGTTGATTAGCCATCTTCTATATTGTGAACTTAAATTGTCACAAACGCGTCTCAATTGTGTCCTGCTTCATGTCTTGTGAACTGCGTAATCTTATTAATGCTTAGTCTCTTGTCTTAACAGAAAAAAAAATGACTAGGAAATTTTCTGTCTTTCTTGTGTAAATGTTAATACAGATTTATATTGATTTCTCTTCCCTTCTATGAGCTCAGAGGCATAATGGTAACTGGCACTTACTGCTACTATATATTTTTGTCTTCCAGGGCAAATATAAGACTAGTAGTCCATGGCAGGTTTTCCAATAAGCTTATTCCATAGAGCTGTAATAAGCACTTTCACTGTTTGAAACAGATATTTACTGAATCTTGAAACCTGTACCTTAAGTCTTAGTTACCTTTTCTCTCTCTTATGCTTCCTACCCCTTTCTGACTGTGTAGTCTGATTCTTTTATCTTCTGCTGCTAAGGAGGCTAAACAGTTGGGACATACTTCCATGCTTAGGAAGGTAGAACTTGCTCTTTCGTCGCTGTACCTGCTTGGCTTCTCATTGCTTTTTACTGATGACTAACTAAGGAAAATAGGCAAACCATGAACTCATTCATAAGCACAATGACACACCATTTACTTCTAAACTACCCTCTTTGCACCACACCTTGTAAGTAGGCATCACATTGCATATGATAAGCACCCACCTTTCACTCCAGAGCATGCTCTCTGCTTGTTGCTATCTCATCAGTTTTCATTGTATTTTTGTTGAACATTACAAAATGGTAAGCTGTTGTTGACCATAGATTTGCTCTTTGCAGTGATAAATCATCGCTATGTGTATGTCATCATGATTACTTTGTATAAACACTTGAAGGTGCCCCTTATTAATTTGTTTATTCAGTGTTCCCATACTGACAAGAGGGAGTTGGCGATGTCACTGAGATGTTGGTAGGGAATGTGTGATAAGGAACCAGATCCTGACCCATAGCAAATAGTACATTGCACTACATTCAGCCTCCCTTTTGCTTTTATTTTGACAGCATGCCAAGTTTAATATGGTAAGGAAGTGGTCCGAATTCTCAATTCCAAACTGCCCCAGGCTCACAGGTACTTTTTGTTTTCTCCCCAGAAGAGTTAGTTTGTCCTCTAATGTCAGTAGAAACTAAGCAAGTTCAAAATATCTCAGAGAAAGAGGCCTGATTTTATAGTGATGAATTTTAATGTATGTCTTTGTATTGTTAGGCAGAAGAAAGGCATGGAAACATTGAAGAAAGGTTGCGCCAGATGGAAGCTCAACTGGAAGAAAAGAATCAGGAATTGCAAAGGGTATGTGGATTTAACCCACTGTATATTATTTTACCCCAAAATAATTTTTATAATTTTCAGTAGCAAAAATGTTTGCCGTACTGATTGTTCCTTGTATGTTAGGATCTAGTCAACAGAATTTTTGTTTCAGTTACACTTTATAGTGTCCATTGGTCACTCACCCTCCATTCAAAGCTCAACCCACCCCCTCACACCTAACAAATTATCCATTTGTTTCAGATCAGAGGATGCAAAGACGTGGATGGGTTACTGTCCAAACAATCTGAACGACTATATTGTTTTAATGAACATACCAGTGATGAACTGCTTTTGATAACTTAAACACACTAATGTTGATGCTTTTCAGTTCTAACAATCTTAAACTTATTTTTTTTCCCAAAGATGCAGCCAAGACTACTGGTGAATCATAGTTCACCATGTACTCTTCACTTTCCTGATTTAGATCTTGGTATTTTGTAAATGGTTGTTTGTTTTCACATAATATTGCTCCAGAGCACTCTTCTGTCTATGCCAGACTGGACTCTGCTAAGATTGTCTGCAAGATCTTTTTCCAGTAGGCTGATTATCTAAGAGTTGTCAGCCTGATGGGCTTTTCCAGAGCATGTCCCGGTCCACCATGTCAAATACATGGTAAAAATCAAAATAAGCACAATGAAAAGCCCCAGTGTTTTGATCTGTTTATTTCAGGATCACACAGCCCTTTGCAAAACTTTGATGTGGAATCCTAACGCGTACAAAACGCAACATGGAAAATTGGCAATTATATGTTGCCTACTTCCTGGGATACAGTGTGAAACCTGATTTTACAAAGAATATTTTTGTAATTATATCCACTTTTAGTAGCTGGTTCTAATCTTATAGCCTTTCGAGGCAACGCATACTAGTCTGTAGAGAAACTTATTGTCAGTTTACGCTGGGCATAGAGACCACCCATTGCTCGACTTTGTTTCTTTCTTTATCTTGCCTCTTATTCGTCAGCTTCTGGACAGCTTACTTCCTCTTGTTTTTCGTCCGGCCCCTGGAGCTTTGGCAAAGTACTTGTGCCCTTCCACTGTTCACTTTTAGAGCGCTAAGTTTTTATTTTTGGATTAAGCAGTCTGCGAGAATGTGAGTTTTCAAACCTTTTCCCTCATGATATTTTCTGATTTCTGTCCCCTACATGCACAGAATTATGTGTGCTTTTGTGCTACCCAAGCTGCTTTTGTTTGTGCGTGTAATCCCACTGTTCTCCGGCAAGCTGCACTCTCACCTGTATACTTCTGAGCTCCCTCCCTGCATGTTGCTCCTGTGTCTTGTGAGTTTGGCTCTGCCCACTCCATTCTCTCTCGCCCTCCCTCCCCGCGCTTCTCTAAAGCCAGCATTGCTTAAATCCCTCATTGTAGCGCTTTAATTGTGTATGTCGCTCTGTTTCTAGTTTTCATACCAGGCACCTTTGATATGTCAAGTAATGCAGACGATTTTATAATGTTGAATGGACGCTGTGCAGTTAAACATGAAGCTATTCACCCTTGGTGCATTGTTCCTCCCCCACCCATCGCATCTGAATTAAGATGTGGTATACTAAGTTTTGATTTCTGTACTTTTACTGGATTCTCGCCATTCTAACCATTTTCTTTTCTTATACCATGTGACTGCCTTGACTAGTAAGGCGCTGAGTTTCTTATGGTATGTTCTTTCAGTCTGGAGCAAGTTGTGCCATCCATGCTCACGGTGCTCTGTCTGGGTGCTGAGGGCATGCTTTTCTGTTATCAATACAAGCATTTCCAATGCAATAGGTCTGGCATTTGCATGAGTTAGAGCTATTGGCATTGTAAATTAATAACTGGATTTTCTTGCCACATAAATTGGTCAACCCTGCCTCATAATTTTGTCTTTTCCTGCCACATAATTCCAGTGACCCTGCATATAACTAAATCACTTCCATTTACCTTGTTCCTCAGTCTGCAACCAAAAATGAAAAGGTTGCCGTTTAGCGTCCTAATTTAAATCTGCAATGCTAATTCCAGTAGAGTACCACTTTCACCACCCCACCGTTAGAGTTGCTGGAAAAAACGGCACAAGACAGCCACAAAGGGTTAACAAGAGAAATAAACTAGAAGACTCACCCAAGAGTGTGCAAACAGTCATAGTTCAATACGATGTTAAGTTGTCCTGAATCATGGTCATAATTGCAACAAGGAGAGATTAATAAAACATATGCAATTATCATGTAAACCCAATAAGAACCTTTATCGGAAATAAACTTTTGGCATTAGACTGTAATGCTCAGACTAGCCCCTTGAGGACACCACAATGAAACTAGCATTTGTAAGAAACATCGTCATGTAACCATATAGTTAGCCTCTAGAGGGCATAACCACATGAAAAAATACCAGAAAGTTATGCACTGTAGCCATATATTTAGCCAGTGGAGGGCATAGGCATACTGTAATGAAATTCCAAACAATGTCTTTAAAACGCAAACTACTCCAAGCTGTAGAACAAAAGTTACAACCATGAGAGCGCTTAAAAAACACTGAATGGTGGTGGTGGGGGGTTATTTTGGGCACCCCACTAATGTAGTGTGGGGGCCCAGAGATGATGTAGACAGAGCACGTTGTGGTGAATGTTTTGAAGTTGGCCCCATTGTTCTAGGACCACCACAGGCAGAGTTATGAGCACAAATGTTTTGTCAAAGTGATGTCCTGCAAACCATTATGGGGCAAGTTCCTGTGCCGCAAATATTGTACTGTGTTGTATGTTGACTGCAATGCTCAGAATAGTTCCTAGAGGACACCAGAATGAAAATAGCATTTGTAAGAAACATGGCCATGTAACAATATAGTTAGCCTCTAGAGGGCATAACCACATGAAAAAAAAATGCCAGAAAGTAATGCACTCTAACCATATATTTAGCCCATAGACAGCCTGTAGTGGATTACACATTTTCTGAGCTAACAGGCCTTTTGCAATGATATTAAACACAAAGCCCTTAAAACAAAAAATGCTCCCAGATGTTAAAACACAAGTTCCAGTCATGAGAGAGCTTAACCCCTTCGCTGCCAGGCCTTTTCCCCCTCCTGTGCCGAGCCTTTTTTTGGCTATTTGGAGCAGTTCGCGCTTAGGCCCTCATAACTTTTTGTTCACATAAGCTACCCACGCCAAATTTGCGTCCTTTTTTTCCAACATCCTAGGGATTCTAGAGGTACCCAGACTTTGTGGGTTCCCCAGAAGGAGGCCAAGAAATTAGCCAAAAAACAGTGAAAATTTCGTTTTTTTCAAAAAAATTGGAAAAATTGGCTGCAGAAGAAGGCTTGTGGTTTTTTCCCTGAAAAGGGCATCAACAAAGGGTTTGCGGTGATAAAATCACCAGCTTCCCAGCTTTCAGGAACAGGCAGACTTGAATCAGAAAACCCAATTTTTCAACACAATTTTGGCATTTTACGGGGACATATACCCCATTTTTACGATTTTTTTGTGCTTTCAGCCTCCTTCCAGTCAGTGACAGAAATGGGCATGAAACCAACGCTGGATCCCAGAAACCGCAACATTTTTGAAAAGTAGACAAAAATCTGAATTCAGCAAGGGGTAATTTGTGTAGATACTACAAGGGTTTCCTACAGAAAATAACAACTGAAAAAGAAAAATATTGAAATTGAGGTGAAAAAAACATCAATTTTTCTCTACGTTTTACTCTGTAACTTTTACCTGCAATGTCAGATTTTCGAAAGCAATATACCGTTACGTCTGCTGGACTCTTCTGGTTGCGGGGATATATAGGGCTTATAAGTTCATCAAGAACTCTAGGTACCCAGAGCTAATAAATGACCTGCACCCTGCAGTGGGTTTTCAATCTATGCCGGGTATACAGCAATTCATTTGCTGAAATACAAAGAGTAAAAAATAGCTATCAAGAAAACCTTTGTATTTCCAAAATGGGCACAAGATAAGGTTGTTGAGAAGCAGTGGTTATTTGCACATCTCTGAATTCCGGGGTGCCCATACTAGCATGTGAATTACAGGGCATTTCTCAAATAGACGTCTTTTTTACACACTGTCTAACATTTGGAAGGGAAAAATGTAGAGAAAGACAAGGGGCAATAACACTTGTTTTGCTATTCTATGTTCCCCCAAGTCTCCCGATAAAAATGATACCTCACTTGTGTGGGTAGGCCTAGCGCCCGCGACAGGATATGCCCCAAAACACAACGTGGACACATCACAGAAAACAGAGCTGTTTTTAGCAAAGTGACTACCTGTAGATTTTGGCCTGTAGCTCAGCCGCCACCTAGGGAAACCTACCAAACCTGTGCATTTCTGAAAACTAGAGACCTAGGGGAATCCAAGATGGGGTGGCTTGTATGGCTCAGACCAGGTTCTGTTACCCAGAATCCTTTGCAAACCTCAAAATTTGGCTAAAAAAAACACATGTTCCTCATATTTCTGTGGCAGAAAGTTCTGGAATCTGAGAGGAGCCACAAATTTCCTTCCACCCAGCGTTCCCCCACGTCTCCCGATAAAAATGATACCTCACTTGTGTGGGTAGGCCTAGCGCCGGCGACAGAAAACGCCCCAAAGCGCAACGTGGACACATCCAAATTTGTGAAGGAAAACAGAGGTGTTTTTTGCAAAGTGCCTACCTGCAGATTTTGGCCTGTAGCTCAGCCGCCACCTAGGGAAACCTACCAAACCTGTGCATTTCTGAAAACTAGAGACCTAGGGGAATCCAAGATGGGGGTGACTTGTGTGGCTCGGACCAGGTTCGGTTACCCAGAATCCTTTGCAAACCTCAAAATGTGGCTAAAAAAACACATGTTCCTCACATTTCTGTCTCAGAAAGTTCTGGAATCTGAGAGGAGCCATGAATTTCCTTCCACCCAGCGTTCCCCCACGTCTCCCGATAAAAATGGTACCTCACTTGTGTGGGTAGGCCTAGCGCCCGTGACAGGAAATGCCCCAAAGTGCAACGTGGACACAGCCAAATTGGTGAAGGAAAACAGAGGTGTTTTTTGCAAAGTGCCTACCTGTAGATTTTGGCCTGTAGCTCAGCCGCCACCTAGGGAAACCTACCAAACCTGTGCATTTCTGAAAACTAGAGACCTAGGGGAATCCAAGATGGGGTGACTTGTGTGGCTCGGACCAGGTTCTGTTACCCAGAATCCTTTGCAAACCTCAAAATTTGGCTAAAAAAACACATGTTCCTCACATTTCTGTGGCAGAAAGTTCTGGAATCTGAGAGGAGCCACGAATTTCCTTCCACCCAGCGTTCCCCCACGTCTCCCGATAAAAATGATACCTCACTTGTGTGGGTAGGCCTAGCGCCCGTGACAGGAAATGCCCCAAAGCGCAACGTGGACACAACCAAATTGGTGAAGGAAAACAGAGGTATTTTTTGCAAAGTGCCTACCTGTAGATTTTGGCCTGTAGCTCAGCCGCCACATAGGGAAACCTACCAAACCTGTGCATTTCTGAAAACTAGAGACCTAGGGGAATCCAAGATGGGGTGACTTGTGTGGCTCGGACCAGGTTCTGTTACCCAGAATCCTTTGCAAACCTCAAAATTTGGCTAAAAAAACACATGT